>NC_090023.1:63283865-63613865 GCF_037176765.1 Anolis sagrei | reverse complement strand
TTATGTTTCCACTTGGTGCCAGAAGGACAGCAACATTGGTACCAATCCAGCCTTCAAGGAGAGGGTTTCAACATGGGGTGTCCAGCAAGATATGACCCTTTGTCTCATTCTTCCACAGTGTGTAGCCTCGGTTGATACCTTTCCAGCAGATCTCACATTTCAGGAAGACTAGATGTAGAGCTCCTTCAGATGTTGAAATCATAAGACATTTGGGGCTTTAATTGTTATTTCCAGTAACTTGGATTCAGACTGGAAGTGTATTGACACCTAATTCAATTCCTTTAAAACAGGGTTTTGATCTGTCACGAAAATATCATTGCAGATTTGATAAATGCGAATTTAATATGATGTGTGTGAATGAATGGAAGAATGGAAGGATGTATGGATGGAGCTAATAATTTTGGAGACACCAGTATAATATTAAGGCCTGCAATGACTCACTATCTGCTTGCTGGACTGTAGTTAAAAGTTGCTAATGAGAAATGAAGGGTAAACAGATAAGAATTGGGACAGTGATAACAGAAATGTTTACAATGTGAAGAAGGAAGTCAACATAAGATCAACACCAATCAAGAAGATCAACATCTGGCCAGGAAACTGAGATGGAGCCAGGATGGAAGATATCTATCATTCATTTACAACTTTGGGACTACATCAACAGAATATTCCTATAAAAGACTCAGTTTAATAATGCTCAAATTGTGACACACAGGGACGCTGTTTACCCGTTATGCTCTGCTTCATGGGAAGGAGAGAGATGGTGTACCTATGGAGACTGTCAGATATGCTATGAGAAAGCATGATTTGGGGGCTTCTTTCTCAAGGGAAGAGGAAGAAGCACACTTTTGGAGTCTTAGATTTTGTGCAGGGAGTCAGGTTTTGTTGTATGGAAAACAGAGATCTGGTACTTGGTATTGTGCTTGGGGAAAGGATGCATTTTGGTGTTTTGAAGTTATGAAGTTATGGAAGTTTCGGAACTATACATTGGCAGGCTGCAGGAAAATGGGATCTGGCCTAACAGATGCTTCTCAAATGAGGGAGAAAATAATATGGTAATATTTGAATGCCTGAGGAAGAATGTGTGTACATGTGGTGTGAATGCTGAGTGAAAATGTAATTCCCCTTTGTTTGTTAACCAATGTAATTGTGAATCCAATGTAGTTGCATAGAATCTGTATGTCTGTATGTCCAATGTCATTCTTTGTCTAAATGTTTTTCTGTAATCTGATATACCCTCTCACACTGGAAATTGCAATAAAAAGAACCTATGCTTTAAAGTTATTGAAAAGTCATTCATGACAGTAGTATATAGTTTATATATGATACTCTGTTCCACAGTCTATCTACTGCACTTTGGACTACTTGCAGTCTAAATTATTTTCAGTGAATGTAATTATACCATTGTCAAACTGGGAAAATACCAGTGCATGAGCTACTATGGCTAAATTATCACTTCCAGGAAAGTTGTTAGTTGGCGGTCCATTCGAAACTCATCCCAGGTGAGCCACCTAACTCTGTGACAAAGATGGGCCTAAGAAGAGTCCCATGTTACACAACTCAGAGGCAGTGCAGCCTATCCAGCCAAGTACCTTATTTAGCTCTCAGACCTGCGAACAACCAACCTATGTCTTATCAGGAATCAGCTTCAGTTTACTGGAATTATCATTACATCTTCCAAGCATTGATTCAGGACCTGCATGGCACCAGCCAATCCGACATAGACTCCATGTGTCTAATGTAGAACTTAAGTATAATAATAAACTTTATCCTACCCCCTCTCCCCAAAGGGACTTGAGGCAACTCACCTCTACTGATAATTATCTTGTTCCAAAATAATGAACCTGGAATTAATTACAGTATACCTTACCAACATTTCCTAAACAATATGATTGCAGAGTTTGGACTAAGCTACAATTTTCTAGTATCACTAAGTTTAAGTGAACATTCACATGAAATATAATAATAGTAATAGCAATAATAGTAGTAACAGTAACTACAACCACAACAACCAGTGAAGTAACTATTAAGTTAATAGTCCACACACACACACACACACATCTGAAATCAGAGGCATACTTTATAAGAAACATAAATTCTCACTAATCACAAGCAATGCTTCATTACCTTAAACAGCATAATTTTCCAGTATCTCTCTTTGCAAGGTTTTTCCTCATTGACTAGTGACTGTGGTTAATTTTGTCCCTAGGGTACTAAAATTAATGATATATCTTTGTGGATTGTATGGATTTCTTTTAGCAAGTCTGGTATAATTTACATCTTTTGAATGGATTTCAAAATTGCCTATTATTTCTGCAGTGGGTGCTTCACCTCTTTGAGTGAAGGAGGAACAGAATTATTGATGTGGGTATGAAGAAAAGCAGCAGGGATAGAAACAGCTTTAGATCTAGTGTGGCAGAAATAATAAAACAAAGACAATTTTATAGACCTTCCATGGAACAATAAAAATCTTTCATCAAGAAGATCTCTTTGTAAGTCAGTTTCATTCCTCAGACTTTTTATTTCATTTTCTTCCACCCTAGGAATTTTGGTTCAAAGTTCATCTAATGTATGTGCATTTTTCTTTATGAATAGGCTATGATCAGAGAAACTGTGGATGGGCTTTTTTAAATAAAAAAGAACAGAGAGAAATGCAGACTAAAGAATCTATTTTATTGCTGATGTCTTTATGAATTCCTCCCACAGGCAAGAGAGTTCAACAAAAGGTAGCCATCACATATTGAAAGTATACAAATCTCTGAACAAGCCCTTGTCCCTGACTTCTTCCTGAACTTTTACGTTTCTGAAAAGTACTCATATTATTAGCAGTCTGTAAAATATACATTAGAGATGAGCAAAACTTCAGACCTCTGTTTTGCAATTGAGAGATTTGTATGATTTATTAATATGAATCTCCGAATTACTAATTGGAAAGGGACCCTCCGAAGCATTTACAAACCAAAACAGAAGCCTCCAAGATGTTCGGGATTCATAAAGATTTGTTGTTTTTGAGCTTTCTTTTAGTATAACAAATCATACATAAAATGGCCTCCTCCTTATTCTCTTTTTAAAAACAGCTAAAAACACATTTATGTTCTCTTGCTTATAGAGAGGAGGAGGATTAGAATACTATGCATGGTTATCCTTGATTGGAAAAGGCATTGCTTCCTGGCTCTGTTGGCTGTTTAAATTTTTAAAATAATTTTAATAATTTAAATGTATTTTAAATCTGGTTAGATTTGTGTTTTGTTTTAATGTTAGATATGTAATGGTAGATTTGGTTATGTTATAATCTGTTATTACTTTGATATAGATGTGGACTTATATTTTGACTGGGTTTTGGTTGGGTTGTCTATTTGTTTTTGTTTAGTTAATTACAGCATTGAATGTTTGCTTTATTTTTCTTGGGAAGTGCCCCGAGTCTCCTCAGGGAGATAGGGGGATATAAATAGTTTTGTTATACACCATCGTCTGCAATTATCTGGGGTGGCAGGGGGCCTCTCATCAGCCAATCAGAAGAAAATTGGCCTCATCCCTTCAGCATCTCTCTGTGTCTTTGTGGTGTTTGCAGGAGAGAAGACGTGTGTTTATGGAGGTCTGTTCTTTTTGTGTGTGTTTCTTAAAACTTAAATTTATAGTAGCTTTTGATAATTCTGTTTCTTTCTGTCTGTTCATAACCATAATAATAATAATAATAATAATAATAATAATAATAATAATTTATTTATACCCCGCCACCACCTCTCCAAGGGACTCGGAGTGGCTTACATGAGGCCAAGCCCAACAACACATCAATAAAACAAGAAAGCAATAAACCAAAAACAATACAATTAGTATAAATCACATATAAACAATAACACACAAAGATTTAAAAACCTATGGCCGGGCCAAATGCAATAGTTTAAAATTAAACATGAACAAGGTAGGATATATCTGGTAGGAGGGTTTTTAAAAGAAGTGAGGGGAGTGCAATCCAACAAATAGAGTGTATTCTGAGGACATTTTGCTGGGAATTACTTCCTTATTCTGGGAAGGCACACTGGAACAGCCATGTTTTCAGGCTGCTCCTAAAGACTGCCAATGTTGTGGTATGCCTGATATCCCTGGGAAGTGAGGTCCAGCATCGGGGGGCCACCACCAAGAAGGCCCTCTCCCTTTTCCCCACCAACCATGCCTGCTGGAGCGAGAGCAGGGCCTCTCTAGATGATTGAAGAGATTGTGTGGGTTCATCTATAGTCTTCCTTTGTTGAAATTATCCAACCACAAAGTTATATTTTCCAAATTCCCATAGATAGACAGATAGCTATACCCTCCCCAGTACTTACCTTCCCCTCAAATCCTTCTGTTATCATCTTACTATGTGTTGTTGTTGTGTGCCTATTCTTCTTCTAAAAATATATAAAAATTAACAAAAAAGCCCTTTGTTCATGTTTGTAGCTCAGTATCTTCTGTGTTTAAACTGTTTGTTTATCTGTTTTCCTTTTCCTTTCCAATTTTTCTGGCTTATGTGTGTGCAAACAACACAAAGGCAGCTAGTAGCAGCTAGTGCACACAAGCACACATACAATATAAATTAATAAAGTGCTTTAACACCAACACTTATATTTTATATACATAATAGGGTGGGTACAACTGGGTTTGGCTCCAGTGGCCACCAATCTTTCAGAGGGAGAGGCATTGTTTCTGCTTCTGCCACCCCACATTCCTTTGTTGTTGTTGTTGCTGCTGCTGCTGTTGAGGCAAGGACACAACTCGGAGCCTCTCAATCTGAGCTGGCAGTGCCCATTAGTGTTAAGGAAGAGGCAGTGCTGCATTTGTTCTTTGAGACAATTGAGGAGCTTATGCAAGATTTGGAAGAGGGGTCTGAGCGGGACTAAGATAGAATTCCCCAAAAAGCTCACCTATATGTGGAGTACTTCCACAACTTGCAGTGGGTGGGATGAGGGATGTGGAGCTGAGAAGACTGCACCTCTGCTTCCTGGAAGGCCTCGGCCCACCATCTGGGGTCACTTCCAGGTGCTACTGGAGGATTGCACAAATACAGTGTGCAACCACTGCAAAATAAAAATGAGTAGAGGCATTAAACATAGGTCTACAATTAACAGAATTTAAACATATGGATATATTCTCAAATCTAACACAGCAGACATGGTTACATTTCATATTTTGATGAAATGTTTATAATAATTTTAAATAGAATAAAATAAGTTTCCAAATAATGTCTTCAAGAGATAATAAATATAGCAGATGTAATACATATTGTGCTAGCTTGAAAACAATATGCATGTATCTGAAAGGAATCGATTGGCTCATTTTAAAATCCCACTGCTTGTATTAAAGGTATAAATGCATTAGTCAAGACAAAGAATGTTAATTTCTTTCAGAAGATTTCATCCCAAGTTCTCAATGGTTTCATTATTTTTCGCTGACTGAATGTTTGTCTGCACTAGCCCTAAAATCCAAAATAGACTTCAAAGTCCATACAATGTTAAGGGGTGAACCAGTTCATCCTCAATTTAGGAAAGTTGGATAATGTGAAACTTTAGGAAGCCCCACACTTTGTGTGGAATATGGACACCATGCCCAACTTCATTGTGAAACAGTGCTGTCCATATGGGCTGGTAAACTTATACGCTGGTTTTTGCTGGACACCTTTGCTAACATTGGCTAATTATTAGGGTTGTTAATTTTGGTTCGGAAAAACCTAAAATTCGGAAAAACTTACCAAATTTGGACTTTTGAACCAATTTTGAACCATGAAGGAATAGTGGGAGGAGCAATTCCAAATTTGAACCACTTACCCATTTTTCAGAATTATTTTCTGATGTCTCCCACAGTTATTTTGATTTTCAGAACCATTAAGCAACTTTGGCAAAGCCTAAACAAACGGTTTTAAAATCTCGCGGTTTCCCTTCCCTGGTGCGTGGCAGCGATGCAAAGAGGGAAGAGGTGGGCATGGCTAAGCAGCAGCACAACTCTTCTTGAAGGCCACGCCCCCAGTGGTAGAGATTGCAAAAGGTCTTGCAGTTAAACTACAGGACCTTTTGCAATCTCTACCACTGAGGTGTGGCCGTCAAGAAGAGCTGTGCTTAGCCACACCACCTCATCCCTCTTTGCATCACCACTCAAAAGGGAAGGGAAACTATTTGCTTAATGGTTCTGAAAATCAAAATAATCATGGGAGACATCCAAACATCACAGAATAATTCCACACTGCCTTGCTGCTCATTAGCCGAGATGGTTGAGCAGCAGTCTTTGTCTAAATATAAAATAAAGTGAATCTACAAAGGTGTCTAAAGAGCAGGCAGCAAAGCCTTTCCCTGCAATAAAGATAACATGTGTCCACCACAAAAGGGGAGCTCCATGGCTCTCCACACACACACACACAGTTTGTGCTACACAAAGTTTCTGGAGTAGAACAACAACTTTTCAACTAAATCTGGCTACCAGTATTTTTTTTAAAAAAAAACCCTCCAAAATCAGCACAGTAAATCCAGAGCAACACTCAAAAAACAGGGGAATTCCAGACAGGAAACAATCAGGGCCAGCTAACACCTCCCAACAAAGGATTCCCCAGGCAGGAAGCAGCCAGGCTTTGAAGCTGTTAGGCCATTCAGTGTTAATCAAGGTGAACTAATTGCAACATTCACACTTGCCTCCACCATACAAGAGTTCTTTCCCACACCCTGGTCATTCCAGAGATATATAGTCCTCACTTGCCTAGATTCCAGCAGACTTCACAACCTCTGATCACTGGAGAGTGAGAGAGAGAGGCTCTCGCACCCATGTTCATACAAAGAAACAGTGCAAAGATCAAGAGAATGTAAAGGTTCCTATTCTCCCATGCAAACCAATGGCAGCAAAATAGCCTACTGGCAGAGCTCCCGCCTTGGAAACAAAAGCCTCCCCGGTTCGAATCCCGTGCACGGAGGATTGCCAAGACACCTGCCATTAATGAAGCTATTTGGAAATTTTTGATATTTCCGATTTTTTCCCCAGAAAATTTCAAAAATCATTTCAAAATCAAATTGCCAGCACCCCCTACATCCGAAATGAGTTTTGAACCATTTTTTTTATCAAACAAGCCTACTAATTATTCCTTTCATCTCAGTGGTGATGTGGCCACCTTTGTTGATGTCATTGAAGATGACTGGTTATGGACAGGAGGTCTTCTGGAGTACTACAGCCATCTGCCAGTAACATCAAGGGTGACAGGAAAGGTAAGGCTGAATAGATTTTGGTCCAATTGGACCATGATGAGTCTGTCCCACTGTTGTTGCCAATTGGGGACAAAGTGTCTGAACATGTCTGTAGCCTCCTTGTGTTCTAGACTAGCCCCAAAATAATTTATAGGGGTAGGTGAGTCCTAAATCAACAGGTATACTAAACAGTCATGTTTTGCATTAAAATACCTCTACAGATTATTTCTTTCATTGCTCTGCTTTCAAGTCATGGCTTCTCAATTTCTTGAAGGAAGTTGCATGAAAATTATAATTAAATAGAATATTGACATAGCAAGGTATAATAAAAAGTTGTCTAAGGCAAGACATGAGGGTAATGTCAAGATAACAATTTAGCAGGATCTTTTTATGGTATATCTTTAGGGTGGGAGATGGGAAATCCATTTTATCATTTTAATCTTTTATTTTAAGATTTTTATGTTTAGGGGGTATCAAGACAATTTTCTGGCCAACTTGCTTCTTATTAACCAATTAACTGACTTCAGACAGTTGTTTGTTTCAACAAGCAGCTCTTTTCTTTATTTACATTTCATTGATTGCAAT
Organism: Anolis sagrei; assembly: GCF_037176765.1. Lineage (NCBI taxonomy): Eukaryota > Metazoa > Chordata > Lepidosauria > Squamata > Anolidae > Anolis > Anolis sagrei. The sequence continues at coordinate 63,606,084 of NC_090023.1, read as the reverse complement.
AACACTTGTTAGCATGATGCAAGAGAGAGACAGAACAATGGTGTCTGCTATATTTAGACCAAATTGTTATCAGCTCATTAATTCAGTGTCCAACCTTCTTGTCTATTGCAGCATCTTGCTTGTCTGTTCTATGCATGCTTCATAATGTTCCAAAGATTAACTCTTTCACAGCTAGCAGCATGGAAATTTTAAACTTGTATATATTGACATTACACTGATAGGGAGAAGGTGGAGGAAGTTAGTTTTAATAAGTATATTGGTGATTTAACCAATATGTTGAAAATATATTGCTGATTTTGCAAATTGTACAATTATAATTATATTGCTGAAAAATTAATAAATATATCAATTTTAAAAGAAAATTACAAGTAATCCATTAAAAATGTAAAACATATCTGTCACAATGTCTGCTACTTTGTACCGTATTCTGAGATATGTTGTTGTTCTTTAGGTTTTGAGGGCGGACGGGGGACTATGAGTGTTATATTTATCTTCTTTTTTTGTTGATTTGACAAGCAATTTTGGCCTAACCTTAAACAAAATCCTCATAGATGCACCTATTCCTACCACACTTAAAATTGGTTGATTTATTGATTTATCATGCAAATTAATATAACATGTAAATAAAATGTTCTTTTCCTCTTTCATATCATTAAAAGATGACATTTTTAACAGGATCTGTTGAACAGAAATCCGTTATAAATTTGCTTTCCGAGTCTCATTTCATTAAGGAATCTGAAATTAATAAGGCTTGGAGGCTAATACATTGGTATTATACTGATGTTTTCCTGGGTGACTGAAGCCTATTAGACTTCAGGCCTGTATTCCATTTTAGCCATGCACTGATAGCCAACTAATGCACAACCTATCATGGTTTATTGATATTGTAGATGTACCTTCCCTTCCCTTTCCAAGATTCATTGACTACTAGATCTCATCTCCTTTTGCAGCCCATTACCTCCTAGCAGCATGTTTCAAGTGGCGCCACATCCCATTTACTAATTGTTTCAGACTCACAAAGAACTTATCTATATCAGTTGCTTATTATTTATCCACAAAACATATTCCTGCATTAAACAAAAACTAATACCTCATCTCTAGAGCTTGACAGATAATGTGTCATTTGAGAGGTGAAAAGACAACTTAGAAACTCAGGAAGGACACAGTTGAATAGTAAATAATTGAAGATTTTGACCATGAAATTATTTATTTCTTCCTGTATTTTGTCTCAGGACTCTATTTTATCTAGCATGTCCCTACTTTGTGTTACAAATTGTTCAATTTCATCATCTTCATCATCATCATCATCATCATCATCATCATCATCATCATTTATGACCTGCCTTTCTCCCCTTGGGGACACAAAGCGGTTAACATCTATCCACAGAAAACAATTTAGAAAGAGCAATGCAAAAGTTTTTTAAAAAAATAATAACAGTGTGGTAAAAACAGAATTGAAATACAGCAAATACATACAAATGGCCTTTCAAACTTATATCCACACCCAACCCCACCCAGTCTCTTCAGAGCCTCCCCTTCCCCAAAAGCCTGTTGGCAGGGAAAGGTCTTGACCTGCTTCTGGAAGGTCATCAGGGATGGGACCATTCTGGTTTCTCTTTGGGGGGGGGGGTTCCACAGTTTGGGAGCAGCCACCAAAAAGGCCCTCTCCCATGTTCTCACCAAGTGTGCTTGAATGGGTGGTGGGACCAAGAGAAGGCCCTCCCCAGTATATTGTAGATGTCTCCCAGGTTCATAGAAAGTGCTGAAATCCTTCAGATAACCTGGACCGAAGCCATATAGGGTTTTGTAGGTCAAAACCAGCACTTTGAATTGTGCTCAAAAATGTGTTAGCAGCCAGTGAAGCTGTTGCAACAGAGAAGCTGTATGATTCATGTTGCCAGCCCCAGTTAGCAATGTGGTGGCTGCTCTTTGAACCAAGTGAAGTTTCCAAGCACTTTTCAAAGGCAGTCCAAAATGTAGTGCATTACAGTAGTCCAACTGGGATGTTGGAGCCTCCGGTGATGCAGCGGGTTAAACCCCTGTGTGGGCAGGACTGAAGACCAACAGGTCGCAGGTTCGAATCCGGGGAGAGTGTGGATGAGCTCCCTCTATCAGCTCCAGCTCCTCATGCGGGGACATGAGAGAAGCCTCCCACAAGAATGGTAAAAATATCAAAAACATCCGGGCGTCCCCTGGGCAACGTCCTTGCAGTTTCTCAAGTCACTCCTGACATGACCACACAACTGGGATGAAACCAAGGCATATACCACCATGGCCAGATCTGACTTCTCCAGGAACGGACACAGTTGGCACACTAGCTGTAACTGTGTAAAAGCACTCCTGGCACTGCCCCATGTAACACAGGCTGACTACCTATCCTTAAACCTGTCTTATGACTGACTGGGAGCACCTCTGTCTTGTCTGCATTATGCCTCAATTTGAATTGATACCAGTGGCCTTTGGTTGAACTGTAACTAGACCATTGACTTCATCACATGGAGATTTTCCCCATTGAAGGGCGCTTCATCTCCATTTCAAGGATGAAGAGACATGGAGCCCATGACATAATTTTTGCCTACTTCGGCTATCATCCATTGCTGTAAGTCCTTGAAATGGAGATGAAGCATGCTTATTTATTTGTCGTGTCAGGACAACCAGTCAAATTATATTACATTTCTAACAGAACAAAGCAAACAAACAGACAAAATACAAAATTTGTGAGTTTGGTAGTTGATTAAATGTCCTTTGACCAGTATCTGGCCACTTGGAGTGCTTCTGGTGTTGCTGCAAGAAGGTCCTCCATTGTGCATGTGGCAGGGCTCAGGTTGCATTGCAGCAGGTGGTCAGTGGTTTGCTCCTCTCCACACTCACATGTCGATGATTCCACTTTGTAGCCCCATTTCTGAAGGTTGGCTCTGCATCTCATGGTGCCAGAGCGCAGTCTGTTCAGCACCTTCCAAGTCAACCAGTTTTCTGTGTGCCCAGAGGGGAGTCCCTCATTTGGTATCAGCCATTGGTTGAGGTTCTGGGTTTGAGCCTGCCACTTTTGGACTCTCGCTTGCTGAGGTGTTCCAGCGAGTGTCTCTGTAGATCTTAGAAAACCACCATGAAGCATGCTGAAGGGAGGAAGTTCAGAACAACAAGCTTAGCACTTTAACCCAATGTGCCACTGGGGGCTCCAGATCATTGCAAAGGGGGTTATTTATTTATTTATTTAACTTGTATACCGCTACTCCCAGTTTGGCTCGGAGCGGTTTACAGAACAGATTAAAACAATACAATTTGCTTTAAAAATAACCATAACAATAACAATAGGCAGTGAGAACAGGCATAGCCCGGGTTTTTCACCCATCATATAATTATCCTGGTTTCCCCCTCCCTCCTTTATTCCCTTTGTTCCTTCTTTTCCCCCTTTCTTTCTCTCACAAAGACCTGTCGACAGAATCTCTGTTAATGAATCCATTCACCATCTCATAGTCAAAGGCAGTTATAGTAAAATTAGAGATACCTGGGGCAGGGGGAAATAAAGAATCCCACTGCTGCCACCAGTGTAGTAAAATTAAGGCTGACCATAAGTTGAATATGTCAATGACCGATGTTATTGGTAGTATTAGCCGCCGCCACCTCAGCTTTATTGGTCTGAGGAACCGAAGGTGTGAATGTGTTGTAGGTAAGGTGTGTTTGCCCTGGTTTCTTCTATTGCTTCTTAACTGGCTGACTGGACTTTAAAAGTGCTTGACAAACTGAAGCTGACACCAGCCAAAAGCGAACTAGAAAAGGTCCATTGAGCTTTAAACAAACATCCACTCATGGAATGAGCGGTACAGAAGCGTAATTCAGCTGTAGAGGTTTAGTTGGACCAAACAGTCAGTTCTACTGACCACAAAGCTTTTATTAACTGTGAGTTTCTTTAAACACACTGTTCTATTCTTAGAAACAGTATCTCTTAGAGAACAGACTCCTGTCTGTCTCACACACAGGGCAATAAGATATCTTAAACTTCTCCTAAGTTTAATAAGACAAAACTCTCTTTTACTGGTCCTCTCAACACAGTAAAACCCTAGCCTTTGTCTCAACCTTATTCCCTAACCTTAAGGCTCACTTTTAAAACTCCTCTTCCCTGTCAGAACTCTATCTAGCTTCCTCTCCTAAAAATTCTATCCTTCTGTGTCTGATGTCAAGTCACTTCTCTCCTCTCTGTCAAGAGCTGACAGCCTTTTTCCCTCTCTCAACCGACTCCTCCCCTAATTGTTCTACCCAATCAGTAGTCGGCTTGACTCCTCCTCCTGCTTCTGCCTGTCTTCCAAGATGACAGCTACTGATATTCAGGCTTCGGCCTGTTCGCCTAAAAGGTAGATTTCACTACAGCAGTCCATATTCATATACTGCAATTAGTCCAACAAGGACAAAGCATGGAAAAGTTCCAGAGTTCTTTTTTAGGGTCAAAGCCAAGCAATCTCAACAACAACAAAGCTGAGTCATCAAAGTCCAATAAAAAAATTCATCAACAACCATTCAGGCTGTAACAACTCCACAACATTATTTCCAGTAGCTACCAGTTCTAGCCTACATCTATTAATGCCACTTTCACAAGTGGTCTCACCTGTTGGCCCTCCTGTGATTGAACCAATTAGATCTCCTCAGTTGGATAGCATCAATCCTTAACTGCAATATAGCTGGAATGCTCCTGGTCTGCTTTCTGAAGCTCCCGGTCCTGCCCTAACTCTGTATCCCTACTTCCATGAGGCTCCTGGTCCTGCTCTGTAGGGATAGATTCTTCAGTTTCAGGTTGCTCAGGCTGCTGCTCCCTGCTTGCCCCTGACTCAGATGCTGGGCAAAGAAACTCTTAATCTTCATCCTCATCACAAGTCCTCACAGTTCGTTCGTTCTTTCCTTCCTTCCTTCCTTCCTTCCTTCCTTCCTTCCTTCTCTCTTCACCTTTTCTCCCTCCCTGTCTTCCAACCTCATCCCCTTTCTTCCTTCCTTTTCTCTCTCTGCCTTCCTTCTTTTCTTTTTAATCAGGCTTTCCTAGATTTTTTTAAAAAGTAATATGAAGAGGAAGGAGAAAAGGATTTTCCATGTGATGGTTTGAACACAGACAATGGAGAAAAAACTGAAGCGAGAAACACATGTAATGGGAAGACAAAACTTGAAATGTGATGACTGGGGATAGAAAGATAGGATTGCCTTCACTAAAAGACCCCCCCCCCCCCAACAATGCTTCTCAAAGTCAATGTGATGAGGTACCATATTTGAGTCTGTATTTGTAGATTTTACTCTTATCCTCATCTCTATCCTTTGGCAAGTGATTTGCACCAGTCGCCTGCCTGAACTCAGAACTGTGCACTAAGATCATTTAAAGTTGTTAGATGTTCACTATGTATTGTATTTTGTGGTTGAAATGTTTTTACGAATTTTGTTGTTATATTTTAACTGTGTTGAATCTTGGACTTGCCCCCTTGTAAGCTGCCCTGAGTCCCTTCAAGGAGTTGGAGACTGGGTACAAAAATAAAGTTTTTGTTGTTGTTTTTGTTGTTGTTATTCCCATTATTAAATTACCATAATATCTTAAACAAAAATCTCTGAAGCCAAGGAGTATTTCATGTAATTTTAAGGATTCAAAATGACCTTTTGTAAGTTGTATAATTGTATTTTAATGTATTTTTGTACTATTGTATTATGATGTTTACTGTGGTTTATCTTATTGTATTTTAACCCTCTGCTGTTAGCCAGCCTGAGTCCCTCTTCGGAGGTCGAGAAGACAGGGTTATAAAAGCTCGAAATAAATAAATAAATAAATTACAGACTGAACACATGCACACACTTTTATATGGGTGTCGTTGTCATCTCCGGTTTAAAAATATTCATAAATTGATGACACTTTTAAAAAGTTATAAAGCCAATCTGTTCCATGCTGTTACAGTATGTTCATTTTAGTCAGAACTCCTATTTAGAGGAAAGACACCTTAACTGACAGTGGAAACATCTTTTTCATCTATGCTCTTAAAAGGTCAAATTAGATTCCTGAAAATGAATTTTCTACATCCTTTGTTTTGTTTATATTCAGTTCTACCTAAATGCATACAGTTGAATACCTGTTGGCTAGGATAGAAATATCAACTCCCCTGTATCCTTCCAGGTGGGACACAAAACTAGGATGATCTCCAAAATGAAGCAGGAAGGCAAACAGACAATAAACAGTTTTGGCTAAAGGAATTCCCAGGCACAATACTAACAGTGCTTGTCAGTTTTAAAATATTTTTAATCATTTTTTTCAAATTCCCCAAAACAAGTAGATGAATGAATATTTCTGAAGCTTTGCAGGATTGATACCCTGCTTATGTTGTTTCATTGTGCAGAAATTCAAAGGGATACCTCTTTTAGTTTTTTAAAAAATATATTTGTGAAATCTTTTAAAAATGTCCTTAAAAATCAGTGGGTGACTGAAACGTTCTGTAACTTGATACACCTAAAGTCTCACGTGTTCCATACAAGTATGCCAAGTTACATTCTGATAGCCATAAAAATGACTGAGAAACAAGCTTCAAAATTTTCCCCATTGCCAATAATGGAACAAATCTTAGCGAAACAATTGCAAAACTTCGGAGATTTGGATTACAAAACAATATGGGATCCTTCAAATCTCTCCAAAATAAAACTGGGGCCAATTGAATCTCCAAAACAAATTACTAGTCAGATTTCAACCACTTCATTTGTTTTATTCTTCATTTGTCTTTGAAGTCACATCGTTTGGATAAGAAAGTGATATAGAGACCAGTATTTTTCCTAGAAGGTTAGCCAGAAGAGATAAGGAACTATTCTTAAATAAGCAGTGCATGGAAGTGGAAGAAGACAACAGAATAGGAAGGACAAGAGACCTCTTCCAGAAAATTAGAAACATTGGAGGTAAATTTCAGGCAAAAATGGGTATGATAAGAAACAAAGATGGCAAGGACCTAACAGAAGCTGAAGAGATCAAGAGAAGGTGGCGAGACTATACAGAAGATCTGTATAGGAAGGATAATAATATCGAGGATAGGTTTGACGGTGTGGTGAATGAATTAGAACCAGACATCCTGAGGAGTGAGGTTGAATGGGCCTTAAGAAGCATTGCTAACAAAAAGGCAGCAGGTAACGACGGGATCCCAGCTGAACTGTTTAAAATCTTAAAAGATGATGCTGTCAAGGTGATGCATGCCATATGCCAGCAAATATGGAAAACACAAGAATGGCCATCAGACTGGAAAAAATCCACTTATATCCAACATACCAAAAAAGGGAAATGCGAAAGACTGCTCAAACTTCCGTACAGTGGCCCTAATTTCTCATGCCAGTAAGGTAATGCTCAAGATCCTGCAAGGAAGACTCCAGCAATTCATGGAGTGAGAGTTGCCAGATGTTCAAGCTGGGTTTAGAAAAGGCAGAGGAATGAGAGACCAAATTGCCAATATCCGCTGGATAATGGAGAAAGGCAGGGAGTTTCAGAAAAACATCTATTTCTGCTTCATTGACTATTCTAAAGCCTTTGACTGTGTGGATCATAATAAATTGTGGCAAGTTCTTGGTGGGATGGGCAACCCAAGCCACCTTGTCTCTCTCCTGAGGAATCTGTACAAGGACCAAGTAGCAACAGTAAGAACTGACCACGGAACAACAGACTGGTTCAAGATTGGGAAAGGTGTATGGCAAGGCTGCATACTCTCACCCAACCTTTTTAACTTGTATGCAGAACACATCATGCGATGTGCAGGGCTTGATGAATGCAAAGTTGGGGTGAAAATTGCTGGAAGAAACATTAACAACCTCAGATATGCAGATGACACCACTCTGATGGCCGAAAGCAAGGAGGAGCTGAGGAGCCTTCTAAGCAAGGTGAAAGAAGAAACCGCAAAAGCTGGGTTGCAGCTAAACATCAAAAATACCAAGATTATGGCAACAAGAATGATTGACAACTGGAAAATAGAGAGAGGCCGTAACAGACTTTGTATTTCTAGGTGCAAAGATTACTGCAGATGCAGACTGTGGCCAGGAAATCAGGAGGCGCTTACTTCTTGGGAGGAGAGCAATGTCCAGTCTCGATAAAATCGTAAAGAGTAGAGACATCACACTGGCAACCAAGATCTGCCTAGTCAAAGCCATGGTATTCCCTGTAGTAACCTATGGATGTGAGAGCTGGACCTTAGGGAAGGCTGAGCGAAGGCAGATCGATGCTTTTGAGCTGTGGTGCTGGAGGAAAGTGCTGAGAGTGCCTTGGACTGCGAGAAGATCCAACCAGTCCTTCCTTCAGGAAATAAAGCCCAACTGCTCACTGGAGGGAAGGATACTAGAGACAAAGTTGAAGTACTTTGGCCACATCATGAGGAGACAGCAAAGCCTGGAGAAGACAATTATGCAAGGGAAGGTGGAAGGTAAAAGGAAGAGGGGTCGACCAAGGGCAAGATAGATGGATGGCATCCTTGAAGTGACTGGACTGACCTTGAAGGAGCTGGGGGTGGTGATGGCCGACAGGGAGCTCTGGCGTGGGCTGGTCCATGAGGTCACGAAGAGTCGGAGACGACTGAATGAATGAACAACAACATTTTCCCCATGCAACAACTATTACTTCTTTGTAGAATGTCTTTGGAAAATAGGATTAATGAATTGTTCTGCAAGGAAACATTTGTAAAATAGTCAACAATAATGGTATCTATTTCATTGTTTATTTGCAAACATCCACACTGCCATATAGCTAGCAAATGTGTGTACTAAAAATTGAACTCCAAAATAATTTTTAACCAATCTTTACTTATGCTCAACCAGATCTTAATCCAGGTAAATATTTCCTCAAAGGAATTCTGCTGTACCACAATATCCATCTTCTATAAACAGATGCCATCCATTTGGTGGATATTAACAGATTATTTTTAGTTCGAAACATGTTTTAAACATATCAGATAATGAGCAGTTCAACATTTGCTCAAGACAAATATTGCAAATGCTGTGACTTATATCTTTGGAATTCTGCAGAGGATTTTGATGCTCAATTTATCAGGGACTATGTGGTTATGTATGTTCAAAGAGTTTTTAATGTCATATTCAATTGTGGACAAATCAATCTCATTTCTTCTCCCCACCTTCTCCAAGATGAACTGAACCACCTCAACTGGGCTCTACGGGCGAATGGATACTCCACCTCAGAAATCAGAAGAGCTGCAAGACCAAGAAGAAGCCACGAGAGTAAAGATGAAGATCCACCCAGAGGAAAAGTGTTCTTGCCATACATCAAGGGAACCACTGACCGCATAGGGAAACTGATGAGGAAACACAACATACAAACCACTTACAGACCCACCAAGAAAATCCAACAAATGCTACGTTCAGCAAAGGACAAGAGGGATCCTCTCACCTCTGCAGGAGTCTTACCGTGTACCATGCAGCTGTGGACAAGTCTACATAGGGACCACCAAACGCAGCACCCAGACACACATCAAGGAACATGAAAGGCACTGCAAACTACTCCAACCAGAGAAATCAGCCATAGCAGAGCACCTGATGAACCAACCTGGACACAGCATTTTATTTGAGAACACAGAAATGCTGGACCACTCTCACAACCACCATGTCAGACTACACAGAGAAGCCATTGAAATCCACAAGCATGTGGACAATTTCAACAGAAAGGAGGAAACCATGAAGATGAACAAAATCTGGCTACCAGTATTAAAAACTCAAAAATTACAACAGCAAAACAACAGAGAGCAAACAATCAGGCACATCAATTCACTCTCAACAAGAGATTCCCCCCCAGGCACTTCCAGGCCATTGAATGCAAATCAAGATGATCAGCTGAAACATTACCCTGCTCATTCCACAGATATATAAACCCATTTTTCCTACTTCCAACAGACCTCACTACCTCTGAGCATGCTTGCCATAGATGCAGGCGAAACGTCAGGAGAAAAATTGCCTCCAGAACATGGCCATATAGCCCGGAAAAACCTACAACAACCCAATCTCATTTCTTTTCACATTCTGCTACACAGAATTATTTTTTTAGCAAAAAAAAAATGCCTGTGTGTGTATGTGGGACATCAGTGGTAAGATGAGACATGGAAATGCAAATGAGTTATACAACAAGTTGCCAATACCTGTTCTTTTACTAAAGAATTATCAGTAAAATGTTTTATAATATTGTGAGCCCTTCCCCAGCAACTAATGTAAAAGTAGCAAAGGACAAAAAAAAAAACAGATGCAAAAGAAAGAGGGGAACAAGCAATTTTTTCTCAAGTTCATGACTCTGGAGAGATTCATCATTTAGCATTGATCTCATCACATACCCATCTTGCTCTGCAATTAATATATTATACAGAACATACTCTAGGAATTTCCCATGGTAAACAGCGACATTTGTTGTATTTTATAAGTTCTGAATTACAGCAGCACTTCACATATGAGTGTATACCCAAATAAAATCTGGAGCAGCTAATTTTACCACAAAAAAATGGAAAACTTATTGACTCGAGTATAACTCTAGGGTGGGAAATTGACCAGCTACTGGTAAATTTCAAAATAAAAGTTGATACCACTAAAATTACATTAATTGTGGCATATACCTTTTCTCCTCTCCTCTCGGCACAGCAACCCAGCTGGCTTGCTATGCTGAGAGAAGAGGCCACACACCTTTCTCTCCTCCTCTCTTGGCACAGAGATCCCAGTGGGTTGCTGTACTGAAAGGGGAGGAGGCACACAGCTGGTAGAAGCCCTGCAAAGGTTTCTTTCAGCCCAATGCCTTCCCGCCAGGACCCTCACTTGAGTATAAGCTGAGGGGAGTTTTATTAGCATAAAATGTGCTGAAAAACTCAGCTTATATTTGAGTACATACAGTGTATATTAAGTGTGTGTGTGTGTATGTATTTTATCTCCTAACATCTTTTTTATCTGTCTAATGCATATACATTGTCGGGACACAGACGCCTTAAAGGGCCAGACTCAGAATTAATTCCAAAATAGAGTTTATTCAACAAAGAAAAAAGACTCAGAGACACTTAACTCAGTGTCTCTGGTTAAAACTCAAAGGCAAAAACCAGTCCTGGTTCAAAAAAGGTAACTGAAGCAATAATCCGGATTATACAGAGAAAAGAACCGGATTATAACAAAGCGCTCCAAGAGTCACACAAAATAGCACAGCAATTCAACAGTTAACAAACAAAAGAGCCGCAGGGAAGAAAGCATAGTCAAACGAAGTCCGAGGTCGTTGCAAGCCGAATCTAAAGTAGCAAAGTTCCAAAGTCCACATAGGCAGCATCATAGTCAAACCGGTCTGAAGTCAAGGAAGGGGGAAATCAGCACTCACGAGAATCCAAGCCAAGTTGAAAGCACACATGAACGGAAGCAATAACCTGTAGATGCAGGACCCAATGCCAACACGAAACAGGCAGCAAGAAGAACCCAATGCATGGACATAAACCAACACCTTGCCTTCTGCAAGGAGTCCCCATTTCAGAGCCTACTTTTATCTTACACATCATCATCAGAATCTCTACCCTGTCGTTATCCCTTGCAGCTGTTCTTGATCCCACATGTGAACTCCTACTTCCATCCCTCCAACTTCTCCATCTTCTGTCAAGACTTAGGTCTCCCCAAGACTCAGCCGTATTCCCCGATTGCCAGTCCTCATTACCAGAGGACCCCACAAATATATCACTGGATGTCAGCTCCACACATACAGCTTGTACCTCTTTTACCTTAGTCCAGTCCAGTGTAGCATCTCTGTCTTCATCACTCTTTAACCCATCACATCCAGAGAAATCCAAGAATGATTCCTCATCTGTGGGCGCATTAAGTATATTCCAGATCGTCTTTCTCTGTTTCTCCTCATCAGACTCCTGTTCCCGAGTAGCCCTTTTCCTTCCCTTAGACCAGGGGTCCTCAAACTAAGGCCCGGGGGCCAGATGCGGCCCTCCAAGGTTATTTACCCGGCTCTCACACAGGGTCAACCTAAGTCTGAAATGACTTGAAAGTACACAACAACAACTCTATATCATCAGCAAAGGCAAGTTCACACTTCCCATTGAAATACTAATAAGTTTATATTTGTTAAAATTGTTCTTAATTTTAATTATTTTATTGTTTAAAGTGTTTTTTGCACTACAAATAAGATATGTGCAGTGTGCATAAGAATTTATTCATGTTTTTTTTTTTCAAATTATAATCCGGCCCTCCAGTTTGAAAGACTGTGACCTGGCCCTCTGTTTAAAAAGTTTGAGAACCCCTGCCTTAGACCAATCCATGATTTTTCCTTCCTCCTCTTCACTTGTTGACCCATCATCCCCAGAGAAACCCAAGAATGATTCCTCATCTGTGGGAGCATTAAGTATAGCCCGGATCCTCTTCCTTTGTTGCTCCTCATCAGACTCCTGCTCCCAAGTAACCCATTTCCCCCTTCTACTGCCCAAACTACTGTTAGTATAATTACTCGCAGGCTCTACTATAACGTACATATTGAAAATTGGAGACAACAAGGTCCCCCATGACCTTCTGGCAAACAAACTAGTCCAATGTGGGCTAGGCAAAACTACGGTGAGGTGATTGGTTAAATGGTTAACCCAGAGGGTGCTCACAATTGCTTCCTCTTCATCTTGGAAAGAAGTGACAAGTGGAGTGCCGCAGGGATCCGTCCTGGGCCTGTTCAACATCTTTATTAATGACTTAGATGAAGGGCTAGAAGGCATGATCATCAAGTTTGCAGATGACACCAAATTGGGAGGGATAGCCAATACTCCAGAGGACAAGAGCAGAATTCAAAACGATCTTGACAGATTAGAGAGATGGGCCAAAACTAACAAAATGAAATTCAACAGTGACAAATGCAAGATACTCCACTTTGGCAGAAAAAATGAAATGCAAAGATACAGAATGGGGGACAATGCCTGGCTCGAGAGCAGTACGTGTGAAAAAGATCTTGGAGTCCTGGTGGACAAGTTAAATATGAGCCAACAATGTGATGTGGCAGCAAAAAAAGCCAATGGGATTTTGTCCTGCATCAATAGGAGCATAGTGTCTAGATCTAGGGAAGTAATGCTACCCCTCTATTCTGCTTTGGTTAGATCACACCTGGAATATTGTGTCCAATTCTGGGCACCACAATTCAAGCGAGATATTGACAAGCTGGAATGTGTTCAGAGGAGGGCGATTAAAATGATCAAGGGTCTGGAGAACAAGCCCTATGAGGAGCGGCTTAAGGAGCTGGGTATGTTTAGCCTGAAGAAGAGTAGGCTGAGAGGAGATATGATAGCCATGTATAAATATGTGAGAGGAAGCCACAGGGAGGAGGGAGCAAGCTTGTTTTCTGCTTCCCTGGTGACTAGGATGCGAAACAATGGCTTCAAACTACAAGAAAGGAGATTCCATCTGAACATGAGGAAGAACTTCCTGACTGTGAGAGCCGTTCAGCAGTGGAACTCTCTGTCCCGGAGTGTGGTGGAGGCTCCTTCTTTGGAAGCTTTTAAACAGAGGCTGGATGGCCATCTGTTAGGGGTGATTTGAATGGAATATTCCTGTTTCTTGGCAGGGGGTTGGACTGGATGGCCCATGAGGTCTCTTCCAACTCTTTGATTCTATGATTGTAGAGTGGTGCAGTTCCTAATGTGAACTGCACTACTCTACACTCCCAAATTAATGTGGAAATGGTCATGTAAACATCTTTAGAATCTTGTAGATTTCTGATGATTTTTCCTTGATTAAAAAATTGACCAAAATACACTTGAAATTTTGTAGTTTACATAAAATACACATTTGAAGAAAAATATGATGAAGATATGTATTAAGTAAGATTTTATACAAAGTTTGTATTTCTAAACCTAGAAATAGGGCAGACCACGTTTATGAATGACTGTAAATATAGTATGTTGTTGCTGTTGTGTTGCTCCTTTAACACGTAGGTAAAACCCCATGCATAGTAGCGTCTCCCTTTTTGCTTAAATGTGGTCTCACTACATAAACATTGCTAATAGAGGAAACAATAATGAGGCAAGACACAAGTTAATGGCTTCAATTAGGACAATTTTTTAATGATTTTTATTAAAGGTTTTTTAGGACCATTGTTTTTAAAAACCCTCAATAATAAAAGTAGATGTCATTTCAAGCACTCTGACATATTTCATACATATTTCAAACTTAACAGAAATTTAAAGAGAGAATGAACTCTGATCATAGGAATGGGGATCAGGTGACCACTTTTCTATGAGCATTATTAGTTCAGTTGTCCAGAAAACATAGTACTGTATAAAGGGACAGTTTTTTGACCTATTTTATTATTTAATTGCTGCAGCCTGCAGAAAAAGAGGGGTTAAATCCACCTGATGGGTATAGTCTATGGAGGAAGTTATGTAAACTTCCTCCACAGACCACCCAGCACCAAACCCCGAGGGTAATCCAAATTATCATGGTTACTCGCCCCGGCCATTTAATGGAAGGCCATCCCGCAGGTGCTCCTTCCCAAACCATACAATTTTTCAAGAGTGAGAAACCCTCATTCTAGCCCCAAGGGGAGTCCCCTCACAGCAACTTGAGACACAGAACCCAAAGAAGCCGTTCCATTTTAAATTTTAGAGAATTTTTCTTATAAATATTTTGTGACTTGTATCTCTTTTTATCGTCTCAACCACTCTTATCGGGGTGGGGTGGGGTGGGGGTCAGTGATGATACAAACACGAATAGAATAGAAATACAATGTTTTATTAGAAGTAAGTCCTATTGTGTTCTGTGGGGATCTTCCTAATAACTGGAGCAAGGTAATGTAACCTTAAAGTTATGCAATATAGTTTTATGATTTGATGTATAGGGTTACGTATAAATAATACATAATCTGATCCTAAGTGATATACACTATTCTGTTTTTGTGATATGTCAAGAATATAATACATATTTTGCATGTGCCATGAATTCTTAGCCAAAAACCTCTAGTGCTTTACTATGCTACAAATCCCAGAATATAACCATAGCAGTTACAATGACATCATGGTGCTATAACTGGATAGTGTAAAAAGGTCTCCTTTTAACAATAGTTGCCATACCAGAAATATCTTCCACTATAATCTTGCATTTCATGAGTTTCTTGAAACTGCTCTCCAGATGAGTGACCCTTTTCTGCTACAAATTGATTTGAATTCATAACCTGGATTTATGTCAACGAACATGAACTGTCTTTACAAACAGTAGCTTCAATTTGTGGCTGTTGTAAATTGATGCTGTTTCTTACAGTTTAATGGAGCTATGCAGATTTACAACAGCTGGAAATATCTCCTATTATAAAGTAGCCTTTCTGATAACTTACGCTTTCATATATTGTCTATAAATTCTAAACCACTTAGAGAAAGCCAGAAAAAGTGGTGGTCAAGAAACTGCAAGTGAAGTGTTTTTTCAATAGAAATACAGTTTTCATTGAAACCACAATTTCCTCACAAGAAGCCAATGCTTTCTGAGGATAAATGTAAGAGAAAGGGAATATAGCAAGCACCACACAATTCTGGTATTTTAATGAAAATAAAAGTTCAATAGGCTTTTTGGAGATGAAAAATACACAACAGATTTCCTACAAACAAGAAGGATATTGTGAATCGATATAACATTTATGTAGCTAGCTAATACTGCCCAACATATTTTGATGAAATCATTTCCTTACAAGTTGGATCATTTAACAAGATGACTCACTTTAAAAAAGAAAAAAGGCAAAAAAAAAGTAGTGGAAAGCAAGAAAATTCCTATGGAGAGCATAAGTGACCAATAGAACTCATACTGTGCCAAAGATGGGTCAATTGTTGGCAAAAGAAGTGAAGGTGGTGAGGTAGAAGAGCCTTAAGAAGCCCAGACTTCCACCCCTAACCCCATGTCATGATGCAGACTTCTTAATGCTTTCAGCTCTGGCCTTGGCTTCCCACAAAACCATCAAAAGCACATCCCTGTTTGTGGTTTTGTCAGCATGGGGATTCAGCTTCTCCCATGAATGCATATAGGCTCCAAGGTAAAAGTCAAGCTGCTATGGAAGAGCACCAATGATATGTGATAAGTTTATCTAACACTCACAATCATTGTGCTACAATTGTAATTGGTCAGCTTCATGTGATAAATTTCTTAGAGTATGTGCATAACATAATATAACTAGACCACAGTCATTGCGATATATTGAGTGAGTAACTCTACTCATATAGCTCTTGTGCACAGATGTTTCTCTTTACACAGGATCACTTACACCAGTGGTTCTCAACCTGTGGGTCCCTGGATGTTTTGGCCTTCAACTCCCAGAAATCCTAACAACTGCCAAACTGGCTGGGATTTCTGGGAGTTGAGAACCACTGACCTACACAGAATGAGTGTAACTACTTGATCTTGAGGTTCACTCTCATCAATGTTTGCCCAACACAGATCATGACTATAAGTATGCAATGGGGTTAGCCTTCATTTTTGTGAGAAGCAACCATTGTTGAGACCCATTTCTAATAAATACTCATGCACTACTTCTTTATTATTCTTTTCTTTCTTCCTTCCTTCCTCCTGAGGTTATTAAACCACAGTTTCCCATTACATGTGACCTAAGAAACCACATTTTCATAATCAACTATGAACTATATATCTAAGAAAGAGCAAACAACATTTTGTGTATAGGAAAACACAATACTGCTTCACATTTCTGGATTAACACAAAAATTGTGGCTTTCAATTCCCCTGGTGTTTTGACATTGCAACAAAGAAAAGAAGGTGGCAAAGACGCGAGGAAAGAATAATTGACAATGTGTTATCTATCAGTCCGATGAACCATAGTTCAAGATTCCTTCTTCTGATCTGGACCTGCATCTACCATCCTACACACAATTGCTAAGACTCATTGTTCTGACTTCTGAGTAAGCAAGCATAAAATGTGTTACAAATATGATAGTGCTTATTAATTTTAGGATGAAACCTAGCCTCCTGAGCAAACTAATTACAAGAAATAATAGAGACTGAGGAACAGTGGGAGAGGGACTGCAGCCTAGCAACACTTTGTTGGAGAAAAAAAGCAGACAATCTGTAAAGCCATAGCATAGGATGCAGCTACATATCTGGTTTTACCTTTGTTTATTTCACATATTTGGAAATTTTTATGAGAAACACTGTGTGTGGGGCAAGAAAATGGCTGTTTTTATAGATTTCCCATCTCATATAATTGTTATATAAATTCTTCCACTAGCATTAGAATGCAGCTTTTAAAACAAATTGGTACTAAACTTTGGGGTTTTGGATGGATGGTCAGGGTCACCGAGGTGTAAAGACAGAAGTTTTCTTTCCACATGTTCAACATTTCCGATAAGAATCCTATGTTTACATACCTGCAATTAATGGATGCATAAAGGGATGCAATGCAAAGCTGCATAAACTGTCTATTTATGCAAATTGTGTTTTGTTCCACAATAAATATGAAGAAAGTAATAGAATAATTGTTATTTGCCTTAAAGTTAACTGTCTTATAGCAACCCTATTACAGAGAAATTTGGGTAAGACTTCTTCAAAGGAAGGATGCTACTAGCTTCCTCTAAGTCTATGAGAGTGTGACTTTTCCAAGGTCATCCACCGGGCTTCCCAACATAAATTTTAGCAGTGGTCTTCTAGTGTCTAATTTCATTATTCAAGCACTATGTCACTCTGAAATGGACAGAAGTGGGGGGAGGGGAACCAGAAGTGGAAAACAAATGTACATCTACATTTTTTCTCAGTATTATAATTCAGTGTCTGTGTCATCTTATGACACAAGCTTAACTGTGCTTCAATGTAATGTGCCCATATGGCACATTCTAACAGAGAGTGATAGACTCTACAAGACTCAATGATATTACAAACATCTGTTATTAATAAGCCACACAATACACAATATAATAGTTTTCTCTGAAGTATAACAAAATATGCTAATTACATTCCTAGCAATACCCAAATGCTTAATTCATCTGCACAGGAGAAACATGTGCTGCCATAAATGATCATCAGATTGTCACTGGCAAACTTTTGTATAGGATGAGCTCGGCCAATAGTGCTATTTTAATTATATACATCTTGTGTTATTTCATCAAGACATTTCTTTCTTTGAAACATCTAGACAAGAACTGTACTCCAATCCTGAAAATTCTTAGAAAATCTATACAGCATAAATTATTTTACTTATTAACTTGTCATGAAAAGTATGTTAGAAGTTGCAAGCATGTTCTTAGCCTGAATGATATAATATTTGCGGACATTTTAACACATGTAACTCTGTAAAAGCATAAATTTCCAGAAAATGGCAGTCAAAAATCCAAAGAAGTTGCATGAGACATGGCATCACAATTACATGCCTGAAATTTTAATATTTTTGGCAATTTCCTCCCAGTTCTTTTTTGCATCCCATATCAATTTTTAAAATGATGGTATGTAACTGCTACATGTGTGCAAATTATTTTTAAGAGCCACTGTTATGAGAATCATAATTTTTACAACTCTTATCTTTGTCTTTCCTTCTCATTGTATCTACCAACAAAGTCATGCTCTATGTATCTGATAAAATGGGCTGGAATCCACAAAAGTTGGTGTGAAGTAAAACACAAGATTCTTTAGTGCTTTGGCTGTAATAGAATAATAAGGATACCCCTTCCCACCCAGATATACCATATGGCTACTGCAGAAAGGTTTTTTAAAGGCTGACCTGTTTCTGTTAGTTTAAATGATTTTACACTATTTGTAATTTAGTGTTGCTTTTAATATGATACTCTATGTTTGTGTGTTTCAAAGGAAAAAGGAAATGTGGAGTGCCATGATGCAGGGTTACGATGTTCCTGAAACTAGGACAGAGTTGGCTGAGATAAAGTTCTGGAACATTCAGGCATCAGCCTTTTTGGTTTCCTACTTGGCCTATCGTCTTGTGGATTAGTGAAGGCTGTGATTGATCATAAAGGTTGGGTAGGATTTTTTTGCCTCATCACTGGCAGAGTAGGCAAAATATTTGCCAGCACCATGCAATTATCTTAGTATCTATATCATTCTCTCTATATAAGTTTTTTTGTTTTGTTTTTGTGTCAGGAGCAACTTGAGAAATTGCAAGTCACTTCTGGTGTGAGAGAATTGGCTGTCTGCAAGGACATTGCCCAAGGGATGCACAGATGTTTTACCATCCTGTAGGAGGCTTCTCTCATGCCTCTGCATGGGAAGCTGGAGCTAACAGACAGGGGCTCACCCTGCTCCCTGGATTCGAACCACTGAGCTTTCAGTCAGCAGTTCAGCTGGCATAAGGGTTTTAACCCATTGTGCCCCCGGGGGCTCCTACTGTGCCAATGAGACACATGGGAATGTCTTACTGGTCTCACCATTCAGATGAGTCATGCGGATGGGTAATATGAAAAAATGAAAGGCTGGAAGGACTCAGAAGGCAGCTGTGAGATGAAAGGGTATTCTTCATGCTTCCACTTCAGGTTGTCTGAGTCTTAAATGCAACAAAGGAAACAATTCCTTGGGTTCCTGGCTCAAGGTATAAGCCAATTGGGGAAGATCAGGTTCCTGGGATGCAGCTCTGGTTGATGACAGTTGTAAAGTAATAGATGTAACAACAAATGGCTTCTGAGGTGAAGGAGCACACTACCCATATTCAGCCAAAATATTCTGACACATGTATAGAAATCTAATTCTTAACTTATTTTCTTTTCAAAGGTTGGAATGAGTAATTTTAGTAATTCCTATTGTGAGAAAGTCTTTGACTATATTATTGTATTGAAAAAGCTCTATTTTTTACCAAATCACCCATGCACAGAATAATTGTCTATTTTCAGCATTTTCTGTACAGAAAACAGTTCATTCTGCACACAAAATAGTATTTTGACATAGAAATATTTCATTAAGTAGACACATTATTTTCTGCACAGAAAATGTTGTCATCTGCATAGACCACCCTAATGCAAATCTTGCACAGAAAAAATCCTAAAAGGTGAAAATAATAATCAGTGCAATATTCTTCTCAATCTGGTTCCTCAACACTCAAAACACATGCTTTGACCATTTTCAAATATATTTGAATATTCCATCCTTACACATGAGATGAAAAAGCACACAAATATACACTTCTAACATAGGATTAACACATTTGAAAATTAACAATGTATTGCCCTCCTATGATATCTAAAGTCTGCTGTCCAAAGCAAACACTTGAGTGTTTCTAATGGTATATTCAGGTATGGTTTGATCCTAAGCTTGCACTGTAGCTGCTGCATTCACAATAATGCCAAATCTACACTTTTCTTTTTCTTCTTCATTTCTTGGAGACTGTATACACATGCTTGGCTTGATTAAAATGAGTACATTATGTTGAAACTATTGATCTTATTTCCCCAGAAGGCAGAGAGTTCAACTCTTACACTGAATGACATTTATTCCCAAAGGCAACACTATTATTGCCAGTGGAAATAGTTCCCTGTATAAGTGCTGGAAAGAACAGTAGAAC
Organism: Anolis sagrei; assembly: GCF_037176765.1. Classification (NCBI taxonomy): domain Eukaryota; kingdom Metazoa; phylum Chordata; class Lepidosauria; order Squamata; family Anolidae; genus Anolis; species Anolis sagrei. Next base: position 63,585,614 of record NC_090023.1, on the reverse strand, counting down.
TGGGCTGTAAGTAATTCATGAGCTGTGTGTTTTAACCTTCACTCCTCAGTTAAAGCGTTTATGGCTCATGACTCACGCTTCTTAATACAATATCAGGACACTTTCAAGTGTAGTCATGAATTATACTAATTTGCTTTCACCTCAATGCCCTGAAGTTAAGAGACCTTTTCAGTGGTATATGGAGCATTTTGTCAGCTTCACTTTAAAACATCATTTATGTAAACACATGCTTTTTGTTTAATTATGCAATTCTATGTCTAACAGATTTCAGGTGAAGAAAATCTCTTACAGTCAAAATGTTCATTTCTATTGTATTTGTCTCAACTTACAGTTATGAATAAGGAATAAAAGTTCATTAATAGATTTACACAAGGATACTTCAGATTTGTATTCTATCTAGATCCATAGAATCAATTACTGATTTTCTTTTATTAATGTCATTAATTCAATGATCCTGCTCTAGTTGTAACTAGCAACTGGATTTAGGATGATGTCTTTTGCTGTGGTTAGTTCTTTCAGAAATCTAGATAAAATACTATATGATATACTTTTAAATTTCAAAAATCATGCTAAAATTAGTTTTTGGTCATTATATATCAGGTTATTATTAGCTACCTTGAGTCCCTATGGGGAGAAAGGCAGGATAAACATAATAATCACCAACAATAACAGCAACATCTTTTGCATAACGCTAGCCCTATTGGCTAGATAAAACTGTATATGATTTCTAGTAATAGTAGCAAAAAATATAGTATGTGCTTATTTAGTATCTAATTCAGTGTTGAACCAAAAATGTAACTTGTTATCAACAACACTGAAAAATGTTTAGGAGCTCATATTATACTATGTTTCCCAGTTGGGTTTCCTTTATCTTTTCCTTTTTCCAAAAATCCTTCTTAAAAATCAGGAAACTGGCCTACATTAAAAAAAATCAGTCCTTTTCATTTGCTACCCTAAGTATTTTAGCTCAAACAAACAATGAGCAAAGTATCTATCCAATTGTACTAACACACTTTTTTTCATGTCAGGAACGACTTGAGAAGCTGCAAGTCGCTTCTAGTGTGAGATAATGGGCTGTCTGCAAGGACGTTGCCCAGGGGATCCCAAGATGTTGTGACGTTTTTACCATCCTTGCGGGAGGTTTCTCTTGTGTCCCACCAACACATATGAATACGCAATAGCTTTTATGATAAGAAATCCACTACCCAGTCTTTACCTCCAAAATTAGCATTTAAGGCCAGGTAATAGAACTATGGCCTACAGGGAGCTCTGGCGTGGGCTGGTCCATGAGGTCACAAAGAGTCGGAGACGATTGAACGAATGAACAACAACAATATAACTACATTAAGCACGTGGCTTCCAATCTGTGCTATATCTTTAAATGAAGGATTCTGCTCATGTGTTTAAGTACTAGATAGCAACAATAGAATCAGGTATTAATAAATTTATTTATATTTAATTTACACGTAGCCAAGGAGCTGCTTCAGTTAGTAGTAATGAGTCACTCCAGGCTGCTGACAGTGAGAGCAATTATCTAATTGGCACCTGTGCAGTTGTACACTCTAATTCTAGAGTAAATATTGCACAGTCCTCCAGATATTTTTTGCAATTGCGACATTGATCCCTCCTTATTCTTGCTTAGACTGACTAGGCTGTTGAAACCTTTATATTTGAAGAGACCCACAAATCTGCTCCTCTGCTCCTCAATTCCAGCTACTCACGAATGCACAGTGTGTGTGGGGGGGGGGGGGGAGAGTGCTTCTTTTTTACCATAAATTTGATTGGTCCTACTTGATGCAGGATCTTGGAGATCTTGCATCAAGAAGAACAGCTTTACTATAGCACCAAATGAAATACCTTCATCTTAAAAAACTGATTGATATGAATTCCATTGTAATCCAAGTCAAGACATAGCTCTTTGTGGGCATTATTGGTTTTATCCAAATTTGGTTTTGAATTACCTGCTTTAGACTCCCAGGGCCCTTCTACACGTACCTAAAACCCAGAAGAAAGTGGGTTAAAATGACTCGCTCCTTCCCAGGTTTGAGTTCCCATCTAACTCCCACAACCCCAGGCTTTCCCTCAGGATGCTAGATGCCATCCCAGATCAAGCAGAGATTAACCTGAAAAGGCAGCTATCCCCAAAGGTCCCCATTTCCCCTCCAAAAAACCTCCCTGAGGGGCCTGCCAGTAGCACAGGTCCCTTTGTAGAGTACTCCTGGCATTTGAAAATGACACATCAGGAGGTGGGTGGAAATCCCTCCTCCCCCTTCCCCCCTCCTGATGCACTTCCCCTTGGGCAAGTTTTTTGGGGAAATGGGGGACTGGGGAGAGGGGGGTGCCCAACTTCAAACTCTAGGAGCCCGAAGAACTGGAATAGCTGTGGAATTGAACCCTGGGAGTGTGGAAGCTTAAGGTCCTGATCTTTCCAGGTGTTTAATGAATGTGGAGTAAACTGGGAGAATCCAGTTTTCATTGGATTAATTCACTTTTAACAGAGGCATCGTTTTGGGTTTGTCTGGAAGGGCCCCCAGTTTTCATTGTAAAATGTTTTACAATATATTTTTCCTATTTAGATTTTTCTTTGGTGTTATTATATGCCTTCCAGATTCCATCTAGACTGACCCCTTGGGTTGATGAGGATTTGGATCACTCCCATAGTGGCAACATGCCACCTTTGTTGTTGTTGTTTGTTCGTTCAATCACTTCCAATTCTTCGTGGCCTCATGAACCAGCCCACACCAGAGCTCCCTGTCGGCCATCACCACCCCCAGCTCCTTCAAGGTCAAGCCAGTCACTTCAATGATCACATACATACATCTTGTCCTTGGTTGCCCCCTCTTCCCTTTTCCTTCTATTTCCCCCAGCATCATTAGATCACCTTAATGAGGCCTTATGCTCTGAATTCAGCCACAAATTTGGGCCTTTCCCCAGCTTAGTGACAATGAGGACATTTGGGATGGTTCTCTTCTGGCTGCCATCCAGCATTCCCCAGGCAGTTCTCTCCACTTTGTCTCTATGTTGCAGCAGTCTCTGGCCATGACACAGAACCTCCCTTTTCCCCATCACTTGTCCTGACATCAACCAGAGTGACAGGGAGTTCTGAAAAGGGAGGAGGAGGGAAGGGAGATTTCCTCCCCTTCTTCACATTTAATCTGTCTGTCTTATATTATAATAAGCTATGGAGAAAAGATAGATGTCATGTCAAGGTGTTATGTCATTTTACCACCTGGAAAATGGGGGTGGGGTTGGAGGCAAGAGGAGATATGTAGGGTAGCAAACTGTGTTCAGTTCTGCTGAGTGGTGTGGATTCCCTCCTGCTTCCACAACACTCATGTGAACTCTTCTTGGTGCCCGTCTGGCATGAAGTGTGCTGGATCAACACCAAATTAAGGATCTATGTAGATGTGTGCCAAGTCATTTGCAAACAATTCATGGGTTTTTCTTGTCAATTTTTTTTCAGACGACAGTTAGCACCAGTTCCTCTGAAAGTGAGAGGGTGCAACTTGTCCAATGTCACCCAGAGTGCATCTACACTGTAGAATTTATGCTAATTGATCCAATTTAATTTGAATGGAAGCCTGGTAGCGGTAGTCTTAAGTATTTGTAGTGCTGTTGATTACTGAAACTACAAGTCCCAAGATTCCACAGCATTGAGCCATGCCAGTTAAAGTGGTGTCACTTTAATCTCCCAAAGGCACAACTCTACCACACTGACTCTCCTAAATTATTCTGCTATTTTAAAGTAATTAAACTATCCACATTCATTTTATTGTAAGCTATTCCTAGATCATTGGATACAGGACAGGTTATAAGTATTGTATATGAATGAATGAATGAATGAATGAATGAATGAATGAATGAATGAATTAAACTCTTGGCTCTGGAACCACCTCACAACAACCACTATTCTTGAACGGACTTTTAAAAAAATGGTTTGTGTCTTTCCATGCATTCCTTTCAAAGGCAGATTAATATCTTATATCTTCCAGACCTTCTGGAAGTAGAAGTAATAGACTGTTGTTTCAACATGGCATTAAATTTATTATTTCTGTTACTTAATAGAGTTAATAGCCCTTTAGCACATGTACCCTCACAGGGCTTACAAGAAATAAAGCCAATTATCACTTCTTAAACCACAAAAATAATTACAATAAAGATGAGTTTCCAACAGTTGATCAACTATTACCTTCAATTCCTATTGAAGAAGAAATCAGACACTAATGAGAAGGGAAATCCAACAACAGACCTGAATTTCAGTAAAGCTATGTATAGTGGGATTCTCACTTGGCAGTGAGAAACAGTGAGATTTACTTCCTAATAATTTAGCATTTATCTGGGCTGTATGTTCAGCCAAAGGTTGTCCCCAGAAAGTTTTGCAAAGATAGTCCTGAACAGTGTCCTTAAAATGTCTGTATAGGTTCGTAGTACCACAAAATGTCAGGTTTATTTTTAGTGGCCATCCATATTTCCTTAACAATATAATTTTGTCCTTGCAGATAATGTTATTAAAATTGCAATTAATTTTGCATAACATTGTTCTATCAAAGATTTCCCAACTTAGTAAATGTCTTTGAAATACATTGTCCTAAGAGAAGTTTGAAAATCATATTGTCATCTCACATGAGGATCTTCAAATTGCATATTTAAATGCCTGAGACCTTTATTACCTTGTTCCACAAAAATATGAGTTATTCATGAGGGATTATACTAGAACAGTAAAGCAGCAGAAACACATGTGATTTTGGTAGATGCCTTATTTTTAACACCTAGTATTCAGAGTATGGAACAAAAATGTTCTGGCGGGGGGGGGGGGGGGCACAACACCAAAAGAGACATTGAGCTTAAATAAACTCATATGACATAATTCTCAAGTACATTGTATTAAGAAAGAAACATAAAATACTACACCAACTGCCAAATGTACCTGGAAGAAAACAAAGGGCCCATAATTTGACCCATACCTACAGAGAGAAGTTAGTGTACTCTCAGGGTACCTTTATAGCTGGTTAGTTATAGTATGGAAGAAGAGCTATTGTGTCAAAACCTAATACGTAATGCGTACCTACAGCAGATTCTATGAATCAATGGGATGTACTATTGGTAAGTAGTGAAACTTTAATATTGGAATTAGAAATTGAATTTGGGTAATTGACTGTATTGTGCCTCATATTTGCCAATTTTCTGTGGAATGCTATCCTTAACGACATTGTTATAAACCATTAGGTAAGGTCAAGGTTTTTCCCTGACATTAAGTCCAGTCGTGTCCGACCCTGGGGGTTGGTGCTCATCTCATTTCTAAGCATTGTCCGTAGAAACCTCCAAGGTCATGTGATTGACATGACTGCATGGAGCATCGTTACCTTCCCACTGGAGCAGTACCTATTGATCTACTCACATTTGCATGTTTTCGAACTGCTAGGTTGGCAGAAGTTGGGGCTAACAGCAGTAGCTCACACCACTTCCTGGATTCCAACCTACAACCTTTCAGTCAGCAAGTTCAGCAGCTCAGCGCTTTAACCCACTGTGCCACTGGGGGATCCATTATAAACCATTATGACAGTATTGTGCAATGCACATTGCACTTCATGTACAATAAGGAGTAACAAACATTTCTTTCACTATGACCAAAACAAACCATTAGAAATATGATTCATTTTTAAATATTGATTTCAGTAGATTTTAGCATTCTGAAAGTTAATTATAATGATGAAGTGCTGATGCCCATAGTAATCCTCAAGAAAAATGTATAATAAAAAATATTTATCAAAATAGAATATTGTAAGTGACTAGATAACGTGTTTTTCACCCACAAATGTCAACAGATATTTGCTTAAATTGTGAAAAGTTGAGAGGGGTGACATCTAAATAAGCAACCCAAATGAAGCCATGACATTTGAAGAATGTGAACTGGAAGAGGAGATGAAAACAGAGAAAGATGTTCATCTTTTATTGTCTGATACCCATTTATCAGGCCTTTGGAGTCAAGGACTTGTTTTTTCCTAGGTTTTAGCTTGAGGATATTCTTAAGAGGTAAGGTGATTCAAGAAGAACAGCTTAGAAGGATTTTTTGTGTTAAAATGGTCCCTCTGAAGCATTTTTAAAAAGTTACTTTGAAGTTTTCTTTCTTCAAAAACAAAGTGTAAAAATACAAAAATACAATTCCTATCATACATTATGAGTAGAATTTCTGTACAAGTCGTCTGATAATCAAGAAAACTGTACAGGTTATATGCACATTTTAAAAAGACCTTTAATTAAAGCAGTAAAACAATAAATGATTGTTGAAAAATTGGTAAATAAAGAGACCAGACAACAGTAGCGGATTGAACTAAGGGCAACTTTTATTGATTAGTTACCTATTGATGCTCTTTCTTGAGGACAATCAAAGTATTTGGGGGAGCGATTCGATACGGGAGAGATTGAGGCAGTCTATCATCCCTGACTCGAGCCCCCAACCTCCTTTTGGGTGTTACACCCCTAAGAGCTATCCCTAATTTACATGGTTGCACACAGGCTAATCAAGAGGTGTAAGCCCTTAAAGTTACTATTGACTTCAAACTAGAGCCAAGACCCCAGAGACCTGATATTAATCTCCTACCCCCCCCTCCCAGATCACTTGACCCACAAGGGAAGGGAGGGGCTTTTTCAAAATTCCCATCAAACACCAAATAGTGTCAGTAGGTGAACACAAAAATCATAGTTCCCCTGTAAAGAAAGCCTATTTATAGTGTTGAGTAGATGAAACCGCCACCCCCCCCCAAAAAAAAAAGAAAACAAATTTCAAGCGGGAGATGGGGGTGTGTAGCTGACTTAATTCAGATACTTAGGCTATATCCCCACATCCAATATTTCATTGGTCTCTCCTGGATGCTGGCAAATCCATCTACCCCACCTCCACTGCTTCATGGTGATATAAATGTACTAATTGGACCACACACACATATTCCCATAAGATCACACATGTACATTTCTAAAATGAAAGAAATTTCTACAAGAAATTGGTTTGTTTAATGCATAGGATTTTGTTAACAGATTATGTTTTATATTTTAGTGGCTACTCTGTATGTTCCATGTTTGTCTATGGAAACCACCCTGAGTCCCGTATTATTATTATTATTATTATTATTATTATTATTATTATTATTACTATTACTATTATAAGTCTATCCATGTTGAAAAGTATTCCAGCAAATCTTTCCAAAATGACCCCTGTAATACCCCAAGGACGCAATGTGAAAATCTTTATTCACATACGAGATTAAAGGATGCCACTTATGATATAAGAAGAAATTGATCTCACTTTGTTGGGTCTCTAATTAATCTGTCTAAATGAGTAAATCTCTCTGACAATGTCATTTACCAAATTCTAGTGTGAAAACTGTAAATTATATAACTTGTTTCAGCTTTTTAGTAGGGATGTAAATGATATTTGAAAGTATTTATAAAAATGTTCAAAAACATTGTTCAGTTTTGTTTGTTTGTTTAGTAGTGAGAAACACTGATGAGAAGAATCTTAGAGTGACAAGTGTGCCATCCAGTAGAGTGGTTTTGAATATCTCATGCTTACAAAACTTACAGAATCACCATGTACTTACCCATGTTTGTGCTAATTAATTAAGACTGCCGTTTTTTTTATTAACAGAATTTGCACCTGTGGATCCATTATGTGCAGAAAACAGCATTTTCAGTAAAGGAACTGGCATATTCTGTGCAGAAATACTGGCAAGTAACCCATGTCATCAACTTAACCTCCTCAACCATCACACACACACATATACACAACAGCCCTCAGGAACAAAACCCCACTAAATCTTGCTCTGATCAGCAGTTCTGTATTCATAACCACTACTTAGTATGGGATGTGCAATTCAGTTAAACTACATTTTGTTTTTGGTATCCAGATTCCGGTGGACCCCCAGATCCGTTTTTGGAGGACCCTTGAATTCTGTTGGGAAAAAATCCATTTTTTGATCTAGCAACCAAAAGATCCAGGAAGATCCAGCCCATTGGTGGCAGTGGAGAACTTATGAGGCTCCCCTTTTTGTCATTTTTAGGGCATCAGTCTTTAGAAAACACATTTTCTGGGATCTTTTCTCCTTATACCTTTTAATAATACTTAAGTAATCACCCTTTCTGGGATTGTTTGCCCTCGACACCCTTTCAATGAAGCCAAGTTAAGGGAGGCACCCTTTTTAAACATTTATTTCAATGGGAGCCACACTGCCTAAAGGAACAAGTTGTAGAGGTGCTCCACCAAGGAGTTAATATAAAAGTTAAATAGTAGTGGAGCCAAAATACAACCCTGTTTGACACCTTTCTCCATTTCAACAGCCCTAGTGAGATGGCCTTGGGGGCTACATCTTATTTTCAGTGTGGTCCCTTTATGTAGGGTGCGAATTAAGTGCAAAAGTTGACTATCTATTGTGGTGGACCCCAGTTTTTCCCACAGTTTGATACGGGAGATAGAGTCAAAAGCTGCTCTGAATCTATGAATGCAGCATAGAGGTAAGATGTTCTATGGGAGGTATATTTTTCTATAAGATGTTGTAAAACTATGCACTGGTCAGTGGTGGACCGACCTTCCCTGAAGCTGGTTTGTTCCTCCGCAAGTATGTTTTCTTGCTCCATCCAGTCCAGTAATTCCAGTACAGATGCCTTGTGTATAATTTGCTGATGGTATTAAGGAGGCTAATGGGCCTGTAATTTCCCGGATCTTCCTGCCTCCTTTTTCTTTTTATATATAGGTACAATGATTGCCAACCCCAGTCCTTTGGTATTTGGCCATATTTATCAATTCAGGTGAATAGAGATGCTAGGATAGGGGACCAGAAGTCCAAGTTATTCTTAATGACTTCGGGCGGGATTGCATCCTCTCCTGGTGCCTTTCCTGGTTTTAGTTGGGCTACTAGTATCTTTATTTCTGTGGTTATCGCAGGTGGCCAGATGGGGAGGTTTTCCATTGATGTATTTGGACCAATGTTTCTGGCCACATTGTCCGGGTAGGTGTCCATGTATATTTATTATTTATTTATTTATTTATTTATTTATTTATTTCTTGCATTTATTAACCGCCGCTCTCAGCCCTAGGGCGACTCGTGGCGGTGTACAGTACATAAAAGACAATTTACAATGCAACCAAGACAACGAAACTAACATATCACTAATACACAACATCTAAATTACATTAAAAAATCCGCTTCGTCTTATCGTGGAATCATAATCAATCTCGTAGTCGTAATCCATACCGGTTGTCATTTCCAGTAACATAGCACTCAATTGAATGCCATCTCGAAGAGCCACGTCTTCGGGCCCTTGCGAAAGGCCATAAGGGAGGGCGCCTGTCTGATGTATAGCTCTTGGAAAAATACTTCCCAACTTTCCGGCGAGATTTGGGAATCGTCTACACTTCGATCCCAGCTTTGTATGTTAGATGTAATGTGCCAGAAGGTGGTTATGTCCTTTGCCTTTACAGCTTGGATGAGCCAAGCCCAATTGTTTTTCATGGCCTCTCTCTTCTTGCAAATTAGTAGTTGTTTGTATTGTCTCTTTTGCAGCAGAAGTTCTTGTGCAACTGTAGGGGTGGAATTGAGCTTATAGCTCTTATAAATGGCGGAGAGAGCTTTTCGGCAGAAATACATTCCTTATCAAACCACGTTTGAGATTTTTGGTATTGCTGCCAATGTAGCTGTGTCCTCTCTGTATTATGGCCCTGGCTTTACTGACTTTGGAGCTCTTGAACAATGTTTCTGTAAGTTTCCATGAGTACATGTACGGTTTCGGCTGAGATCAGAGAAGTGCGAAGGCTCATGAGCCGCTCTCTCGCCAGCAGGTCAGTTATTCTTTGATTCATGTGTGGGGTCCACTTGGCTCGCTTATAGGCTCCTTCTGTAGGCTGTGTAGAAGATTTATAGGATTCTGTTATATGGATTTCCTGGGGAAAATAATGTAATTCAAGCTACTTGATTCAAAAAGCAAGCCAAGCCATGCAGAGCTTCGAACGGCACTGAAAATTTAGGTTACCAATCTCTCTCTCTCTCAGTAGCCTGCTCACAACAGAAAAATGGAAGCCCGGCTTTGCTAAAAGACATGGTTTTCTTCTGTTCTGATTGGCTCAACTGACAGGTCTCACAGGGAAACCTGTGAACCTGCCTGCGGATGCCACTCTGCATGTAGCCGAAAGAAACAGAAAGCTGTCATTTTTGGCAACCATGTGGTATGTTTTGGCCTGTAAAAAAAGGGCTGTGGTGCCTGTGCGGTTATGGCTTATCAAAAGGGTTGAAACAGATGGAGCCCGTTTTGACAAATGGATCAATGCACAACCCTACTGCTTAATCACAGTAATTGCACCATTGTCATAACAGTAACTTCTATCACCTAAATATACTTTACAAGGAATCAGCTACATGAGGAAGATGTCCATTCTTCCAGAGATCAGAGCACAGGTGGGGATCAGGCCAGGATAGTTTAATTGGTTAAATCTGGTTAACTTCTCCTGGCTTGACCTGTTCTACTCCAATTAGTTTTAACTAATAATAATTTATGTAGAATACTGCTTATTATTTTTTATTTATTTGATGCACTTATTAACCGCCATTCTCAGCCCATAACATAAGAAATCATTTCCTATGCAAAACTATTGCATTTGATTTTTGTACAGAATGAGTCCTGTATTGAAATAGACTGAAAATTCCATGTTTATTATTATTATTTTTGAAGACTTTCTTGTGGTATGGAGAAAATTGTGAAATTTACTCAGTTTCGTTCAGGAAGAAAATTTGTGAATAATTCCATCTCTACTTTTCACTAGCTGATAGTATTTTTTTTAAAAAAAAACCTCAGATAATATTATTAATCCAACAGGTATGAAAATCTTAGATTATACAGAATTGAGTTTTCAAATGGTTGGCAATGACTACAGACAGTAATTCTATAAAATGGCAGAAATATGTTTACTTCATTGGCTTTAATCAAATACTTTGTCCCAAATAAATTTAGACCTTTGAAAGGGTGACCTTCCATCTTCTCATTGATTCTGTTTATGTGGTATAGCTGGGACATGATTGATACAGTTACAAACTTGGTAAATGAAGGTAATCCTATGGATGTAGCATATTTTCATTTCAATAAGGTCCCTCATGGGTTACACAATGTCACTGTTATGCAGATTGGTAACTGGTTTACTGATGAACCTATTTTTATTTTTTATTTATCGTGTCATCCGCAACCAGAACATTGTATTACATTTCTAACAGAACAAAACAAACAAACAGATTTTAAAAAACCACAAATTTTGCAAACTTGGTAGCTGATTAAATTTCCTTTGACCAGTATCTGGCCACTTGGAGTGCCTCTGGTGTTGCCGCAAGAAGGTCCTCCATCGTGCATGTGGCAGGGCTCAGGTTGCATTGCAGAAGGTGGTCAGTGGTTTGCTCTTCTCCGTACTCGCATGTCGTGGATTCCACTTTGTAACCCCATTTCTTAAGATTGGCTCTGCATCTCGTGGTGCCAGAGCGCAGTCTGTTCAGCACTTTCCAAGTCGCCCAGTCTTCTGTGTGCCCAGGGGGGAGTCTCTCATCTGGTATCACCCACAGATTGAGGTGCTGGGTTTGAGCCTGCCACTTTTGGACTCTTGCTTGCTGAGGTGTTCCAGCTAGTGTCTCTGTAGATCTAAGAAAACTATTTCTTGAGTTAAGTCATTGACATGCTGGCTGATTCCCAAACAAGGGATGAGCTGGAGATGTCTCTGCCTTGGTCCTTTCACTATTGGCTGCAACTTCCCGGTGGATGTCAGGTGGTGCAATACCGGCTAAGCAGTGTAATTTCTCCAGTGGTGTAGGGTGCAGACACCCTGTGATAATGCAGCATGTCTCATTAAGAGCCACATCCACTGTTTTATTTAAACGAAGATACAACTTCAGAAAGGCAGATTGGACTAAATTCTCAGACATGTTAGATGACATGATCACATCGGTCGCGCCAATCCCTGAGGAATACGAGCATTTTATTGAAATCGTGAAAACCTGCTCACGGGCCTCGATACCGAGAGGCTGCAGAACCAACAACCTTCAGGGCATTACTCCTGAAACAGCTGCCTTGTTGGAAAACTATTACAGGCTCCACAACGAAGACCCATTTAGTGAGCAGACTCTTCAGGCAGCGCAGAACATTGTGTCCTCCATCTCTGAAGCCAAGAAAGAACAGTGGATCAAGCTGATCACAGAGGTCGACATGGGCAGGAGCAGCCAGAAGGCATGGAGGCTGCTGAGACGGTTGATCAATGACCCCTCACAAACTAATACCCATGCCAACATAAAGGCAGACCAGATAGCACACCAACTCTTGAAGAACGGGAAACCCAACCTTGCCACCAAAGTAGGAAAGAAACCAATAGCCAGACAACAAGAGATTGAGAACAACAACCTTCACAAACCCTTTATATCTACTGAATTGGACATGGCTCTCAATAAATGTAAGAATGGCAAAGCAGCTGGCTTGGATGATCTACGGATGGAACAAATCAAGAACTTTGGCCCGAAAGCAAAGTGCTGGTTACTGGAGCTGATGAACAACTGCACTGCATCCTGTCAGATCCCCAAAATATGGAGGAAAGCAAGAGTCATTGCCATCTTGAAGCCAGGCAAAGACCGTAATGATCCAAAAAGCTATAGACCAATCTCCCTGCTGTGCCACCTCTACAAAGTTCTGGAGAGACTTATTCTGCATAGAATTATGGAAAAAAATAGACCCATGTCTGATTCCACAGCAAACTGGCTTCAGGAAAGGCAAAAGCTGCACATCGCAAGTGCTGAACCTGACTCAGCACATAGAAGATGGCTTTGAAAAGCAGCAGATCACAGGAGCTGTCTTCATAGACCTGTCAGCGGCTTATGATACTATGAACCACTGCCTTCTCCTGAGAAAAATGTATAATATCACAAAGGACTACCATCTCACCCGTCTCATAGGAAACCTGCTACAAAACAGGAACTTTTTTGTTGAGTTTCAGGGCCAGAGAAGCAGATGGCGGAAACAGAAGAACGGCCTGCCTCAGGGGAGCATGCTCAACATCTACACAAAGGACCACCACTGCCAGAAGGGACAGAGAGTTTCATCTATGCTGATGATCATGCCATTACCGCTCAAGCAGGGAGCTTAGAGATGGTTGAACAGAAGCTCTCAGAAGCTCTAGGTGCTCTAACTGCCTATTACAGGGAAAACCAATTGATCCCTAATCCATCTAAAACACAGACATGTGCCTTTCACCTTAAGAACAGACAAGCATCCCGAGCTCTGAAGATCACCTGGGAAGGAATCCCACTGGAGCATTGCAGCGCACCCAAATACCTGGGAGTCACTCGTTCTCTGACCTACAAGAAACACTGCCTGAACATCAAACAAAAAGTGGGTGCTAGAAACAATATCATACGAAAGCTGACTGGCACAACCTGGGGATCACAACCAGATACAGTGAAGACATCTGCCCTTGCGCTATGCTACTCTGCTGCTGAGTATGCATGCCCAGTGTGGAACACATCTCACCACAGTGATGAACCTAAGTGGTACTCATTAATACCTTCCCTTTATCCTGGAGAGAACTAACAAATAGGGTGTAACAAGTTTCTATTCTGGCCCCAGGGTTAATCAAAATTCTGAATGACTTGGATATCATAATAGAGGCCATGGTTATCAAATTTGTAGAGGACACCAATTTAGAATTGGTAGCTACTACATCAGATGACAGGATTAGAATCCATATAATCTTAAGAGATTGTAGAGCTGAATCAAAACAAACAAAATATATTTCAACAGCTTATTACACTTAGGCCATTTTTTTTAATAATAGTTGCATTTTCATTTTGCTATCTGTATCTGGGATGCTTAGATGCGTGAGGGGGAAAATAATCATTTTGAGCTACTACTTTCAATTAAATTCTAAAAGCTATGACAAGACATTTTAAAATATTTTTTCTTTCAAATTTATTTACCAGGTTGACAATGTCATTTAATGATTTAGACTTATAGAAACAGAGTCAAGACTTTTGCAAGTTTCTATGTACAGTGTAATCTTGACTTATGAGCATCCCAATTTAAGAGTGTTTTGCGTTGAGGGCCATTGTTTGGCTTGGGTTTCTCTTTGATATATGAGCAGCATTTTGAGTTATGAGCTAGCACCAGAGGGAGTGCTAGCACCAAGGTATAGGGCTTTGGGGCTTCAAGGGAGCAGTCTCATGCCTCAGTGTCTCATGCCTTGTGCTCTTGTTCACTGTGGGAAATTGCTGTCTGCTTTGCTGTTGTCTGCTTTAAGGAACTTTAGATTAGTTGATTTTGTGTGGTTTTTATTCCTGGTGTGTTTGGCTTCATGAAGAGGGAGAGAGAAAGAGAACAAGAGAGAGAGAGAGAGAGTCTGGAATTACTACAACATTGTGCTTCTGCCTCTTCACTTTGTGCTTCCTTGCCACAACTTTGTGTTCTACCATTTTAAAGTTGATTTTTTGTTGTTGTTGTTCTGTGTGAATCTGCATTTATACATTATTTGTTATTTATAAAGTACAGTTTCTTATTTGAAAATACATAACAAAATGGGGGGAGTTGGGGGGCTGGAATGGATTAATAGCATTTTGATGCATTTCAATGGTAAAATTCACTTTGAGATAGGAGGAATCTGAATTTAGTCATGGAATGAATTAAACTCTTAACTCAAGGTATCACTGTATCACTGTTCTACATTTTTATGGCTTCCAAGAAAAGTATTAACTAACATTCTTAAACATGGATTTGTTGAAGAATGAGATTCTCTTATTTCATACTTCAAGATGATCTCATGCTGTGGGTTTTTAAAATTTGAATTTCAATAAGATTTTTTTTAAATTAAAAGTATATTCACAAACATTGCATCCAACTGAAAAGGCCAAGATTTTTTCTATGAACATTTATTTTCAACATTTTAATTGTGAAATTCAATTCTTGTATGTAGGAAAGTTCAGTTTTCAAAGATCCATCACAATACCGCTGTTTTTCAAATTGTAATTATTTGTAACTTGTGAGAGGTTTTTGTGCTTCTTTGAAACTTTTATATTTATAACAGTATGAATAAGAGCATTAATATTTCAGCCAAAAACCTGGTTAATGAATTGCAAGCAATGTGCATGACAACATATCAAACTGACATAGCATATCTGTTGGATGTTAAAAAGACTGCTGGGATTACTGGTATTATTTACCATCTTCATTAATGATTTGGAAGAGAAAATAGCATTTATTTACCAAAAAATTAACATGCATTATCTTCCCTTACATGCACATACAAAATAAGTCCCAAAATGTGAAGATTCTTGTCAGAATTTCCCAACACTTTGAATTTTTTTTCAACCATCTGCTAAATTGTGCCATTAGGGGGGATAAAGTGGGGTATAAATAAATATAATGGTAAGAAGACAAAGGAGGAGGAGGAGGAGGAGGAGGAGGAGGAGGAGGAGGAGGAGGAGGAGGAGGAGGAGGAGAAATTGTCTTTCTTGTGTTTAAACATGGGTCACATCTCCAAGATATTTCATTATGTGCGTATCTACAAATACAGGTATTCCAAATTTTTGGATTATTATATGCTTCTGTTCTCAAGCAATTTGGATGAGGGATACTAAACCCGTAGTAACATCTGAGTCATGATATTAAAGCAAACATTGCATTATTTCTGGCTTCAATTTAACAAAAGACCAGGGAAGCAAAAATGGGACAAATGCTTACAGAGCTATAGTTTTCTGTGTCTAAGGAAGCAGCTGGCTGCAATTTCCACCACCGCCCCATCAGCAATTTCAGTGTGACAGGCATAAATAGGACCCTTGGCACAATTTTTCCTCATGATGGAGATCACATGAGGAGAGAAGGGTCACCCAGATGCTTTTTAACAATGGAGGGGTGGGCCATTATTGATCACAGGGGTTGCTCTTAGGTAACTGGAAATTAGGGAACTTTGAGAGTCCTTGGATATTCCTTAAACTAGGGGCTACACTGGTACGAAACAGCTGTGTAAAAATTGCATGCATCATAGACTCTTAAAGAGTTTAATAAACCCTACCCAATTTCAGATTAATTAGTTCAAAGTTTCTTTATGCTAGAGAACTAAAAAATTCTGTTGCATCTTTTAAAAATGCTGACTGCTCAGAAACCCAAGCCCTATGAAAAGGGGCTTAGAAAGATGGATATATTTAGTAGGAGAAAAAAAAGTGAAGACGGGATATGATAGGTAATTAAAATATTTGAAAGTATGTTAGATTGAAGGGAGAGGTTAGTTTTCTGCTATTCTAAAGACGATGGACCTCTTCACATGGGGCATTTTGACCCATTTTGCTGCTTTTAATTATGGTGAGGATATTACCTGCCTGTGCCATCACATGACACATGGCAGGCTCCACCCACATTCTTCCCAAAGTGGAGAGAAAGCTCCAAAAGGTGCTGGAGCTACCCACACTTTCCTCCTTTCTTTGCCATGTAATGGCAGAAAGGGCATCATGACAACATGTGTTGCCAGGCATTGCTTCCCATTCTCCCATCTGATGGGGGGAGGGAAAGGTTGCCAAAGCACCCTCTCCCATCTCCTGCATGTTAGGAGGGGGCAAAGGTGTGTGGGGTGCCATGAGCCACCCCATGTGCCTTCCCTTTTGCCGGCTATTGCCAGCATAATGGCACAGCCCAAAAAGACTATGTGAAGAAGTCGTAGGACACAGAGCAATGATTTTAAGCTGCAGGGAAAGAGGTCACAACTAAACATTAGGAAAACATTCCTGATTATTGTTTATGTTCAACAGTGGAATATGATGCCCTGGAGTGTGATGGGGTCTCCTTTGGAGATTTTTAAACAAAGGCTAGATAGCTATCTGTTGGAAGTACTTTGATTGTGTGTTCTTGCATAGCAGAATGGGGTTGGTCACATGGATCTTGTGGCCTCTTTCAACTCTATGATCCTATGTTTTTGGTAGTAATTGAATCATACTTAGACCATAGACATTCACATACAAAACCCACCCAAACAAATGCAATATAAAAGTGCAAAAATATGAATGTAATAGCACTACATAAAATATTTTGCATATAGATATTGAATATTAAATTTAATACAATTAAAATATAACAAAGCATATTAAATATAAACAATATCTGGTTTATACATCTTTAAATCAATATGTGGTTTTTAGAAGGCGCTTGCAAAGTTATCTCAGTAATTGAGTAAATTGGTACAGAAGACAGAAATTAAAAAAAATATCTTGTAGCATCAAGTGTGACCCTGCGCTGGCGCATGACTCTCCAGGCATTTTCTTTTTATTTCTCACACCATCCTACATTTTTCATCACTTTTACTGGTAGAAAATGGCCAATTGCCTCGCCTAGAATCCTCCATAAGTGACAATATGTCTACCCTGCATTGCTTCACATAAAGAATATATAGTATGAGCTACTTTTGGCTTTGCATTTTTGTTAGTTTTTAAAATAATACATTTTGGCGTTATATGAGCAGGAAAATTGGCCCTTAAATGTACCAAAGGTGCCCACCTATATGTTACAAATTAGTATTGCATGCTTCAGTTATTGGTAATTCATGGATGCTGCATAGTGTTTATGGAGCATTGCCAACACTGGAACATGAATCATGAACTGAAGGTTAACCTTTCTTAGGCTTGGATCAGAACCAAAAAAGAACAATTTCAGTCACAGTTGAACCTATGTGGAACTAAGCCAAAATATTTAATGGACTGCCTGCTTGAGTCAGTGGCAGATTCCTGGCCAAAAAAAAAAAGGGGGGGGGGGAGAAAGGAAAAGAAGTAGGCTACTAGAGTGTGTAATATAATATGTTGAGATCTGTGATATACTTTCAGAAATCAGTACGCTTATAATATGAATATCTAAAGATGGATATGATATACTGTCCATTCTAATAAAACCAGTTCAACAATACAAAAAAAATGCTCCATGAAAAATCTAAACTAGGATCATAGGCAGAAAGCAATATTTCGTTATGATTTTCAGTTAAAGTAAAGCCAGGATAGTGTAACAGTTTGAGCATTGGATTATAAAACAATACAATTATATTAATTGTATTGTTTTATTTGCTTATAGCTTTGTTGTTTTTACTGATATGTTGTTGGGCTTGGCCTCATGTAAGCCGCCCCGAGTCCCCTTGGGGAGATGGTGGCGGGGTATAAATAAAGTGTTATTGTTGTTGTTATTATTATTATTATTATTATTATTATTATTATTATTTCCAGATATGTGGGTTTGAATTCCTAATCAACCATGAGACCCACTGAGGGTCCATCTGCACTGACTAGACTGCAGTAAATTACAGGATTGCAGTAGTAGATTACAGTAGATTACAGGAGCAACCCTGTGGCAGTGACACATCAACAGTAGTGTGTGATGAAGCCACTTTAATGCAGCCTTATCCCACTCTGGCTCAGACTTATGCTTTCCCCCAATTTAGGGCCAAATGGAACTGGCTGCAATTATTCCCATTGTCATCTCTGGGTGACCCGAAGAATGGGATAGCAGTCTCCTCCACCCCTGATGTCACAGTGGTCTCTGGGAGTGACACAAGTCTTATCTGTTCCTCTTTTCAGGGCCTATTGGCATCCAGCATGTGGATCAATCCCCCCCCCCCCCCAAAAAGTGTCAATGTAAATATACTCCTTGTGACCTTTGGAAGCTACATTCTCTTAGCCTCAGAAAAAGGCAATGACAGTCCTTTTTTGAAGCTTGCCAAAAAAATAAAACCCCTTGTGATAGATTGCTTTAGGTCAGAGACAACTTTAAGGCATACAACAACAATAAAAAGGCCTCTCTGTGGTTTTGAACAATTTCCATCCATTTGTCCAAATTAATCCAGAAAAGAACAATATAATTATTTTATAGGAAATCTGTCAGAAGGAAAAGATGCTTTGATCCCCAATGTATGAATGCTTACTTCACAACAAAGAACTGAGACATTTATGATTTAAAATACTTAATTTCTGAAGTAATTACATAAAATACAATAGTAGTATACTAAAAACATTAGAAGAATCTTGTTGAATCAGCTCATAAGCCTATGTAGTCCAATGTTCTGTTAACTCAGTAGCCTATCAGTTCCTCATGGAAAGTCTACCAGCACAATATTGGTGCAAGGATACATTTCATATTACACCGCCAGCTACTGTCTGGTATATATAATCATCTTGATTACTGGTCACTAATGTTGTCATCCAGTCTCCTTCTAAAATCAGCCAGCTTGGCAGTCATCACTACAGTTTGCAGCAATTCCACAGTTTACGTACTATGTAAGGATGTACTTCCTTTAATCTGGCCTGAATCTTCTACCATGTAGTTTAGGGAATAATAATGGCTTCCAGTATAATGGGAAAGGGAAAATTGTTTCCTATCTTTCTCTACTCCATGCATACTTTTGTGAACCTTATTCACTCTTCCCCAAGTTAAACAGGTCCCATGACTTCATCACACTAGAGAATGAATCCACTTTAAATCTGGTTGCTGCCTCCTGCAGAATTCTGAGATTGTAGTTTAGGAAGGAAGCTTTAACAACCTCACTAAACTACAAACCCCAGAATTCTGCAGGAGGCAGCAACCAGATTTAAAGTGGAATCATTCTCTAGTATGATGAAGTACCTTTTCTCAGAAAGACAATACTCCAGCGGCTTCATATTTTATGCCTTTTCCTGGACAATATGTTTACACCACAGAAAAAAAAATATAATGTGTAATCTTATGCTTTACATTTGAGCATAGAAAAAGCTGGCCTATGCATTTTTAACACACTAACATATATCTTGTTTGGCATGACAAACTACTTTGATCCATCCCCATCTGATTGTCATCAAAGGTGTGGATTAAAAAATGTGTTTCTGAGATGTTGTAGTAACTTCTGGGAAAACCTTCAATGAATTGTCAATTAATACTTGACTAGACACATGATTCAATATAATAAAAAATACCCTGAATAAATCAGTCTCACATTCTTTCTATGGTACGGACAAGATGAGATAATTGATCTCGTCTTTTTTCAGACTACTGTGATAATTTAACAGATACCATCAACTATATTCTGAGATGTAGTTAATTAAGTTTGGCTGTATTATAGATGGATGTAAAATCACTGACTCATCCTCTCCTTTTAAAAATATATCAAGATGAAGTAGAGTACAAATTGAAAATAGACAGAGCAAGAGCCTGAAAAAAACATTCTACAGGGAAAAGTAGTTTGGAAAAAGTGAGAAATGGGTATGATCCTATGAAGGATAATCGCTTGACGCTAAATAAATAAATCTCTATCTCACTTTATAATACTAGAACATTCTTCAAGGATATCTAAGTCCACCTCGGAGCACAATTCAAAGTGCTGGTCTTGGCCTATAAAACCCTATATGGCTCCGGCCCAGCTTACTTATCCGAACATATCTGTCTCTATGTTCCACCTCGTAATTTAAGATCTACTGGGGAGGCCCTGCTCTCGGTCCCACCAGTATCTCAAATGCGTCTGGTAGGGACGAGGGACAGGGCCTTCTCAGTGGTGACCCCCCCCTTGTGGAATTTGCTCCCCAGCGAGATTAGATCGGCGTCCTCCCTCCTTACTTTTAGGAAAAAACTAAAGACGTGGTTTTGGAGCCAGGCCTTTGGCTAGTGGGCACAGCAGCACTTTAGGCACTTGGACAATAGGATTGTTATGAAAATTGGAAACGGCTATATGACCTGTGATTATGTGATTTGTTCTATGTGATTATGTAATTTTAATTAATACGTATCACTGTTTAATTGATATGTAATAGGATTTTATAATGTTGGTTTATATTGTTGATACTGTTGGCATTGAATTGTTGCCTGTGTTAGCCGCCCTGAGTCCCCCCTCAGGGGTGAGAAGGGTGGGGTAGAAATGGTGTAAATAAATAAATAAATAAATAAATAAATAAATAAATAATTCAAATGAAGGTCAATGTATACTAGGACTGTGCGATGGATGAAAAAAGTTTCAAAACTCATTACAAAATTGGGGGCACTAGTATTTCATTTCTGAAGTGATTCTAAAGTATTGTTAGTGAAAATTTAGTTACTATAATGAGAGTAATGAAATTTTGTTACTTTTTCATTATAGTAATTGTGCAAGTGGGGCTCTTTTCCTCCTCATTTTTACAGCTATTGGGGTGAAACTTGCAACAATGGTAGAACATTTTTGCCACTGTTAGCTCATCATGTTTTTGAATGTTTCACTTATCCACAGATTTGGGGAATTTTAAAAGTTTTTATAAACAACGTTTTTTTTAAAAAAAAAACCTACAAAAGCTATCTCCTTGAATTTGCTATACAATGAAACAGGATAACAGGGGACCATTCCCTCCAACTTTCAGAAATATTCATACAACTGATATTTTTTTTAAAAAATGACATTTGTTTTTTTAAAAAAGCCACAACAGCTATCTCATTGAATGCCTCTCATATTCACCAGTTGAACTTCCATATTCACCAGTTGAACTTCCATTTAGGGATTTCTTACCAGCCCATTACAGAGATTTACTTACTAGAAACATCAGCAGCCATCCTCTTTGCAGATTCAACAATTTATTGGAACTCTGGCTGACTGCTGCTACAGAGGGACAAACCTCTCCGCTATCCTGATTGGGGCTTTCTGATGCTGAGCAGAATTCTGGTAAATGTAGTTTAGGGCAGAGCCTTTTGAATTCTCTGGCATAGGGATCCTCACCTTCCCAAACTAGCAAACATGATAGACAGATGACATAATTCATTGAAATGTATTTTTATTATACTTATGCTTTAATGTTTAACTTATGTGGTATGTTTTGAGGCACCATGGAGGTGCGATTGTAAGCTCCCTTGAGTCCCCCTTGGGGTAGAGAAAGGCAGGATATAAATAATGTAAATAAATAAATAAATAAATAAATAAATAGAAGCAAGGAGCAAAAGAAGATAAACTGGTGTCATATGTTGAAGGAATGTGAGGAGGGGGGAAATGGAGCACCAGTGAACCAACAGAAGGGGGGATGGCATAGTTAGGGAGGTATAGAACAATGCTAGGTCAAGTGAGGAGTACATGAAGGCAAGACGGAAGCATTCATCTTTCAGAAGGAGGGGAAGAGCGCTTATCCCTGGATATGTTTCTCCAAGAAAGATAAAACTTTTTCAGCCAGGACAGAAACAGGGAAGTATTATTGCCTATGTTTTATAACTTTTTGTCTCCCAATGCCCACGTGACTAAGAGGATCTCTCCAACCCAAACCCCAACATCTTTGCAAAATATAAGCCTGTAATTCTAACATTATTTGTTTTCATTTTCTCATATATGAGTTTTAACCATTTTGCCTGATGAAGAAGACAGTGGAGCTTTCCTGATGAATTTTTGGTTATTCCAATAAAAGTATAACTGTTTTGTGAATTTTAGATGTTGTATTGAGCACTTAGTATAATGTGTGAGTTAGGAGGAAATTGATATAAAATGCCAAACATTTGTCATTAATAAATAACAATTTGCTGATAAAACAGACATCCTTGTATACATGAGCTTCTTAGCAGATATAATTTGATGAAAAGTCAAATAGGTGAAGGAAATTACAAAATACTGTTTTCTAATTATAACACATTTTGCTACATCTCTAAGGGAATCAGACCTTACTCTTTGCTTTTAAATACTGTAGTATATTAATACCTTCATCTGCATCTTGTCCTGTGGATCAGATGGCAGTCACTGTTGGGGGAAATTTTATTCAATAATCTGTGCCTTTTTGTCATTAGTGGAAATCTGTTGGTAAATAAATGACAATCTGATGGGATTACCACTGAAATGTGTATGTGTATGACAATAGATTAATCTTATTATAGTTGTTCTATTCTTTGTAATACATTATGAATGCACATATCCATTTCATATAAGTTCCCTCTACATTTTCATCCTCACAGCAACCCTGTAAGTTACAATGGCTGAACATAGTGGTGTCTTATGATCAGATGGTAAATTCCATGACTAAACAGAAAGTTGAACTGTGGATCTCCTTGTTCCAGATCTAGCTTTTTAAACATTACTCTACACGGGTTCTCTCAAATCAGTTCTAATTTTTAAAATCCTATGAAAATTGAAACATAGGAATAGAAAAACAATATCCATTCATTAATATTTAGAATAATTAGACCAGGATTCAAACTTAGATCTAATGGGGAAACATGAATTGCCACACAAGCCCCCACCAATAGCAATTATGCTTAACTGGAGAAAGCTCCTTTTTGGGTGCTGCTCCAGCACTCTGGAAGTCCCTCCCTGAAAAATTAAGAGGTGCTCCATCTCTTCTCAGCTTTAGGAAGGCTTCCAAAACCTTTCTATTTAATAAGGCTTTTAACTGAAGTATGGGAGGATATCAGAGATTTTAATGTTGGTACATAGGGGGCCATACATGGAGAGGAGGCTATTACTTTTATTTTATTTTATGGATTTTATTGATTGATGTTTTATTATGGTTTTATCTTTTTATGTTTTTATGTTTGATGGATTTTATATGCTGGTATGCGGTAAGCTGCCTAGGGTCCGAGTTGTGGAGAAAGACAGGGTAGAAATACCCTAAATAAATAAATAAAATTAGAATAATAATTAGAATGTTATACAAATTAGATGACAAGATTTGAAGAAGTGTAATATGGCAGTCTTATACCTGATGTACCTGTGATGGTGATGGATAGAAAGAGGGACACCCCCCCCCCAAAGATCTCAAAACACAGAAAGACTTCCATATGAACATATATTCCTTGAGATAACCAGAGTCATATAAAACATTATGAATCATGATCATAACTTTTAGTTGTACATAGAAGCTAACCAGCAGCCATTGAAGCTATTGCAACAAAATAATTGTTTTTTCTTTGTAACCAAACCCAATAAACAGTCCAGTGATTGATGCTTCCATAATTCCTAACTTTTGGTCAAACTGGTTGGGATGTTTGGGAGTTGAAGTCCAAAACACCTGGAGGTTTAAGGTCTAGGAAGCCCATAACAGTCTATTTCACTGTACATTCTGTGTTAATATAGGAGCTTTATGCTTCCTTCTATGTATAGCCTGAACACTCAAAGACTTTTTAAAACTCTTCAAAGAAGTGAAAATGATTATTTTACTTGTGGATCACATTTTGCATCTAAGAATTTATTAAGAGTACATCTGTGCTCTGTACAAAGGAGTAGACAAAGGGACAACCAATTTGCAAATCTTTTTTGCTTTACAGCTTAAGACAAAACGTTTACTGTGCCATAGATTTGGCAGCTCATACAAGGACAGAATTCTGAAGCAGATGAATTTATTCCTTATGCAAAAGAGAGAGTTCACTAACTGAAACTCATACTGGTTGTCCAGTTTGAGATGAAGGACAGACTGAATAGAAAAGTTATTATATCTATTTGGAGAGGTTTCCTCCTGCTCAAGGTTAAGTCTCATTAATGAGCAATGTGGGGAAAGGCATACTCTTAGGCCCTCTGCTATACCATCTGTAAATTATTAAAATATTTAAAAGCCTTATTCTCAAGGGCTCATAAACCTACAACTTTCATAGTCACTATGTAAAAGGCAATAAAATAGTAAAGGAACAAAAATCAAAGCCTTCTGCCAAATTACTTTTCATTCAGAGTCCTTGAAAGTGTTTCTTCCATCCATTCCAGTGCAAAATAAACTTAGATGTATCTGGTGTAAACACATCCCCACCCAAATTTTGTCAACAAGAAATGGTGGGTAGGTTCAAGCTATTTTTCTCCCCACCCCCCAAGGAAGAGTTGGCCAAGCAACTTTTTTTTATACATACACAGAGAGAGTATATACACACACTGAATATATATGAAGTACCTGTGGCGTAGTTGCGGCTTTGTCAACAAGTTGTTCTAGGTTATCTGGAACAATCATTCAGCAGGAAAGAAAGTGGCTGCCTAAGGACAATGCTTTTTGAGTGATGGGGGTCAGTATCCAAATAAACAGTTTTAGTAAAATCTTACATGTTGCTAGATAAACAAAGGGCATCAGCCATAACAAATAGCTCTACAATGGTATTAGTTGTGTGGGCACTTTTAAAAATAAAGATAAATCTGAACTAAGGATCTTATCACTGTTTATATCACTCTGTATCCCATATTTTAAAGGGCTGGATGCATACTGTATTCAGATGGGATGAATACTGGACCTCATCACACCCAGTTTCTTATGTTTTGAAAATACTGTGCTTTGACTCTTCACACCATGAAAGGCTGGCTCCTCCCAATATGTTCAAATGCCTCCTTACATCAATTTTTACATTTTCCTCCTATAATTACATAGGAAATCTCAAATTAATGTTCTCGTGAGATTTTAGTTGATGGAATGCATACTGATTTTATGATCACACATACAAACGGCACCTCAGAACAGTATTAAATTAATAAAAGCATGTCCCCTAAGGGACTTGAGGCAAGATGGCGGTGTGTTAAATGTGAGGGGTAGACTAAAGAGCAGGTTATCTGGAGCCTGTTATTGGGAGTATTTTGGAGAAAATAAGACACTCCAACTTGCCCAGTTCAAGGATTTTAAGGAATTAAGAATCCTGAAACAATTCCACAGTCGTAAACTCTCATTCCTGCTCTTTCTTACCAAGCAGCAAAATGGCAGCTGGGGGAGAGAATGTAAGAGAGAGGATCAAAGGCGCCTTCAGAGAACTGCCCGGCTACAAGCCACTTAGCTCCAGCCAAAGCCATAAAGCCATAAATTAACATAATCTAACAATCATAAATCAGAACAACATCTACACTGCAAGTGCAAGGGAAGTGAAGGAGAAAGAAAAGCAAGTA
The DNA here is from genome assembly GCF_037176765.1 of Anolis sagrei. Taxonomy (NCBI): domain Eukaryota; kingdom Metazoa; phylum Chordata; class Lepidosauria; order Squamata; family Anolidae; genus Anolis; species Anolis sagrei. The sequence goes on along the minus strand of NC_090023.1, from coordinate 63,559,774 downwards.
TAACCATAAGATGCTTTATTGCTTTGTTGGTTTAATGATTTAATATGGACCTAAAGATGGAGTTAAAACCACTAGTCTCAGCTGAATTGATTTGAATAACAAGGGGAAGAAACTGTTACGAGAGAGAAACTCCCCACTCATCATAAATAAAGGAGGGAAGATAACAAACCCAAAAGCATAGAGATTTACTATTAATATTTCTTGGATGATGCACCAGATCCTACCGAAGCTCCTCATTCTGATTCTTCATCATGGTCGTTCTCTGTTGCTGTTAACTTCCAAGTGGGTTACTTTAATGGATTCTTCTTACTTTTATAGGGTTGTTTATATGAAACCTTTGTTTTACTAGTTCCTCCGGGAATTCATATAAATATTTAATGTTTAGTTTTTTGGGTTTATCAGTTAGGAAGAAATAGTCTCTTCTTTTAATTATGTCAGTGGGATATTCCTTCATAACAATCATGTTGTTTCTGTCTATGAGGGAGTTTTAGTGTAGTTAATCAATTGTTTCCTGGACCTTTTTTCCACAAAAGTTACTATAAAATTTCCTGGGAGTTTATTTTTGGCTGCATAGCTAGAATCAATCTTGAAGGTTTGACTGTGTTGTTTGCATTTTCTGCTGATTTACCTAATATCTCTGCTGTTATTCCTATTATCAAATGTTCCATATCTTTAATCTCTTCAGGGATTCCTCTCAGTCTGAGAGCAAATTATATTTGTTCAAACTCGGTTCTTTGTAAATGAGTGGGTTCTCTGTATATTTGGTCATGTATCTCTTTAATGTTTTCTAGCTCCTCCACCGTAATCTCTTGGCATTCCTGTTTTTCTTTTATGTCTGAAACAGTAATTGATATTTGTTTTATTTCTTTTCTCATCTCACATTGTCTTTCTTCCAATCTTTGAGTCCTCTGGTTTATTTTGGAAATTTCCCCTGTAAAGTATTTTAACTGGTCAATCATATCTCGCAGAGTGACATCATTTTCCTTTTTGTTATCTCTTCCTGATTTTGCCCTAGTAGACCTATATGACATTATATCTGTTTCTTAGAACCTTTGAAAACAGCTTATTGTGTTTTATCCCTTCTTTATTTTTAGATATCTTTAAACGTCTGAGACTGTGTGGCAAATGTTCTGGTTCTATTGACCTCTGGGGGGTACCGAGTTGACCTATTTGATCTATGTATCCCCTTGAAGTATAATTAATTTCAAATCTCCCCCCTCTTCTCAGATATTTATTTAGGCTAATAGTGCCAGAGGGATTTCCCCCAAAAAATTACACAAAGAAATTGCCTCAAAAGATTACACTGATATAGTTCTTCTTGAAGACTTCAATGCCATAGTAAATAATAAGCTGGATAAGAAAACAAATAATATAGGATCACAGGAAAGTGATGAATTACCATCCAGCTTCTGGAGAATGGCAAAAGAATATGCACTTAAAAATATATGGAGATCTCAAAATCCAAACAATAAAGATTATAGTTTTTACTCTAGTCGTCACCAATCCTATTCCAGAATAGACATGATTTGGGCCTCCAGTAAATGTATAATTGGATAAAAAACTCAATGATCCATCCAACACTTATCTCAGAACACAACCCAATATCTGTGGAAATAAAATTAACACCAAGAAAATTTATATGGTGATTAAATGGAAATCTATTAAGACAAGAAAACATTGTTGAAACACGCAAAGATAAGATTTGAGAATTTTTTAAAAAATGATTCAATCTCAGGAATGTCACTAAAATCTATTTGGGACACAATGAAAGTCTATATGAGGAGCATCTTCTGTCAAAAAAATTGTGAGCAGAAAAAATATGTAATGTCAAATAAAGAGAATCCAAGATAAAATTAAAGACAAAGAAAATTAAATTAGATCTCTCCTATTAAATACCAAATTAAAAGAAGAAATAAAAAAACTAAAAATACAAGCATCCATGCTCCTTACAGATGAAATCATTTTGAACATGCAAATAAACCAGGAAAATGGCTGTCCATCAAGTCAAAATAAAATAAAATAAAATTTAAAAATTGGCCACCCCTTCAAAATCCCACTCACAGCATTATTATTATTATTATTATTATTATTATTATTATTATTATTATTTTACTGACACAAAAACACAGTAAGTCACAGCAAATGAGATATATATGCTGAATTCTGTATCACAAAATCACAAGTTGAACACTTCCCAAGAGTCTAGGACTGTATGATGTATTTTCGAATATGTATACAGATCCAAGCAAGGTGGCCTTTTGCGGTTGACAGATTGTGATTTTGTCAGTGTTATGAATGCTATTACAAAGTTATGAAATGCTATTACAAATCAGAACCTCAAAAGCATGGCTACCAAAAAAGAATGTATCAATTGTGGAAACAAGAGTATCCTGACTCACAGAAAACTGAAGCTGACTGGCTAATCAATGAAGATTCATAATCGGAAACAAAGTGTTCAGTGAAGTTGAACTTGAAGAAATTAAGAAAATCTGCCCTCCCCGCTCCCTCCCGATGGGTGCCACCTGTTGCACTCCAGAACAGGAATAAACCCCTGACTTCAAAACACCACACTTTGAGTAGGAAAACATACTTTTTATTGAAGATAAATAAGAGCAGCAAGGTAAAAAAAAAACACTTTAAGAGAATAGGTAAATCCAATTAGGAAGGCAGATAAGCAGGAACAAAGTATTCCTAGGTAGGGTTCAACAAAGTTCAAAGACAAAGTCCAGACTTCTCTAATAAAATCCAAAGAACCAGGAAAACATTGATGAGTATATAATCACAAGAGACAAAGAGTCAAACCATAAACAAGAAATCCTTAAACGTGAATCTTCCAAGCAAGGCTTCCATAAGACAAGAGCAAGAATTTAGCAGGATTCTGAAATGATACTTCATCTGACTATATTTCCCATGGTTGGAACTTTATATCCCCTCATTAAGCCATTCCAAGCACTCAGAAATTAGTTTCGTTTTCCCTTACTGCCTCTCATCCTTATCTCTTGAAGCCTGATAGAACGGTGAAGGCCTTGGCCGAGCTGTCTGTTTTGGTTAATTTCCACCTATCTGTCTATATGCTCATTAGTTCCTCCAGGTGCCAAGTTGCTTTCAAGCCCCAAATCCTGGGAACTCTCCGGGAGTAAATTATCATCCCTATACCCTGTAGGAACATTCTCATGGGAAGCTACACTTTGAACCAGTGTCTCTATGTCATTCTCTGAACCAGTGTCTCTATATCATTGTCCAGACCATCGCCATCTTGATCCTCATTGACATAATTCCCCACATCTAAAGCACCTTGATCTTGAAACACAATCACAGGCTGAACTCAAACATCACTTTGTCATGGTGATGGTGGTGGTGGTGGTGGTGGTGGTGGTGGGGGCTTAACTGCTCTAAGGATGCTGAGAGCTGCGCTGGAGGTAATGTAACCATCAACAGGTTCAACCAAGTCAGAGAGGTCTCAGCTGAGGAGTGGAATTAAGAGCACCCAACCCATTAGCATTATGGAGAAACAAAACAAAATGAAACCTATACTGGTTCGGTCGATGCCCAGGATAAAAAGGACCACGGTGGATGCTACTGATTCTGGACATCCATCAACAAGTGGGCTACAGAATCAAAATACAAATGAATAATCACAGAAGAGGCAGAAATATACAATGCCAGAAAACCGCACAGTTGTTATCATCATCATCATCATCATCATCATCATTGTTTCATCTACAGCATATTTGACCTTCAGATTTCTTTCTCATGAGTCTCAAGAATCATATATAACATACATCACACATGATTAGAGCCAGTTTGTAGTAAAGGATTTCATCCATTTTTTAGTCAGCCTCAGGTTTCCTAAATATATTTTATCCAAAATAAATGAGATTTTGAAGACTAATTTAGAGCCTATGCAAAAGAGTGGTGCGGGGGAGGTGCGAGGTATAAACAGATTTATCAGATGCTTTTTTTACCTATGAATCCCAGAAGCCCAATGCAGCATAGCCAATGATGTGGAACTGTGGCAGTCACCGTCCAGAAAGCACCTGTAAGATTTCAGCTGTTCACACTTGCTGCAAATAAATATATGGCCATGATTTTTGTAATATAAATGTGAGCATTGTTTTATTAATTTACCACAATCTCTACTGATTAGTCAAATAAAGTTTCTAAGTATACTTTAAACTCTATTTTCTTTGAGTGCTCCAAAGTCTAATATGGGTTGCACAATCAAATCAGTATAAATTATCCTCTCAGATGTCTTGGTGCTCTCAATTCTCTTTACCTTAGGGTGCCATAATTTGGTCTTTCACTAGAGCTAAAACTATATCATTCCTGACTGTGTAGATAACAACACAAAGGCAATGTCATGCTGTTCAAATAAAAGGATAGCCTCCATGGTGTTTCCATGCTCTGTTATTTGACTTTCACAACATAAAAGTTGATTTGGGGTAAACAGGATTAAATTGCCTCTTTTGTGCTTGAGGATGAGAGCAGTCAATTAAATATAGCTCAGGGTTTGCCATTTGAGATTCTGTTTCTGATTAGCTTTCTGTCTTATAATACATCAGTGATAAATGGAGGCTTTTTAATAAATTAATTACAATAAAAGCATTTTATCCTTTGATTCCAGGACTGAGGCAAACATTACAGTGATATTTGTGAAGAAATTGTCCTGCATCTCTGCCATAGTTCCATTCAGTTATCCTAGCACATGAAATGCTAATAATCCACAAAATCCTCTCTCCCTGGGCATGAACATTGAGAGCAGGAACAACAACATTTTCCCAGAGTGTTGAGATCCTTGTGCGATAGCTTTTTATCAATCCTACTATTATCTTAGATGCATCAGGTGAGGATACAGAAGAGACTGTTCTCAGTGGCTGATCCCAAGTTATGGAACCACCTTCCTTAAGAGACTAGACTGCTCCCATCTCTGCTATTCATTATTCAGAGAGGCACTTAATTGGTTTTGGGGAGTGGGGTTTTTATGGTTAATATGTGTATTATATTTTTAACATACCATATATATTCATGTATAATTCAACCTCATGTAGAAGTTAAGGGCAGACCAAAATTATGGATTTTGAAATGCCACATCGATAAGTTGAGAATCCTTCCTTAAAGAAAGAAAAATGCCAGTACTTCCTCATGGTGCCAGTCATCCCTGAGCATAATTATTGGTGTTTTTCCCACCAAGATATTAAAAAAGGTCAGAAGTGGCACTACAGCAAAGAGAACGAGGTCAGTACTTTTTTAAATGTTTCTCCTGGAACAGACCAAGCTTCTGTATGTTGCCATTCTACTCAGAGAAGGAGATGGTTCCCTTTTTATTAGAGTTAATGTACAGTATTCATATTGATCCTTGGAAAAGTCAACAGAGATTTTTTAGGTTGATTCTCTGACTAAATTTTCTAGATGTACATTAGTATATGCTCTCTCTCTCTCTCTCTCTCTCTCTCTCTCTCTCTCTCTCTCTATATATATATATATATATATATGATAAAATTTTAATGTGTTAACTTGCTTAATTGGGTTTTATCTTTTGTTGTTGTTGTTGCTATCTGATCCCCCTGCTGCCCAAAGCAGCATGGCAAGAGGAGGTTGCTTTGCAGGCCCTGAATGGGAGGAGACCACATGTAAATTGTGAAAGAGGATTTGTGCCACTCCCTACTTTCTTTATTTCACTAAATATATTCAACCTATGTGGGGCCCCTGGTGGCACACTGGGATAAATAACTGAGCTGCTGAACTTGATGACCGAAAGGTCGGCAGTTTGAATCCATTGAGCAGGGTGAGTTCCTGCTGTATCCCCAGCTTCTGACAACCTAGAACTTCAAAAATATGCAAATGTGAGTAAATCAATACGTACCACTCCGGCAGGAAGGTAACAGTGCTTCATGCTGGCTATATGACCTTGGGGGTATCTACGAACAATGCCAGCTCTTTGGCTTAGAAATGCAAATGATCACCTCTCCAGGAGTCAGACATGGCTAGACTTAATGTCAGGGGAAACCTTTACCTTTACTATTCAACCTATATGCCAGGATTAACACAGTGTATATTTGTTTGTTGTTTTGAGAGTAGGTAGAAATGTATACCTTTTTCCACCTGTTTTTCCCTAATCTGCACTGTCAATAGAGGAACTGCCAGGGCAGAGTCTTAAATAGGTGACCATTTGGCAAATATTGAGGAAAGAAATTAGGAGTGTAGTGAGAATTTTTATGAGGGATATGCTTCTGGAACTATCCCTGCAATCAGAAGGGTGGGAAATGATACTATGCTTAGGACTGGCCTCAGGATTTCGGCCTCCCAAGTCTTCCAGAAGATGTCCAGCTTGGGAACAACCCAGATTTCTCTCAGGATGCAGTTGTTTTCATCTAGGGCTGTGGTTCTCAGCCTTTAGTCCTCCAGGTGTTTTGAACTTCAGCTCCCACATTTCCTAACAGCTGATAAACTGACTAGGATTTGTGGAAGTCCAAGAACCACTTATCTAGGGAAGGCTGGGGATGACGTTTGGGGGGGGGGGGGCAGACCAACTGTCCCAGATGCTCCCACACTAGGTTGTTTCGACTATACCTGCCAAAAGGTGACCTCAGCCACCAATATTTCAATAAACCCTCAATATGTGATCCTATAATTTCATGGATTGGTCAGTGTGAAGATCCCTTACCTTGCCAGCCGGGGTGGCAGGGCCTAGGAGAGGCAGGCTAGTTAATTTCAGCCTTAGAAGGCCTGGCAGAGGGCAGCAGGAGCCATCTTAGTTTAGGGAAAACTCCAGTTCAGAGAGGGGGAGTGGCCTAGGCCTGAGCCAGCCTGGAAACAGCCAGGATTGGTTTGTTAAAGGGGGGCGGAGTTAGCTTGTTTGGAGGGAAAGAAAGAAGGTGTTTTTAGTCAGTGAGTCTGGTTGATCTTAGAGTTAGAGCAGGATTACAGTTTTAGGAGTTCGTGATTAGATTAGGCAGTTTGCCTGAAGTTTGCCAGCCAAGTGAGCTGTGGCAAACTGGGTTACAGCTATTTAGGGAAGAAATAGCTGGGTGTTATATTTGTAACCAAGAAAAGACCATTCTCATGCAACCGTTACGCTTTTAAGTACCAGAACATTTTTATCTGTAACAGCCAAGCTTACTAAACTGCATTCACTTCATTCTGTACTATAATAAATAAACTTTCCTTGTTTTTTTTGAAACTTAAGCCTGAGTCAAGCGTATATTTGTGGATTCAGTCCCTTTTCCTTTTAAAACAACCTCATCTGTTTTCTTTCAAAAAGGCCATTTAAAAGACACAGCACTTGGTGGTCTGAAAAGCCTTTTCAATAGTTTAACCAGCTAGAGGATTCCTGTTCATTTAGTTTATGGTGGCAGCGAAAGTTTAAATATGTGAGGAAGTGTTAATGCCACCGCTTGTCAACAATAAAATGTGAAGAAGTCTTTATCCCACCAAATGAGATCACCAAAAATGTAAGGAAGTTCCTAGACTGCTATTAAATTAAACTGCCACCAATAAAATGTAAAGACGCTGGTTTTAAAGTCTCTATTTACTCCTATTTGCGTTGTGAGGTAACTTTGGTAGAGTGGAATGCACCGAACATAAAATCAATGGAGGAGGCAGGTTTAAAATACAAAGAGAACAAGTTTATTATTAACAAAGCGTAATTGTTGCAATATCGAGATGTTGAACTTGGCACATGCTTGGTGGTTACAATATGGCTTGGTTGAGATACATTCAGGCTTCTGATGTTACAATTCTTATAAACTCCTTCTTCAGTGAAGTGCTTTAATATTTCAGTGTTCCTAATTGTGAGCATTTCATACTGTTTGTCCTATACCGGATCAAACCACTGAATCCCCAGTCTTCCACTACTGGCGATCCTAAAACCCCCTCTGTTAGATTCTTTTTACTTAAGCAATCTAACAAGGTTTCACCTTCAGCTCCTTTGCTGAAGAAATATTCACAAATACTAAGAACTAACTGAATCTATACTACTTCACACCACAGAGCACTACTGTCTCTGCTCCTCTTCTCAGGGTCTCATCCTCCTGACTGAAAATTAACTGTCACTTTCAAACCTTTTTCTCCTTAAGCTCCGCCCACCTCCTCTGCTGCCTTGTCACCATGGCAACCTATCTCTCACAGCTAGGACATGGCAACCAAGTAATACATAAATACAGATTAAACACAGTATAAATAACACTTTATAATAAACATTATAAATACAGTTTAAACACATTATAAATAACACTTTATAATAAATACATCTCTACACCTTCCCCCCCCGAAAAATTATTTTTGTACCATTCTCGATCCCAGAATGGCAAAAATAATTCCACATATTATTCAACAATATACACATATACATCAATTCTGAAAGGGAAACATATTAGGGTTAAACACATTTCAATTACATATACATACAAACCTTTAACCTATGGAATCCTAGATAAGGCGTCTGCAACTAAATTTCGTTTACCTGAAACATGTTTAATTTCAAATATAAAATCCTGTAGACACAAACTCCATCTTAACAATTTGTTATTTGTACCTTTTACATTATCTAACCATCGTAATGGAGCATGGTCAGTTTGTAAGGTAAACTTCCTACCCCACAAATACGGTTTTAGTTTCTTAATTGACCAGACGATGGCATAGCATTCTTTTTCAATAGTTGACATACTATACTCATTAGAATGCCATTTTTTACTTAAGAACAATATAGGTCTGTCTTCTCCTTCGACATCTAATTGGCTAAGGACAGCTCCTAGCCCAGTATCCGATGCATCACACGTTAAAATAAAAGGCTTGTCAAAATCTGGTGCCATTAGGACAGAATCTGAAGTGATGGATTCCTTCAATTGATCCATGGCAGTTTGACAATTTGGAGTCCAAATTACCTGGTTCGGGTTCTTCTTTTTAGTAAGATCCGAAAGAGGGGCTGCCAGATTACTAAAAGATGGGATAAATTTTCGATAGTACCCAGCCAATCCAAGGAATGCCCTAACCTGTTTTTTCGTTTTGGGCACTGGCCACTGGTGAATAACTGCCACTTTAGTAGGGTCAGGTCGAATATGACCTCCCCCCACTAAATGTCCTAAATACTTAGTAACATTGTATCCTACCCTACACTTAGAAGCTTTAATAGTTAACCCTGCTTCTTTCAACCTGTTTAACACCAGATCCAAATGTTCAAGGTGATCTTCCCATGAATCGCTAAAAATCCCTATATCGTCGATATAAGCTACACAGAAAGACCCCAGTCCACTCAAAACACTGTCCACTAATCTTTGAAATGTGGCCGGGCTATTTTTTAGCCCAAAAGGGAGGACATAAAATTCGTACAGCTGACTTTGGGTCCGGAAGGCAGTCTTGTGTCGATCCTGTGGTGCCATGGGCACTTGCCAAAATCCCTTAGTCAGATCGATACTACTAATAAAATTGGCCTTCCCCATCCTTTCTAGCAGATCGTCTAAACGTGGCATAGGATAAGTGTCTGTCTGGGTTACTTTATTTAACCTCCTATAGTCTACACAAAACCTAATCGTCTTGTCTGGCTTCTGTACTAACACGATAGGTGAAGCCCAAGAGCTAACCGATGGAGCAATAATACCCAGGTCCAACATTTCTCTAATCTCCTTTTCAATACATTCATTAATTCTCCCCGTGACCCTGTAGGGTGGAGATACTATAGGAGTGGCATCACCGGTGTTTATTTGATGCTGGACTCCTTGGACCTTTCCTGGCAAATCCGAAAATATGTCTCTATATTTTCTTAAAACTTCCACAACCTCTCTTCTCTGTGGTTGGGACAATTCTATATTCATATCTACCCGATCTAAATTTTTGTACTGTTCACGATCACCCTCCCAAAAAGAAAAGGGACCGGATTCCTCTTCTGAAACAACAAAACATACATTCGCAGATCTTACAACATAAGGCTTTAACATGTTTACATGGACTCTTCTCTCCACATTAGAATGTTCATCAAAAATATCATAGTTTATGTGGTTGAGCTTTCTGATGATCTTCCAGGGTCCAGACCAATCCAATTGAAGTTTGTTGGTTTTGTTGGGAGATAAAAATAAAACTTCATCTCCGATGTTGAAGATCTTTGGTTTAGCAGTAGAGTCATAATAGTCTTTTTGTCTCTGCTGAGCCGCAAGTAAATGTTCTTGAGCAATGTCTCTAGCTAGCTGCATTGTTGCTTGAAGATCTTTTAAATATTCCGACACTGGAACTGGATCTGCTGCCGGACTTTCTTCCCAATATTCTCTTATCAGATCCAACGGACCACGAGCTTTCCTTCCATATAGCAATTCAAATGGACTGTAGCCAGTACTGTCATGAGGGACGGTCCTGTAGGCGAATAACAGTTGTTGCAATTTGACGTCCCAGTCATATGGCTTCTCTTGACTGTAAGACTTTATCATTTTGACTAAAGTCTTGTTCATATTTTCAACTAGTCCATTTGTCTGTGGATGATAAGCTGTTGAAGTCAGGTGTCTGATTCCACATAACTCAAGCAATTTCGACATAAGCCTGGAAGTAAACTGGGTTCCTAAATCCGAAACCAATTCTCTAGGATATCCAGTTCTTCCCCAAATGGATAACAGGGCATTGGCAATTGTTGTTGTTTCGATGTTAGTCAGAGCCACAGCCTCTGGATATCTTGTGGCGTAGTCGATCATGGTTAATATGTATCGGTAACCACGTCTGCTTGGTTTACAAAGAGGACCCACTATGTCAATGCCTACTCTGTAAAATGGTTCTCCAATTATTGGCATAGGGATCATAGGAGCTTTAACTTTATCCCTTCCAGTACTCAATCTCTGGCAGATGTCACAAGACTGGCAAAACTCTTTGATCCTCTGGAACATGCCAGGCCAATAAAAGTTCTTAGTAATTCTCTTCGTGGTTTTCCTCACACCCAAATGTCCACCTTGAGGGTTTTCGTGTGCCACCCTCATCAGCTGTTCTCTAAAACTTTGAGGCACTACAATCTGACTACATGTTACTGATCCTTCTGTAGAGTTCACACTTCTGGTTTCTCTATATAAAACACCATTCTTTAACATAAACTCGGAGGGCTGTTCTTCTGCCGATACTGTGGGGTTTTGAGCTAAAGTGAATAGAGGTTTAAGAGAAACATCGGCTCCTTGTTCCTGCCGAATCTCTTCAACTCCTCCCGTCCTCTTAACAAGCTCAGCCACTGTAGCGCTGGTTTCTGGACTCTCGTCCCCATCTTGTTGTATGGCAAAACACATGGCTTTTTGTTCAGGGCTTTCATTGTTACATTCTTTCTCCCCACACGCCATCCTACAGTATTTAATCTCCTCAGCCAAATCATTTCCAATTAAGCATTGATATGGTATGTCAGGACTGACTGCAAAATCCCACATACCCTTCCATCCTTCATATTCTATTGGCAAAGTTACCACTGCTGTTGGTATCGCAGGACCTAAGCCTTTTAATCTTATTTCAGAGGTTGGCTGCTGAAACTTCTGAGGTATTATTTCGGGGTGCACTATGCATACTTCGGAACTGTATCTCTAAGTCCTTTCCTGTCTTTGTTATCAATAGAAATGGTTTCTAAGTAATCCTTAGATGGGCTGCCTGACAGGATGAACAAACATTGTTTCTCTTGAGGCTCTGAGACTGAACTCTCCTTTGCAACAGTATCCGGTTCTGCCTTTGGTGTTTCTTTCATTTTATTCACAAAGAGGGTTGTTTTCTCTTTCCTTAACAAGGGACATTGATATTTTAAATGGTTCCATTCTCCACATTGAAAGCATCGTCTTTTTACCTCAGGAGCAGTTTGTTTTGTTACACTCTGCCTCCTATAGATGGTGTTTTCTAAGTCAGCACCCTTTTCTTGCTGTGGGCGCTTTTGTTGTGAATAAAATGGCTGCCTGTTTGTTCTTTTGTCATTTGGCAGATCTTCCCCTTTGAATCCTTCTTTCAAAGTTGTTATTTGATCTGCCATAACCGCTGCCTCTACAATAGTGGATGGCTTGCGATCTTGAATCACCCAGCGAATATCATAAGGCACTAACTGAAAAAACTGTTCCAGCTTTAAAAGTTCCCTCAGCTGTTGATAATCTTCCACCTCAGACGTCTTTATCCAACTATCGAACAGTTGAGATAATCTTGAGGCCACCTGAGCAAAACTTTGAGTTTTATCTTTCTTTAAGGATCTGAACTTAAATCTATAATATTCCGGAGTCAATCTAAACTCTTGTTGAATCTGTTTCTTAAACAGATCATAGTCTCCATAAGATTCCTCAGGCAACTGTCCATAAATCTGCAAAAGTTTCCCACTTATCTGTGGCCTAAGGTATGTCATCCATTTTTCCTTAGCCACTCCAAAATCTCGACAACATCTCTCAAAAGATATTAGGAATTTCTCTGGACAATCGTCCTTGGTATATTTTGGGAATTTCTTCATCAAATCTGGGGTATCCCCTCCAGATCTCCCTTCCTGAACATCACTGGATGTTTGAGACAAAGCCAATCTTTGTTTCTCTAGCTCAAACTCCATTCTCTTCAATTCTAACTCCTGTTCTAATTCTCTCACTCTTTGTCTTTCTTCCATCTCCAGTTCTCTCTCTTTTTGTTTTGCCTCCATCTCCAATCGTTTCATCTCTAATTTGTACTTAAGAGCCATTTCTGACATAGGCACTAGCTCTGTCTCTGCCTCAGAGCTCGAACTTTCTTCTTGGTCTCCCTCTCTTTCCTCAGCCAGCTTTCTCTGCCGCCTGGTAGCCATGTTTTCAACAACTTTTACCTCACAACTTATTCCTAAATTAAACTTAAGGCACTCGATCAGTTGTTACACGAATCCCGTCGTCTTCCACCAAAAAATATGTGAGGAAGTGTTAATGCCACCGCTTGTCAACAATAAAATGTGAAGAAGTCTTTATCCCACCAAATGGGATCACCAAAAATGTAAGGAAGTTCCTAGACTGCTATTAAATTAAACTGCCACCAATAAAATGTAAAGACGCTGGTTTTAAAGTCTCTATTTACTCCTATTTGCGTTGTGAGGTAACTTTGGTAGAGTGGAATGCACTGAACATAAAATCAATGGAGGAGGCAGGTTTAAAATACAAAGAGAACAAGTTTATTATTAACAAAGCGTAATTGTTGCAATATCGAGATGTTGAACTTGGCACATGCTTGGTGGTTACAATATGGCTTGGTTGAGATACATTCAGGCTTCTGATGTTACAATTCTTATAAACTCCTTCTTCAGTGAAGTGCTTTAATATTTCAGTGTTCCTAATTGTGAGCATTTCATACTGTTTGTCCTATACCGGATCAAACCACTGAATCCCCAGTCTTCCACTACTGGCGATCCTAAAACCCCCTCTGTTAGATTCTTTTTACTTAAGCAATCTAACAAGGTTTCACCTTCAGCTCCTTTGCTGAAGAAATATTCACAAATACTAAGAACTAACTGAATCTATACTACTTCACACCACAGAGCACTACTGTCTCTGCTCCTCTTCTCAGGGTCTCATCCTCCTGACTGAAAATTAACTGTCACTTTCAAACCTTTTTCTCCTTAAGCTCCGCCCACCTCCTCTGCTGCCTTGTCACCATGGCAACCTATCTCTCACAGCTAGGACATGGCAACCAAGTAATACATAAATACAGATTAAACACAGTATAAATAACACTTTATAATAAACATTATAAATACAGTTTAAACACATTATAAATAACACTTTATAATAAATACATCTCTACAAGAGACATCTCCTCAAGTGTTATATAGGTGCCAGTGAATTCTTTATGTTAAAGGAAGGGCAGTTGGTGGGATTGTTTGACCCCCCTGCCCAGACAGCACATAAAGAAGTTATTATAATTTGGTGTCAGATGGTGGGATTGATCGTATTGCCATCTGCGTAGTCATTATAGTCAGCAATTAGATTCTTAGCTTTATCTTGTTTTTGATGTTTTAGAAGCTGCCTTGGATTCTATACTGAGGAAAAATTGGGACATTTAGTGTAATCTTAAGATCCATACAGCATACATACACATACACAATAAAAATTCCATCAAATAAAAAGTAACATTTTGTTATTTTATGCCCCCCCCCCTTTCTGTTAACTCTCACTAGAAGTTCAGCCTTCTAGTCTTGTAATCTTATTCCATGTTCTTAGATGCATATTCACGCTTCCTTCTCTCCCTTCCCCTCACCTAATAAAACTTGCCTTGCTTTACTTAGTACTACTGCTGCCTAGTAGGCCTGGGTAACAACGGAAAAATTTGTTTCTAAAATCGATTCGTTTTTTGGGGGTTTTTGCGTTTCGTTATTTAAAATAATTACAAAATTTTCCTTTAAAAAAGTTTGATATTTACAAAATTTCGTAAATGTGAAAAAAATTACAAAACAATAACGAGTCGATTTCCGAAACAATAACGGTGCTGCTTTAGACAGAGAATACAAGTGACAATGGCATAAGTTAGGAAAGTCACAAAGCAGGGAAAAACAGAGAAGCAAATGGAGGAAGCAAAGAAGAAAGGGAAAACCGAAATGAGTGAAGATTTTAAATTTAAACTCATGCATTCTAAATTTATGAGGAAATGAACTGGAAAATGTAGCAATTATACCAAGAGAAGAAAGAGAATTTAATTTCATCCTGTTGTTTTGCATGCAATTTCATTGCATTACAACTATTTTTGCAATATAACTTCACATACAGTAATCATTATGGAGTTGCAAGGAATAAGCTACTGGCTATTTTATTTACTTTCCCTGATATGGTCTGTACCAATTACAGGGCACCAGAGAAGATTTGACCTGAGAAAAGCTATTCAGGACAGCCATGTCTATTTGAAGTCTCCTTCAAGCCCTCCTATGGAAACAAAAATAACCTGAATAAACAACTCATAAGTGTTATGCAATTACCTAGAGCGTGTTTGATTCAAGTGAATAAGTAGACTTGCTACAGAAAGACTTGAGAAAACATTTACTCTCAGAGTTGATACCTGCATGAGAATCCTCATGAGTTCTTTAAGATATGTCTATGGAAACAAAAACAGTTCTGTTGCAAAATTAAGGAAAATGCAGAAGACATCAATCATAATATTTGTTATCTGAACTACATATGGACTCCAAAAAGAACATGAGTTGAAAGTTGTCGTCCTGGGTAATTTTATTTATCTACTCTACTGCTTTTCTCATAAAATAGAATTTAGGGTGAATGATTAAAACAAAATGCAATTATAATAAGAGAAAGTACAAAGGTTATTTAAAAGACCATCACATCAGAATACTTAGAAAAGTTAAAAATGCACATAAAATGCATGATCAAGATAAAACACATAAAATCATGGAGTAAAAGGATCATATAGCTGGAAGGGACCACAAAGACTATGTACTCTACCTTCCTGCCATGCATGAATGAACAACAAAAGCAATCTTGAAATATGTCCTTCGAGCTCCTGTTTAAAGATCTCCAAAGCTGAAGAGTCCACTGTCTTCAGAGGCATTCCATTTCACTGCTGAATAGTAAAGATTTTTTCCTCCAAATTATTAGATGGAATCTCTTTTCTTGTAATTGAATAAAGTGGTTTGTGTTCTAGTCCCTGAAGCAACAGAAAACAAGTTGCTTCGTATTCTATGTGACATCCTTTCAAATATATATAATAAAATGGCTGTCATGTCATCTTTCAGTCTTCTCTCTATAGGATGAACATGCCCAGTAGAGGTGTGTAAAGCAGCTGAAATCCAATTAGTAATTCATTTTGGATATTTAGATGGCCCACACTTCTTTTTGTAAAGATTCAAAGGGGTGCCATTTTGTTTTGTAATCTGAAACTCCAAAGCTTTGTAATTTGTTCGTTAAGATTTGTTCCATTAGAGATAATGGGGAAAACTTTGAAGCTTGTTTCTCTATCATTTTTATGACTGTCAGGATAAAACATGGCACACTTTAAGCCTGCCAAGTTTCAGAATGTTGTAGTCATTCACTGATTTTTAGACTTTTTAAATATATATATATAAATAATTAAAAAAAACCCCTACCAGAGGTATCCCCTTGGATTTCTGCAAAACGAGACAACATAAGCAGGACAAAGTCCTGTAAAGTTTCAGAAAGGTTAGTTCATCTACTGATTTTAAGGAATTTTCAAAAGTTTTTTTTTTAAAAAAAAAAACAGATTGAAATGCTCTGAAACAGCAAATCTTTACTAATTTCTCCAAAATGTTTTGGAGGCTTCTGTTTCATTTTGCACATTTTGGAGGGGTCCTGTTCTGATTAGTAATTTGGAGATTTGTGTTAATGAATTATACAAATCTGTGAATTATGAAACAGACCTCAAAAGCTTTGCACTGACTTAATGCTCAGCTTCCTAAGTTATTCCACGTAATTCTAAATTTCTATTCTTTGATTTTTTTTCTTTTTCCTTGCTAGATAAACATCAAGTTGGAAATATTCTTATTGAACTGTGGTGCCCAGAACTTGACACTGTATTCCATCTGAGGTCTGACCTAAGCAAAATAGAACAACAGTATTATGTTCCTCAGTGTATTTATTTATTTATTTATTTACTTTGCTTATGTACCGCTGTATCTCAAGCCCGAAGGCGACTCACAGCGGTTCATAGTGTAGACACTATGGCACTGTTATGGACACCAGAAATGCCTTGATTTTTTTCCCCTGCTACATCACACTGTAAATTAATATTTATCCCTTTGTCTCCTAAGACCTTAGTTTCTTTTCATCTGTAAATTTAATAAGTATGCCTCATTTATAATCTGCATCATTTATAAAGATCACATAAAGATCACTGTGTTAGACGGGGTCGCACTCCCCCTGAAGACGCAGGTTCGCAGTTTGGGTGTGATCCTGGACTCATCGCTGAGCCTAGAACCCCAGGTTTCGGCGGTGACCAGGGGAGCATTCGCACAGTTAAAACTTGTGCGCCAACTGCGACCGTACCTTGGGAAGTCTGACTTGGCCACGGTAGTCCACGCTCTGGTTACATCCCGTCTTGACTACTGCAACGCTCTCTACGTGGGGTTGCCTTTGAAGACGGCTCGGAAGCTCCAATTAGTCCAACGGGCGACAGCCATGATACTAACAGGAGCGGGGCGCAGGGAGCATACAACTCCTCTGCTGCACCAGCTCCACTGGCTGCCAATTTGCTACCGGGCTCAATTCAAAGTGCTGGCGTTGGCCTTTAAAGCCCTAAATGGTTCTGGCCCAACCTATCTATCCGAACGTATCTCGGCCTATCAGCCCACCAGGACCCTAAGATCTTCTGGGGAGGCCCTGCTCTCTATCCCGCCTGCTTCACAGGTGCAGCTGGTGGGGACGAGAGACAGGGCCTTTTCTGTGGTGGCCCCTCGGCTTTGGAATGCCCTCCCCATAGAGGTAAGATCAGCCCCCTCGCTGATGGTGTTTCGAAAAAGATTGAAGACATGGATGTCCAAACAAGCATTCGATTAATCCGGTGCAATGAAATTGATGATCAAGGATTGGTAATCACAGACGACGAAATTGGATTGCGATTCTAGTTAAGAGATGCATTGGATTGTTATTGGTGGCCCAATAATATTGTGTATTGTGTATGTGTTTTTATGCTTTTTAAACGGAATATTGTTGATTGTTGTAGTGTTGTAGTGTTGTAAACCGCGTTGAGTCGCCAATTTAGGCTGAGAAACAGCGGTATACAAGCGCAGTAATAAATAAATAAATAAATAAATAAATAAACAATTTCTGCAACAAAAAATTACAAAAAGTTATTTGAGTGGTCAACAGAAGAGGAAATAGTAAAGGAATGTATGATAAAATAGGCCAAAAATATTGGAAGGTCAATCAGAGTAGAGGAATGGGAATACATGTGTAATATGAGCCTAAAACATACATATGCCTATGATTTGAAAGACAGTTTACTAAAAATGATGTACAGATGGTACATTACTCCGTACAAATCAGGGAAGATACACAAAAATTTACAAAACACATGTTGGAAGTGTAAAAAATTAGAGGGAACCTTCTACCACATGTGGTGGTCATGTGAGAAGGCAATGAAATATTGGAAATTAATGAACGAAGAAATTCAGAAGATATTGAATGTTAAAATCAAAAGAAACCCGAATCCTTCCTACTGGGTATTAGAAATATGAAAATGGACTCAATCACAACTTCTAAATTACCTAATTACAGCCACAAGATTAGTATTTGCAAAAAAAAGGGCAATTGGAAGAAATTCCCACAAAGGATCAATGGCAACTGAAAATATTAGACGTAATGAACATGGTTGAATCATCCCAACTCCTAGCAAGACATCAAGGATTACCAAAAAAAAAGATAGATTGGCAGTTATTCAAGACTTATATGAAAAAGGAGAAGAAAACCCTAATCACCTAATCAAGAAACAAATACCAACCACATATAATGAAAGGAGAAATCAGAAATTAACCATCTATTTTAGGATTTCAGAACAGATTGACACAGCAAGCAAAGGAGATGACTGGAAGTATAGAACCTCTTCGTTTTGCTTTGTTTTGTGGGTTTTTTTTCTGTTCTTCACCTTTCTTCCTTTCCTTTCCTTCTTTATTTTTATTTTTATGTTTTTGTTTTTTATTTCTCTTTTAATCTACACTTCATAAATATTTTCAATAAACATTATTTAGCAAGATCACAAACAGCACTGGACCCATGGCTGAAACCTGAATAATTCCATTGGTATGTTTCCTCCAGGATGAAGAATAATAATTGGTGACTACATTCTAAGTTTGGTCTGTCAACCAGTTACACATCCACAAATCTGTAGCACTGTGTTGTGCTACAGATTGCAATCAGGTTGCAAAAATGTCATAGAGAACTTTGTCAAATGCCTTCCTGACTAACCGTATAATAATCCGTCCTAGGATTTCTTATGGTATTAGCATCAAGGTAAGTGGATGGTAATTAAATTTTGAAGACCGGTCCTTTACAAAGATGAGGACAAATTTGCACTTCTACATTATATTTCCTCTTCTTCAAGAATACTCAAATGTTATTAACAGTGGCTCTGAGATTACATCTGCAAAATCCTTTAGTACTCTTGAATGGATTTATTTACAGTCCTTAACTACTGACTACTCTTTTATACCTGTGTCCATTTTAATTAACATTTTTATTTTTGTTTTTTATTAACCTATTTGTCAAAATATAACATATATCTTGGAATTTAATAAATGAATTAACAGAAAGTCCACATAAATGGAGGGGTGAACCTCTTAGATCTGCAGGGTTTTTTTTACCCTTTGTATTAAAATGGCCATTTGCCATATTGGGCACTTACTTAAATTATTTTACAATCCTCATTTTAGAAACTTCATTTATTTTGCCCTGACTGCACACTCTTCCTCTTCTCATTTAACCTTGGTTATCTTTCCCATCGTCTCTGTCAAACAAATTAAGGCATGTTTAGGTTTAAATTATAAAGTCCCAATGTCCCATCTCTTGGAAAACTGTTTATATTATACATTTGCTTTACGCTGAGAAAATAATTAGTTTGCAGAACTTTTGATAAAATGAATATGAGGGAAGTCAGAAAAATCATGTGAAAAAGTTTGACTTTCAGCTGTGTGTTTGGTACTCCACTTTAATAATTGTCCGGGGGGGAAAACTGCATTTTTTTAGTGTAATACCAATCATTTGTCTTCTGTGCCAAAACCAGCAGATCAAAGAATGGGGCTTCTCAGCAGGGTGCATTAGCAGCTCCATTTCATGGCTGATTGTGGTGAGAAGTTCACATTTTCTGTAGATTAGATAGAGGAATCAAACATAAGGCACCTCTTCAGTCTTTTGAACTTCCTGGGCAGAAATCAAGGATGAAACATTTCCTGAGAGGAAGAAAAACATTTTTGGGATTGTGAAAACTTCCTCTTTATAGAAGTAATATAATAAAAAAAGCAAACAAAAATAGCTAGGATAATCTAGCCTTTTTATTAAAGGAACATAGAATCATAAAATCGAGGAGTTGGAAGAGACCTCATTGGACATCCAGTCCAACCCCCTGCCAAGAAGTAGGAATATTGTATTCAAAGCACCCCTGACAGATAGCCATTCCGCTTCTGTTTAAAAGCTTCCAAAGAGGGAGCCTTCACCACACTTCGGGGTAGAGTGTTCCACTGCTGAATGGCTCTCATAGTCAGGAAGTTCTTCCTCATGTTCAGATGACATCTCCTTTCTTGTAGTTTGAAGCCATTGTTACGCGTCCTAGTCTCCAGGGAACAGAAAACAAACTTGCTCCCTCCTCCCTGTGACTTTCTTTCACATATTTATACATGGCTATCATATCTCCTCTCAGCCTTCTCTTCTTCAGGCTAAACATGCCCAGCTCCTTAAGCCGCTCCTCATAGGGCTTGTTCTCCAGACCCTTGATCATTTTAGTTGCCCTCCTCTGGACACATTCCAGCTTGTCAATATCTCTCTTCAACTGTGGTGCCCAGAATTGGACACAATATTCCAGGTGTGGTCTAACCAAGGTGGAATAGAGAGGTAAGCATGACTTCCCTAGATCTAGACACTATGCTCCTATTGATGCAGGCCAAAATCCCATTGGCTTTTTTGCCACCACATTACATTGTTGGCTCATGTTTAACTTGTTGTCCACAAGGACTCCAAGATCTTTTTCACACGTACTGCTCTTGAACCAGGCATTGTCCCCCATTCTGTATCTTTGCATTTCATTTCTTCTGCCTAAGTGGAGTATCTTGCATTTGTCACTGTTGAACTTCATTTTGTTAGTTTTGGCCCATCTCTCTAATCTGTCAAAATAATTTTGAATCCTGCTCCTGTTCTCTGAAGTATTGGGTATCCCTCCCAATTTGGTGTCATCTGCAAACTTGATGATCATGCCTTTAACCCTTCATCTAAGTCCGTGATGGTGAACCTATGACACGCGTTTCAGTACTGACACGCGTAGCCATTTCTACTGACACGCGCCCGCCGGATATTATTTGTTTATTTATTTTATGGCATTTAAAAAAATAAATAGGAAAGAAATTATTATTTTGCAATGTTACCTAAATATTAAGGAGTTTCATATTTAAACTGAATGATAAATACTATTACTTTGCTATATTATTCAAATATTAAAATGCATTAAATTAAAGGTCAAATTTAAAAATATTTAATTATTATTAATATTTAGGTAACATTGCAAAATAATATTGGTTTATTTAATTATTAAGGAAACGAATATTATTTTGCATTTTTTCCTAAATATTAAGGAGTTACATATTTAAATTAAATTAAATGATAAATAATACTTTGCTATTAGGGCTGTCCAACCATGGAAAAAATTGTTTCTAAATTTGATTCGTTTTTAGGGGTTTTTTTGCGTTTCGTTATTTAAAAGAATTCCGAAATTTTTCTTTTAAAAAGTTCGGTATTTACGAAATTTCGGAAATTACAAAACAATTTCGAAACAATAACGAATCGATTCGTTAATGGCGGACGCGATTGTGCAATACGCTAAAAAACCCTCCAAATGGGACAGGGGGAACTTCTGAAGCTTCCCTCTCCCTCTGTTGTTGACTGTTGGTGTGATTTTTTTTTATCACTTATAAAACAAACAATGACTATAAAACTTGCACCAGACATATGGAAATAATAACGAAATAATAATGAAACAATTTCGAAACAATTACGAAACAATTTCGAAACAATTACGAAATGAATTGGAAAAATTTGTTTCGTTTTTTAGTTGCTCCTGAATGGTTCAATATCACTTAGTTATCAAAAAAATAACGAATAACGAATTATGAAATTAACGAACGAAACTGCCCAGCCCTATTTGCTATATTACTCAAATATTTCAGAATGCCTTAAATGAAATGGTAAATTGAATTTTAATTTGACATTTAATTTAATGCATTTTAATTTAGTGCATTTTAAATATTTTTAATATATGCCTATATATTAGGGCTGGGCAACCATGGAAAAATTTGTTTCTAAACTCGATTCGTTTTTTGGGGTTTTTTGCGTTTCGATATTTAAAAGAATTCCGAAATTTTTCTTTAAAAAAAGTTTGATATTTACGAAATTTCGTAAAATTACGAAACGAATACGAAACGAATACGAAATGAATACAAATCGATTCGTTAATGGCGGACGCGAATGCGCAATATGCTAAAAAACCTCCATATGGGACAGGAGGAACTTCTGAAGCTTCCCTCTCCCTCTGTTGTTGACTGTTGGTGTGATATTTATAATTTTTTTTCACTGATTAAACAAACAACAGCTATAACACTTGCCCCAGACATGCGGAAATAATAACGAAATGATTTCGAAACGATTTCGAAACGAATACGAAACGAATACGAAGCAATTACGAAACAAATTGAAAAATTCGTTTGGTTTTTTAGATGCTCCTGAATGGTTCGTTATCGCTTCGTAACCAAAAAAAAATAACGAATTTTTAACGAATTACGAAATTACGAAACGAAACTGCCCAGCCCTACTCTCTCTCTCTCTCTCTCTCTCTCTCTCTCTATATATATATATATATATATATAGTAGGGCTGGGCGGTTTCGTTTCGTAATTTCGTAATTCGTTAAAAATTCGTTTTTTTTTGTTACGAAGCGATAACGAACCATTCAGGAGCATCTAAAAAACGAAACGAATTTTTCAATTTGTTTCGTAATTGCTTCGTATTCGTTTCGTATTCGTTTCGAAATCGTTTCGAAATCGTTTCGTTATTATTTCCGCATGTCTGGGGCAAGTTTTATAGCTGTTGTTTGTTTAATCAGTGAAAAAAATTTATAAATATCACACCAACATATATATGCCTTAAATGAAATGGTAAATTAAATATCAAAATATTATTTTGCAATGTTACTTTATTGTTTTTGCATTATTGTTATTATTATTATTATTATTATTATTATTATTATTATTAGAAATACATTAAATAGCATATTAAATGCTAGAAATACATTTAAATTAAATTAAAAATAAATAATATTTTGTTGGGTTTTTAAAATTATATTTTTTATTAAACACTCCAAAAAGGATATTATTTACATAAAGAGAGGTAGAACAACATGATAAGAGAGAAAGTGGGAATTACAATTATATATTTTTTGTTATTTAAACTAAATATTGCAAAATTATGGTTTTTTTCTTGAAGTGACACACCACCTGAATTATGCTCAGTTTTTTGGCGAATTTTGACACACCACGCTCAAAAGGTTGCCCATCACTGATCTAAGTCATTAATAAAGATGTTGAACAGGACCGGACCCAGGATGGAACCGTGCAGCACTCCGCTCATCACTTCTTTCAGGGATGAAGAGGAAGCATAGGTGAACACCCTCTGGGTTCGTCCATTTAACCAATTACAGATCCACCAAACCATAGTTTTGCCTAGCCCACATTGGACTAGTTTGTTTGCCAGAAGGTCATGGGGGACCTTGTCGAAGGCCTTACTGAAATCCAGGTATGCTACATCCACGGCATTCCCCACATCTACCCAGCTTGTAACTCTATCGAAAAAAGAGATCAGATTAGTCTGGCATGACTTGTTTTTGATAAATCCATGTTGACTATTAGCAATGACCGCATTTGTTTCTAAGTGTTTGCAGACCACTTCCTTAACAATCTTTTCCAGAATCTTGCCTGGTATCGACGTGAGGCTGACTGGATGGTAATTGTTTGGGTCATCCTTTTTTTCCCTTCTTGAAGATTGGGATCACATTGGCCCTCCTCCAATCTGCTGGAACTTCTCCCGTTCTCCAAGAACTCTCAAAGATGATTGCAAATGGTTCCAAAATGACTTCCGCTAGTTCCTTCAATACTCTTAAGTGTAGTTGATCTGGCCCTGGGGACTTGAACTCATTTAGCACAGCCAGCTATTCCTGGACGACTTGTTTCCCAATTTGGGGTTGAATGTCCTCTAATCCATCATCCACTCCATCTTTCTGAGGTTGAAGATGACTTTCTTTTTGTGAGAAGACTGAGGCAAAGAAGGCATTAAGTAGTTCTGCCTTTTCCCTACCCCGTGTCAGCATTGCTCCATCTTCTCCTCAAAGAGGCCCTGTCGCCTCCTTGGAATACATGCATCAATGTATTCTAATTATATGAAAATGATGTACATTTCTACAAAAATACTGAGCCTGGCAACTATATTAAATCCAGTCATTAGTTTCTATAAGATTAAATCCACTGACCACAGTGCCTTTTTTTGATTTAAAATAGTGTGTGGAAGCCTCAAAAGTTGATACTTTATACCTTTATGACCTTTAAGACTTTTGGTGAGCTTGTGGGACAAAATACATTTTGCAAAATCCTACTTCAAACAGTCTCTCAAAAGGTGTTCATCAATGGTTTATCTGCATCCTGGGCCCCTTCCACACAGCTGAATACAGACCCACATTATCTACATTGAACTGGAATAAATGGCAGTGTGGACTCAGATTACCCAGTTCAAAGTAGATATTGTGAGATTTTCAGCTTTGATATTCTGGGTTATATGGCTATGCAGAAAGTCCCCTAGAAAGAATTGTTTGGTGGGGTGCCATGGGGTTCCATCCAGTGCTATTCAATATCAGTTTCAATAACTTGAATGATGAAATAGAGGACATGCTTGTGACATTGGTAGAGGACACAAATTAAGAAGGATAGCTCCGAATTAAAAAAAAACTTTAACAGATAAGAAAGCTGGGCCAAAATTAACAAAATGAATGTTGTCAGGGAGAAATGTAGAGAACTACATTTATGTAGACAAAATGAAATGCAGAGATATAATGTGTTTGATCCATGGCTTTACCAGGAGTCTTAATAGAACACACCATGAATACATGTCAAGAACATAGTAGCCAAAAAGCCAAAGAAATTCTAGGCTTTTATCGGTGACAGGTTGAGAAAAGTAATATTACTACAGTATTCTATTCTGCATTGGTGAGATATTATCTGTAATACTGTATCAGACCACAATGCAAGAAGGATATTGACAAGCTGGTGTGCTGGTCAATGACCGAAATAAATATTTTGATTTGATTTGACAAGCTGGGTTGGATGCAGATGAGAGTGACCAAAATGGTAACAGGTCTGGAAACCATGACTTATGAGAAGCAATTTAGGGAACTAGGCATCTTTAACATGGAGAAAAAAGGATTAAGAAAGAACATGATGGTCATGTTTCAATTTTTGAAAGGATGTCACATTGAGGAGGGGGCTGTAATAGATCTAACCTTTGCCGGCTAGGCCGAAGCCTAAGAGTCAGTGGGCTGAGTCTCCATCTTGATAGGGAAGCTTAGAATTAGCTGACATCTTGGGAGAGGCAAGTAGGCAGGGGAGGAGTCAGCCAACTCCTGATTGGTTTAAGCACTAAGGGGAGGAGTTGGGTGTGAGTGAAAAAGGCTGTCACTTCTGACAGGAGGAGAGAAGGGTTCTGAAAGAACAGGGAGAAGGGTTTTAACAGCAGAGAGAGAAGTAGGATTTTAGCAGAGAAGGATTTAGACAGGGAGAAGGAAGCTTTTGAGTGAGCCAAGCAGTTAGGGAATAAGAAAAGGGACAAGGACTTCAGTATTACTGTACTTGGAGGGTCAGTGAGGAAGACTTGTCCACTTGTATTAATAGAAAGTACAAGAGAGCTTATTGCCCTGGAGAGTAGATTGGAGAAAGTCTAATTACTCTGTGAGACAGTCGGGGGGACTGATCTCAGGAACACACTGTTTCAAAGAGTTGAATAGTGTGGAGAAGGGAACTCACTTCAAGTTAAAGCTACACCTTTTTTGGAAGTCTTATATCTAATAAGCCTAAACCTCAGTAACAGAATTACGTGTGTGTACCACTCATTTTATGAGTTGACATATTCTTGAAGTTCAATAAACCTGTTCCTAGTTTATCTTTAACTGGTGTCTGCCTCAGTCTGTCGTAATCAGTGAAACCCAGTCAGCCTAAAAACCTCTCTAAAGTCCAGTCAGCAAGTAAAGGTGCTCATAAAGAAGAACAGAAGCTAGGGTGCATATTACCTCTAACACGTTTACACCTTTGTTTCCTCAAACAATAAAAATTGAGGTGGTGGCGGCAAAAATCTACCAGAATCATCGGTCTCTAATATCTTTAGTTATTCCCTCACCAAAATTCCTGTCACCCAGGTGTGTTAAGGGACACCTCGGTCCTTTAATCTTCCTCACATTGGTGGCAGCGGTGGGATAGAAAGGTTCCCCCCCCCTTGCCAACGGAGGAACGGTCATTAGTCCTTATTACAGGGGCAAACTTGTTTTCTGCAGCACTAAAACATGGAGCAATAGATTCAAACTACAGAAAAATAGTATCCACATAAAACATTTGGAAGAATTTCCTGGCGATAAGAGCTGTTTGCCGGTGGAATGTACTACCTCCAAGTGTGATGGACTCTCCTTCTTTGGAGGTTTATAAACAGAGGCAGGATAGCCAGCCATCTGTCAGAAACTAATATTCATAAAGTTAAACTCATTTTATTGTGGCAGAACATTCCCCTGGTAGCAACATGACATATTTACTGGAATATAAATAATCGGTGATGAACAGATTAATGTTATCTATTCCCCCCCCCCCCCCCCATTTATTTATCTATCCTGGTATCGGATTTTTATGATTGGTATCTGATTTGCTAATCAAATGTTTATTAGTCACCAGCTGGGATAGACAAGTCATGCAAATGTCTTAGACTGGCTATGTCCCATTTTACATTTTTCATTTGGAAGTTTCTCATGCAGCCAGCTATTTGAATCCTTTAGCCATCATTTGGCACCTGAGTAGCTTAGCATTCTGGGAAATGTAGTTTATGGCAGGGCCTTTTGCAATTTCTACCATTGGGGGCCTGGCCTTCCCTAACTACAGTTAAGACGTCTGTGATTAGCCATGCCCATAGAGCCTCCCTTATGGAAGTGCCGATGAAGATGGGGCCAAAGGGATGAGATTTTAAAAGCAATTTAAATTAGGCTTTACCAGTTGCTTAATGGTTAGTGAAAATTAAACTGACCTTCGGAGATATCCAAATGTAATAGAACATTTATGGAAAAAATGGGCAAGTGATTCAAATTCTAAATCACGCCCGCCCGCCCCTCCCCCCATCTTTCCTGCATGTCTCAGAACTCCTTTCATATGCATAAATTTAACAAATCGGATATGTGTTACAATTACAGCAGCAACAAACACACACCTCTAGTCTGTATACTCTGCTCTTCTTCTTTGTCTGGTTCCTCCATCTCATCCAACTCTCCCTCCTCTATATTAAATATCAGTTGCCTGAGAATTTTCCTCCCATTCTCCAAGTCGGAAGCTTTATATTATCTATTTTCCTTAAAGAGAATTAGAGTTGCCAGAAAAGCCCAGGTGTAATGCTTTTTTTTCAAGGATTCTTGTAATTTCTCTCATTTCTGCTCTTTTATCCAATTTATCTGGTAATAGAGCCAAAAGTGGCCAAACCTTTTGACCTGCAAAAGTCATGTCCTTAACATTCCTTAACTTTTGATAAACACTTTCCTTATGAGCCTTTCTTGTAAATCAAATCAATATGTCCTTAGGTTTTTTCTTCCTCTGTAAGCTCAATGCACTCTTTCTATCTCCTCTGATGAAACTGGAGTCCATGTCTCTAGCCATCTAACAATATTATCATTTAAACCCTCTTTAATGTGAAAGTCCTGCCCTCCTGTCCTTCATGAATGGTCTCCGAGGTCAGCAATCTTATTTGAGAGTTTCGATTTGACTCCTCCATTTGCTGTTTTAAATTCATCATCTTCTCCTTTGGTTTTCTAGTCTCCTCTGCCGCCTCCTTAAATCTTCCTTCATATCCTTCCACTATTGACTCAATTACTCCCAGCTGGGTATTCATCACTTTAACCTGCTCCTTGATTTCATCATTCCCTTTCCTCAGCCCTTCCATGCTTATCTTTAGTTCTTCCAATGTTTTTTTATTATCCTATCTGGTTTTGCTACCCATTCCCCTCCCACTGCCATCATAGAATTCACTTTTCTCACCCGGTCTTCTGTTTTATTTTCTGAGGTTTCTCGCTCCAGCCACTTCAAACCATGACCTCCTAAATAACTAAATGTTGATTTTTCACCCAGCTGTTTTTATGATACTATTGATTAACTATTTTAATCTCTCCTCCCAACCTCATTGTCTCCTATCTATATTTGTTTTTCCATTCTAAAGTGTGAACCAAATTGGAAAGATTGTTTTGGGAAATGTTTGAAGTTGAATCTACTTACAGTTAAAGCTGGTAAAACTATTTATTAAATAAAACATTAGAATGACATATTTTGACTAATATCCTTCCTGCTTCATCATGAAATATAAAAATTATGTGATATCTCCCACTTTTTATGTACTACACACTTAACATCCCAAAATCTACAGTAATATGCTGACTTTTTTTTCTTTTTTCTCCATGCATATACATTTAACATACAAACAATGTATTTCAGTAGGAAAATGATGTGTTATAATCAGTTAAACTCATCTTTATTCTACTAAATTCAAATCAATAAATAGGCTGGGCATTCAAATCATTTCTCATGAAAGCTAAGATCACAAAAAACCTTCTTTGGGAAAGTACACCAAAATATTGTGTAGAAAGCTATCTCAGTAGAGTTTTTAAGAACTGTCATTATATATTTTCCCTGTAGCAAATCTCAGTTGAAGCATAACAGCTTTATCCAGAAATCTACAAAACAGGCAAAGTCATTTCCTGCATTTAAGAATATTTTCCTCAAATTCACTTACAGTCCTCATCCCTTACAGACGATGAAATAATCCTTAGTAATATTGCATGCTGAAGAAGTTGGGAGAGGAGCTAAGTAGTTTTAAAAATAATTTTATGCATGTAAAATTTCAGCAAGAAAATTTCAGTATTATTTGAAATAAATAGGTAGGTAGATAGTAGAAATGTGTACATATCTATTTGGACTTAAACTGATTCAGAAAACTAGGTGATTTGTTTGTTAAAGCCCCAAAAACAGGACGGGGGGCGGGGATGGGGACGAATAGCTGGAAGGCTAGCCGAAACAAATCAACACTATTTCGGTTGCTGGAGAGGATGGGGTTAACTGCACTGTACCTAAGACAGAGGCCTGCTGTGGGGGCTCCTAGAGATAGTGAGGCTAAATGCACTGTGCAGTGTCTCTTTTTTTCTTCCCTCAGCAGCAGCATGCATTTCTTCTAGAAAACTTCCCTAGGTCCCTCCTCTAGAGACGCCTATCCTAGCAACTCGCTTTCCAAGCAGCACTTGCATGGGACAGGCATTGAAAAGCCTCTGAACTCTTCATGGGGAATGATGGGAGTTGTACTTTTTTTGTCTCTCTCTTTCTCAGACAATAAAAGGCCTGTTGTGTCTATGCTCTGATTGGCTGAAAATGAATACAACCAATGACTACAATTCCCAGAGGCCTCTCTTGTGGTTTGTCTTATTTTTTTAAAAAAATATATATTATGGTAGATTGGTGAATTGTTATGAAACTTATCAGGCCTGCAGTCATAAATGTGGTCTACAACTGAGTTAGGTTTCATGTAGATAGGCCTAAAAATGACTGAGAAACAAGCCTCTAAATTTTCTCCATTGTTGCCAATGGGCTGAATCTTTCCCAAATGAAAAGGCACCCCACCCCCAATTTCAATAATTTCTCAGTAAGCAGAATAAAGAGTTATATACAAACATGACTAAAATGGCATGGTTTTGTGCTGAATTGCACACCCCTAATAGATAGTGCATATTATGTTTACACCCCATTCTGAAACACATAATCATTCAATTTCACAAAATTATTCCATTTCTTTGAACTTAAACTCTAGCTTTGAAACCTATTTGTGTTTTTTTAGTAATTAAAATAGAAAAAGTACATATAACTACTTTTCTATCAACATAAAATTGCAAACTTTAAAGTATCATTTCCCACTCTTCCACATAATAGAAAATACTTTGACCTTTTCTTCTGTTTTATTCATCTGCAAATAAAATAAAATAAAAATTGAGATAAAAATCCTAAAATCAAAAGGTGCTAGATGTCAGAATGAAAATACTGAGTGCTGCATCAGCTGCCAGACCGGGCTGGCCGGGCTAGGTACATGCACTGAAGTGGCGAACATTTTTCCCACTCTTTGGGGCTTTTATTGTGAAAGGAAATTGAAACTTCTTCCTTCTTTTGGTAACCATATAGCTATGGCAATTGTACTGAAATATTTTTATTCTCTGTGCAATAAACACATGATAAGGGAAAAAGCTAACCCTTTGCCACCTGTTATAATTTCCATTTCCTATTATAACGTATCTCTCTTTACGAGCCAGTTAGATCATTAAGATCAGCAGAGGATGTCCTGCTCTCAATCCCACCATACTTGCAGGCATTACTAGTGGGAATGAGAGACAGGTGGTGGCCCCTCAGCTGTGGAACTCCCTCCCTAGCAAGATCAGATCAGCCCCCTCTTTTCTGATGTTTAGAAAACTACTCAAAACGTGGCTTTTCAAGCAAGCCGTTGGGGAGTGAGATGGAGTAATTAAGATTTCTTCAGGTTTGGTGCAATGTTGAATGTCTTATGTTTGTTTATGTCAGAACTTTTTATAGTTGATGTTAATCTACTGTTATATATTATTTTAGTTAGGTAATGCATTTGATATTATAAGGCACTGAATTTTGCCAATTACTCTGTTGTTAACTGCTTTGAGTCCCCCCAGGGGTTGAGAAAAGTGGCACATAAATGAAACAAACAAGCAGACAAATAATGTGTAGAAATAGTACAAATATATAAATTTCACAGATATGAGATGAGTAGCACGTGGTTTGATAACACTGCATGTGGAAAAGAATCTGGAATGTTTGCAGACAACAATCTAAACATGAGTCTCTAACCTAAAACTTAGTCTTATTACTGAATAATATAAACATAACCTCACTGCCACCTATTTCCCTAAATTATTTTGACATAGTCATGGTTTCAAGACAATATGCTTGTTTATATCAACATGCTCTTATTAATCTCCATTGTAAAATCTTTTCAATTCAGTACTTAAATGTTTCCATAGGCACAGAAATAAGAGTTTACACAGAATCATCCATAAACAACAAAAATCTTGTATCCCTAAGCAATTTGTAAAAGTTAGTCCTTCAACAATAACATCAAACCTTCATTTGTTGGGAATTACATGTTGTGTTGTTTTAAATGCATTCCATTTTAATATTCCGAGACTGAAAATACAAAATTATTCCATCTCTTTGAATTTAAACTCTAGCTTTGAAACCTATTTGTGGTTTTTTTAGTAATTAAAATAGAAAAAGTACAGCTTTAGCAGTCTTTCAATATAACTACTTTTCTATCAACATTAAATTGCAAACTTTAAAGTATCTTTTCCCTCTCTTCCACATAATAGAAAATACTTCAACCTTTTCTTCTGTTTTATTCATCTACAAAGATTCGTCTTGCTGT
Organism: Anolis sagrei; assembly: GCF_037176765.1. Lineage (NCBI taxonomy): Eukaryota > Metazoa > Chordata > Lepidosauria > Squamata > Anolidae > Anolis > Anolis sagrei. The sequence continues at coordinate 63,528,369 of NC_090023.1, read as the reverse complement.
AAAATTGATTGCCTGGTCAATGATGCATCTCCTAATCTTTGACATATTCTTTAGAGATACCATCCCCTCCAGGTATAACATATCCTCTTGTCTGAGACTTGTCTCTAGAATGCTGGGAGTGTATTAAAAATCATGTTATTGATGTCCTGGATGCTTAAAAGAACCCTTTGCTTTCTGTCCAAACCTAAAATATAAGTTATCCCATAAACCCATTTTACCTGAAGACATATATCAGCCAAAAATGATGGTATTGTTTTATATTTGGAGGAATATCATGGTGCTGACAGTAGAATAAAAATTATATTTGTTTCTGTGCTATTTTTAAAAAGTATGAACATTCACAGGAATTCAGTTGTAATTATCAGTAACATGAACAGATAAGAATTAAGGAAAGTTGAGAGAACCAACATGATGTAGCTGTTTGAACTGGAAACTATAATCTGAATCTCCACCTCACCAGGGAAACCACTGGGTGACCTTGGGCAAATTACATGATATCAGCCTTAGAGAAAGTTAAAAGCAAACTCTCTGAAAAAATCTTGCCAAGAAAACTTTGTGATAGATTCACCTTGCAGTTTCAACAAGTCAGAAACAACTTGAAGACATACAAACATAACAACAATGGAAAATGTGATTTTAAACCCCATTCTAAACTGGATGCTTTATATCCAGTTTAGATACAAATTTACAAATTATATCATTTGGGATTTTATGAAATGGAAATGCTATATCTGCACAGAGATATAAAACTATATTGGTTTGTTATTCCATTCAAATAAGTTATTATTAAAATTACTTATTTTGTTATCCACTTTTAAAAGGAACAATTGTTTCATTATTCATTATATCACATTCATTTTTATTCCTGGGCACACAGAAGACTGGGCGACTTGGAAGGCACTGAACAGACTGCGCTCTGGCACCACAAGATGCAGAGCCAACCTTCAGAAATGGGGCTACAAAGTAGAATCCTCGACATGCGAGTGTGGAGAAGAGCAAACCACTGACCACCTGCTGCAATGCAACCTGAGCCCTGCCACATGCACAATGCACCTTCTTGTGGCAACACCAGAGGCACTCCAAGTGGCCAGATACTGGTCAAAGGACATTTAACCAGCTACCAAACTCACAAGTTGTGTATTTTTCTGTTTGTTTACATTGTTCTGTTAGAAATGTAATATAATGGACTGGCTGCTCTGACACGACAAATACATTTTTATTCCAAGTTCAACATTAAGATGCTATCACTACTTGGCTAAACTGTGATTATAAAGTCTATGCTAATGTTAGAGTTGTTCCAAACTCATCATTATGCAAGATGCTTGTAAACAGAACTAAAAGGAGAAGAGAAAGGGATGAATATTGAGGCTAAAGGACTTGTTTCTAGCTGAAATTGAAAAATGGAATATGCAAGCACACTGCACACATTGAAATAAAGTTCCAGCAACTTCTTTGATTGATTGATTGATTGATTTCCAATAGAATTTGTACCTGCCTTTGCTGAGATTGCCTTGGCAATATTATTTCCCCAGAATGTCCCAGCTATTGCATTATTCTGGGTGTTTATGTTGAGGGGAGATGGTCACCTCAAGAATTCCCATGAATGTAGTAGTTGATCAAAAGGTCGCAGGTTCGATTCCGGGGAGCGGCGTGAGCTTCCGCTGTCAGCCCTAGCTTCTGCCAACCTAGCAGTTTGAAAACATGTAAATGTGAGTAGATCAATAGGTACCGCTCCGGCGGGGATGTAACGGCGCTCCATGCAGTCATGCTGGCCACATGACCTTGGAGGTGTCTACGGACAATGCTGGCTCTTTGGCTTAGAAATGGAGATGAGCACCACACCCCAGAGTCAGACATGACTGGACTTAGTGTTAGGTGACTACCTTTACCTTTACCTTTTAGGGAAACAAAAAGGCAAATGCCTCAAAACAGTTGGTAGTAGAAGCCCCCATAACTCTTGAGAGACTAATATATTGGAAAAATGAAAGCAAACCCCATTATACTCACTAATTATTCTTCACATTTATATTATAATAGATGTAAAAGGTCCACTTTGGCCTCTTCCAGATTTCCTCTATATCTCAGGATCGGATCCCAGATTATCTGCTTATTCCAGATTATCTGGCAGTGGAGACTCATATAATCCAGTTCAAAGCAAATAATCTGGGATCCAATCCTGGGATATAGGGCAGTGTTGAAGGGCCCCTTGACTCAATTATTGGTTCCACTTTTCATTCATTGTAGAATGAATGCAACTCATATGATCTTCATGGGAACAACTACCAAAAACATTTTAGGAAAGCTGCCCTAAGCAGTAGGATTCTGCATGGATCCCTTTTCAAAACAGGCTCCAACTGTTTCAGCTGCTTTGGCCCTTTCAGCCAACCATAATGGCACAGGCTCTGTTACCATTTTTTTCAAGCCACAACCAACCACATGGCTACTGAAAATGACAGCTTTTTGTTTCTTTCAGTTACATATTGAGCACAGAGAGGCAGTTGGGCACCAGCATGAGGTTTCCCTGTGAGTCCTGCCTGTTGTGCCAATCAGAACAGAAAAAAACCATGATTATCTTTTAGCCAAGCTGGGTTTCCAGTTTTCTGCTGTGAGAAGGCTTCTGAGAGAGACAGATCGGTGTTCTAAATTCTCAGTGTCACTCGCAGCTCTGAATGGCTTGGCTTGCTTTTTTGACTCAAATAGCAATAAATAAGCAGCTTACTTTTTGCACACTTAAGAAACTGCCACCAATGATGCCCTTCACACAAGATGCCCTTCACTTGCTCCAAATGTGGAGTAGAGGTATCTTACCATTTCTAAAGCTGCCATAAAATAAGGAGGCAATTAATATTTTTTAAAGAATTGCTAATGCTACTTGAGGTAGTGTGGCTCCCATTGAAATACGTTTTTGAAAAGGATGCCTCCCTAACTCAGCTTCATTGAAAGGGTGTTGTCTCCTCTGCTTCTGCATCACTTCTTCTCCTTCTCCTACTACTAGTAGTAGGTATGGTGCCAGAATGCTGAGTCTCAACAGGTGTTGAGCGCAAATGATCCCAGAAAAGGTGGTTTCTTAAGTCTAATGCTTTTAACACAGGTTTTATTGAAGGATATAAGGAGAAACGATCCCAGAAAGTGTGGTTTCTTAAAATTATTGCCGTAAAAATGACAGTTCCTTATTGCCGCCAATGGGCTGGATCTTCCAAGATCTTCTGGTTGCTAGATCAAAAATGTTTTTTCCTAAATGGATTCAGGGGGCTCCTGAAAACAGATCTTGGAATCCACTGAAATCTGGATACTGAAAACAGCTCAAGGGAAGGAGAATGGGAAAGCAATTAGAGCTTTCTGAAACTCTTTCTTTTAAACTTTATAATATTAAAGAGAGCTTGAATTAACAATTGAGTGAAGAGAGAGATCCAGAGGATATTTTTTAAATCACTTCATTATGTGCTGGATGTCATATGCACACATGCAAATCTGCTTGTTTTTACATTAAGATATTTGCATGTGTGTATATGAGTTCCAGCGCATAACGGAGTGATTTCTTTTTAAAAACCTAAAACTTCTGCCGGATGTTCCTTGTCCACCCTCCATCTTGATCCGCATCAAAGGAAGGCAGTGAGGACAGCGAGGGACCATATTCCAGGACTGAGAAGTCTATGTGTTGATGTGCTGTCAGGTCCTGGGATTTTTTGCCTCTGTTGTAAAACACGCATTTTGATGCTGTCTGGAAGTGCCCTCATATGATTCATCTAGATTGAACAGAGAGTTTCTATGCCCATGACAGTGTGGTGTAGCGTATTTTCAGTATTGGCGTGTCTCTACATGGTAGAATTAATGGAGTATAAAACTGTCTTTGTTGATTGCTGTGGAATGCTGGGATTTGCGGTTTAGTGAGGCATGAGCGCTCTTTGGCATTAAAGGCTAAAGTCTTTGTAAAACTGCAATGTCCATAATTATTAAATTGCATTTATTCTGCAAAGTAGATGGTATCAAATTATACTAATTCTACAGTGCAGATGCCACCTTAGACCATGACTCTGGAGACCAGGCTTTGAATCTCCACTCAAAATGTATTGGATGAACTTTGAGAAGTCACACTCCCTCATCCTCAAAGACAAGGCCCCTCTGAACTAAATCACATGAAGAAAACCCCACAACAGTTTCATCTTAGGTTCACACAAGCTACCAATATTGGAACAAGCACAATCAAAATTCCTAAGACAGATATTTGGTGTTGACATTAAGACCACCACTGCTGCATTCAGAGCAGAGCTAGAAATACTGTATATTCTATCGAAGGTCTTGCTAAAATCAGGGCCTTTAACTACTGGTCTAAAATAAGAAACTTCGAAAACAATAGACTTCCAAAACTGTGCTTTTTAGAACAATCTAATGGCCAAAACCAAGCTTCTGGTCAGAACAGTTAACAAGATTCCTCCTCACCTGCGGATTACAAATTGCCTCCTTAGGCCAGAATAGGGACGCTGAAAAAAGGACAGTAACTCAAAGGATCCTAGATATTGAAGCCCAGAAAGATATAGCCACCCTGTCAAACACACGATCCCTGAAGTGGTTAGGGCGTTTTAAACATCATTTCCAGAGGGCGCCATATTTAAAAGCTGACATACCAAGACACCTAAGAACCACTTTTACCAGGGCAAGATTCGAACAAATTGAATCCATGGAGAGACACGGCAGATTCAATCATATCCCATACGAAGAAAGGCTATGTATCTGTGGAGCCCCTGAAGTTGAAAATCTGGACCACACTTTACATCAATGCAATCTATATGAAAAAGAAAGGAAACAATACTTATGGCCTTTTATTTACAATAAAACAAATTGGGATACAGCAGCCAAAACTTCATTTCTGTTGGGTGGTTATAACCCCATTCTGACAACACAAGTTGCCCTTTATCTGTTTAAAGCTGCTAAAAGGGGATCAGAGTACATAGATCAGATTGGGGTGCAGTGTAGGGGAGACGAGGATAGTTGATGCATATATCTATGCCCAAGCCTGTAGCCAGGATTTCGTTTCGGGGGGGGGGGGCTAAAAAAATTTCAGGGGGGGTTTGGGGGGGCTGAGTTTTGGGGGGGCTGAGTCTGAGTGAAAGAGGGTCTAGCCTAGCAAACCTTTTGTATCATTACCCCAATACCCCCATACATATGGGATATATTGAGAATGGTGATCAAATCATGATATTAATAAACATAACAGTTTAAATAATGCACCAGTAAGGCCTTTTCACGAACCACCATGAGAATTTCGGGGGGAGGGGGCTGAAGCCCCCCGAGCCCCCCCTGGCTACATGCCTGTCTATGGCTACCTGTATATTTGTATTTTATTTTAAGAGGACTAGATGTATGTTATATGTTGTATGTTATGTCTGCATTGTTTGTTTTTGATAAGGCCAATTGGCTAATCAATAAAAACTGTTGTTATCTTAGGTTCACCATAAGTCATAAATAACTTGGAGGCATATAACGACTAACATGGCCATGACTGTATTCAGTCTTGGAAACCCATATCATAAAGAAATTATGATCAAGGTAAGCATTTCACTAACCATCACTGTAATGAAGAGCAGATGCTGGACAAAGACTGATTCCTTTGAAAAATATGCACTTTCTTTCTTTCTGCTTACATATTTGGTCTTAAACTCTTTTTTTGATTTGTGAAGTTTTTTTTTATTTTTCTGCTCAGTTAGCAGATTGTCCTAACAAGGTTACCATGGAGAAATAGTTTATAATAAATTCTTCCTCTTTGAAAGATAGAAACTTTCATCTGAAGTTGTATATTTGGCTGAATGAATAGATAGAACACCAGTTTCGATAAATAATCTGGAACTAGTCTCTCAAAACAGAGAATATGAGGACTATTTAGAACAAATGGTCCTTCCATCTGGAAAAGGGACACCAGACAACAGTAGTGATATAGCAAAGGCCACAATATAATTGAATACAGGAAATTAGCAATGTGATAACAACATGACACATATGGTTGTTTCCTTTTTGAGAGCCCCAAACAAGACAAACCTATCATTGGGTGATTACCTTAAAATTTGGAATGATAGACTTTGAGGGAGGAGTTGAAGAGGGAAAGTTCACTCTCACTTTGGCTCAAGGCGGTAAGGAAGCAATCCACAGCAAAAAGCTGGTTCTCTAGCCCCCAAACCAGTAAAAGATGTATGGATGTGTTCTAGCAGCATTTTCTCCTGACATTTTACTTGCATCTGTGGCTACTTGTGCCTAATGTCTTGAGAATAGTGAGGTTTTGAAAAATTGCCTTTTTTGTGAAATGTACCAAACTGTTTGCAATGGGATATTGTTGTAATTTCTGCTTTCTTTTCTTAAACTATTTATTTATCTGTGACTCAACCTTTCATTGTTCATAAAAGACCCCTCTCATAGAATACCTGCTAGGTTTGCTCAGGAGACACTATATCTTTTATCATTCCTTTTTTTTTTTTTTTGCTTTTGTTTTATTTTGATCTCTATTAGATAGATAGGCTAGAACTAAGCTGTTCTCATTCTCTCTGTGTCCTTTCTTAGGTGACATAAAGAAAAGGCATGTAATAGCTGACATAATAAACCAGGGCACTAGCACATTCCTTCTTTAGAGCTTGTGCTCAGGGAAAAACTGTTCAAATATTAACACGTCCTTCCAATACTTTCTCTTGTCCCTGTGTGAATAAGGCCTGCTTATTCATCCTTAAGACAGAGTAACTTTCTAGAGTGTAAAAAATGTCTCTGCGGCTTTTGGCGACACATTAAATCTTCCAGTAATTTAAGTATGAAGAAAAATCTTCAGGGCAAAGTGCTCGTTAGAAACAGCTTTCTTCCCTGGCACATCAACACATCATGTTCTGGGTGATGAAAACCACTCTCTGCCTTCTCAAAGTATCCAGCATTTCTATATTACACCCATTACTAATTGCATTTTTATTTTCTTTGCCTTGGACAATATAGATGATAAGTGACTCGGGTTCATTCAAACTCATTTGGACATAAAATGAAGTTGTGAGAACAGCGCTACAGTAAACCAGGCCTTCTTTGGGTGTATTTTTCTGGATGCAGAAGTGTATTCAATTTTATAGTTGAGATCTATTTAACTCGCCAGTGGAGTGACAGCATATTCTTACACTGTCCTCCAGGAATTGAGGTGACTTCCTGATATTTTCCCAGTTTTCAACAGCTGCTAAGGACTCATGAATGTAGCTCCATCACCAAGAACTTTACAGTTGAGAAGGAAAAGCTTCTTCCCTGCGTGCTCAAAAGTAGAATACATTCTAGTATACATCCTCACTGATAAATAGCTGGGGGATTGGTGCTACACCCAAAGCCCTGGAACTTCTGCTACATGTTAGGGCAAAGGGCATTGAGCCTGTGCGATCAATGAAAAAATGTTTCAATATTCATTACAAAATTAGGAGGTGAGGGGAAAATGGGTTCTAAAGTGTTTCCTAAATTGGATGATATATGTATCATAACTATCATAACTATAACATAATGGCATGAACCTCTCGCAGCTATAAACTGGTCAATATGAATGAGTTGTTTATTGTACTACTAGCCATAGGCAATGACATCAAATAATATACAACTTTTAAAAGTACTGCATACACTTTCCAATATAAACATTAAAACATTAAAACGTATTCTATAAACTAATTCTTTCAAATTACAGTAGCAGTGACAATTCCCGTAGTCCACTCTGCCTGGTGTCTCACCAGACTACAGCCCTCATAATTGCACAGCATTGAGCCATGGCATTTAAAGTGGTGTCAAACTGCATTAATGGCACAATGTACATGGATCCTCAAATGCATATCTGTTTGGAAGCTCAGTACTTATTCCCCTTAAAATAGCAATGAATAAAAAAGCTTTAGGGTGAAATACCCCATTGTTAACAGAAGCACAGTGCTCTTCCAAATTGTATCTATAGGACATTATTATGAGTTCAGCTTCCGATAACACTGTCAAGAACAACCAAGAATGACTAATTCACAATGCAAGTGATGGAAGTCTGTGTCTACCCTGTCTTATAGTGCCTTCAAATGAAAAATATGATGACATGGTTTTATTTAATTTTCAAAAATCAATTGCTGTGGATTCATTTCAACAATATTTGTTCTTGACTTATTTATTTGCTGTAGGTTATAGACTTGTGTGCAATATTGTTTACTATGTTTGGAAATGTAATCAATTAATACAAGTCCATAAAGTACTGGTAAGCTGTAATTTCACCTTCAGCTAAGCTTGAACATTTGACTGTAGAGAACTAGCATCCAAAACATATCTCACGTAGAATGGCTTTGGGCATAGGAAATCCTTATTGGTTCTTCAGAAGTTATTTCTTGTACTCATGTTCATGTTTTCATACCCTAAAGGTAAAGCTGGAGGTTTCTTTTCTTTTTTAACAACCAAAACATATATTCTTTGTTCTATTTTTCAATAGTGTGTGATAAGCAGTTTATTTCCCTATACAGCAGCTGTCAGTTATTTTGAATTACATTATAAAGAGTGATACCCCCCAATGAAATTTACTCTCAATGAGTTTCTTCTTCTGACCTAAATGTTTAGCAGTATCACATGTTACCTCTATTGTAACTGCTTGGTGAGATAATTTCATATCCCTGTAATGCTTGGGGAGATTAACTGACTATCAAAAATATGCAGAATGAAAGGAAGGGGAGGAAAGAGAAGAGGAAGGAAGATAGGATGAAGGCAAGCAAAGAATTCTTAAACTGGCTGAAAGTCTACTCCTGGTTCAGAAAATAATGCATCTCGATGTTGAAAAGGTTCATAGTTGCATGTGGGCAGGACTGCAAGCCATTTAAAAAGTAGATTTGCATTCTTGAGAGCTTTCCTGGGAGATCTGCCATTTTTAGTTAGCCTGGGGGAGCATGAAGCTTGTGGATGAAATAAATAACCTTGTAGAAAATATGCCCAACTCCCTGGTTGCACTTTGTCCACTTTATATTTTAACAATAGGGATATAATTATTCACTAAATTTCTTCTTGTAGGTATCAACAAATAATTTCAGCAATGTTCTTCTTGATGAGAGATATCCTTTCAAACCCAAAGCAATTTCAAAGGCTATTCGCAATTCAGGATTTTCTGCACAGAAACATTTTTTTTTTTTTGCAGGAAAATATCACACACCAATTTCACTCAGAATAAATTCTGAACTGTGAAGATTCTCCTCAAACCAGGCTCCTTTAGGTTAAGTTTTCTTGGCACTTGGAAAACATGTTTTACACATTTTTAAAAATATATTATTCCCTATTCCTACTGAACTAATTCATAGGTTGTTGTTGTTGTTCATTCGTTCAGTCGTCTCCAACTCTTCGTGACCTCATGGACCAGCCCACGCCAGAGCTCCCTGTTGGCCGTCACCACTCCCAGCTCCTTCAAGGTCAGTCCAGTCACTTCAAGGATGCCATCCATCCATCTTGCCCTTGATCGGCCCCTCTTCCTTTTGCCTTCCACTTTCCCCAGCATCATTGTCTTCTCTAGGCTTTGCTGTCTCCTCATGATGTGGCCAAAGTACTTCAACTTTGTCTCTAGTATCCTTCCCTCCAATGAGCAGTCGGGCTTTATTTCCTGGAGGATGGACTGGTTGGATCTTCTCACCATCCAAGGCACTCTCAGAACTTTCCTCCAACACCACAGCTCAAAAGTATCGATCTTCCTTCGCTCAGCCTTATCTAAGGTCCAGCTCTCACATCCGTAGGTTACTACAGGGAATACCATGGCTTTGACTAGGCGGATCTTTGTTGCCAGTGTGATGTCTCTACTCTTCACTATTTTATCGAGACTGGACATTGCTCTCCTCCCAAGAAGTAAGCGTCTTCTGATTTCCTGGCGACAGTCTGCATCTGCAGTAATGATTGCACCTAGAAATACAAAGTCTGTCACGGCCTCCACATTTTCTCCCTCTATTTCCCAGTTGTCAATCATTCTTGTTGCCATAATCTTGTTTTTTTTTTTACATTTAGCTGCAACCCAGCTTTTGCGCTTTCTTCTTTCACCTTGATTAGAAGGGTCCTCAGCTCCTCCTCGCTTTCGGCCATCAGAGTGGTGTCATCTGCATATCTGAGGTTGTTAATGTTTCTTCCAGCAATTTTCACCCTAGCTTTGCATTCATCAAGCCCCGCACATCACATGATGTGTTCTGCATACAAGTTAAAAAGGTTGGGAGAGAGTATGCAGCCTTGCCGTACGCCTTTCCCAATCTTGAACCCGTCTGTTGTTCCATGGTCAGTTCTTACTGTTGCTACTTGGTCCTTGTACAGATTCCACAGGAGAGAGACAAGGTGGCTTGGTATGCCCATCCTGTTGGGGTTCAGCCTGAGTTTGAACTTGAACCTGATTCTCTGTTTGTTCCTCCTGATGCTAATGAAAGTATATTTACTGATGCTAGTGGAAATGTACCTTTTGATGCCAATGCTCCTGAAATTAGTGAGGAAGAAACTGCTGTAGGTTTGGAAAATGCCAATGTTCCTGAAATTAGTGAGGAAGGAACTTCTGTAAATTTGGAAAATGAAAGTACCAGTGTTCCTGAGAATGTTTCAGAGGGAGACCTTGAACTTTCCCTCCCTTCTGCACCTGTTAACTGTAATGACAACAGAAGGGGCCAAATTTGGGAAGACAGAAGTAAAACACTCAGTTTGCGTCGATCCTCCCGAATTCAAGAATTAAAAACATTGGCTTCAAAACAGAAGGGCGGTTCACGGAACCGATTCTTGAGTTTTAATTACAATACGCCAGGCTGATTGCCTCAGTTCAGGCATCGTTTCAGAATTGATGAAGACCTTGGCAGTTCTCCCGGTTCCCTGGCCATAGTTTAGGAAGATTTCTAGGATATCAAGTACGGTTAGTGGATTGCTAACAGATTCCAGTATTTTCCCAGTGAGGCTTTTGGTTTTGCTTTGTCCATTTAAATTCATGTTTGCTGATTTTGCTGTGGCTTTTGACTTGCATTTTTCCTTTATTTTGTAACCATTTTTCTTCAATAAAAAAGGATTGTTTTTCACAGCCAAGTGTGGTGGATAGTTATCTGAGGGCCTCGTTCCATGCTCTGGATTGCAACACATCCCACCAAGAACTTGCCACAATTTATTATGACCCACACAGTCAAAGGCTTTAGAATTCATAGGAGCATTTCCCAATTTTTTCTACCTCATGTTTGTCTCATGAGCAGTATCTGAATACAAGGGGATTATTTTCATATATCTGATGAGTATGTAATAACTTTATCCATTTAGAGAACCATGAAATATCATGCCTATCTCTGGATAGGATGTGGGTATTTGGCATTAGAGAAAGGGCAGAATCAGGTTATGTCATGAGAAGAGATGCCTTGCATAATAATAATATAATAACAACAACAACAACAACAACAACAACAACAAAGCTTTATTTATACCCTGCTCTATCTCCCCCAGGGGGACTCAGTGCAGCTTACATGAGGCCATGCCCATCAATACAATACAAGCTATAACACAAACACAATAAAACAAGCAAAATACATAAAATGCAAAACCGAAATAATATACAACACAACAATATAAAATCAAGCATTAAAAACACAGGAAATTTCACTAGGCAGGGCCAGGTGCATGGATAAAATTATAGAAAATATTTAAAACACTGGGAGATAGGGCAGAGTAACTTATAAGGAGGAGGCTCCAGGAATGAGGAAAGATTTCATTGCACAACCCATAAAGTAAAGTGTGTCTAAGGGCATTTTGTGCAAAGTGTGGTCAGGGAGAATCTTTCATTCAACCACTGAAGACATATTGAAATAACCAGGTTTTCAAATTCCTCCTGAAGATTGCCAGTGTGGGGGCTTGTCTAATGTCTCTGGGAAGTGAGTTCCAGAGCCGGGGGGCCACCTCAGAAAAGGCCCTCTCTCTTGTCTCCTCAAGTCGCACTTGCGATGCGCCCCCCCCCCCACCTCAGGAGGGTGGAGGAGCTCTCCGACAACCCGAAACAACTCCTTAGGTCTATTGGATGCAGACACTATGCGGGCAGTCGAGAGGGTCTTCCTGACTGTCTGCAAAGCTGTGGAATAGGCCCTAGTGGAGGCTCTAGCCCACGCTCAGTCAGAGACACCCCGAGATTTCCTCCAGATGCCCTCTAGACTCCTCATGCACTTCACTTTGGCCAAATCCTCAGTGAACCAAGGTGTTAGCCTGACCCTATGCAATGAGAGGGGACGTTCGGGGGCGATCGTGTCAATTGACCTAGCCATCTCGCTATTATAGCGGTCAACCAACTCTGCTATCTTTAACAAACCAGCCACAGTTGTGAGGTATAAGGTTTATTGTGAGGTTTTCAAGCAAAGCAGTTCATAAGCAGTGAGAAGATCAGAAGTACAAGGTAAAAATCCAATATAATCCCTTTGGTCAAAGCAGGAGACTTGAAGCATAGAATCAGAGTAAAGTCCAGGAACTAGCATGAGGTAACATGAGGCAGCCTTTCCCAAGGCTCCAGAGCCGAAGCAAGCCATAAAACAAACATTGGAACTAACACCGAGCCAGCTCCAAGGCAGAGTACTTATACATTACACATCAAAACATTGAACATCAAACAAGCAGCTAACAAGCAGTTTTCCCACCAACGGATGATCTCAATATTTGGCTGCAATCCGTGGGCTCCTTCTCACCTGGCCACCGTAACCCTGATTCCCACCGACTGTCTTATCAGCTGCATTCCATTCTTGTGAGAACAGGGGCTTGTCTCTAGCTAAAGGCTGTGACTGAGAAAACTGAAAGCCAACATCTGCACTCTCATCTGCACCCTCATTTCCATCATGCTGTTCTGCACTCTCATTCCCTTCTGCACTCTCATTCCCATCATGCTGTTGCTGTTAAACCACAACACTATCCCCCCAAGCCCCCCTCCCCGTTGGCCCCCCACAGGCCCTGCCAGCAATTGTCCTGTTGTTGTTCACAAAACATCTCAAATATTGTTCAAGGGTGGCGTTGGTCTTTTCGGTCTGGCCATCGGATTGCGGATGGTGCGCCGACGACATCCGACTCTCGATGCCCAACTGTTGCTGGATCTCCTTCCAACAGTGCGAGGTAAATTGGGCACCGCGATCGGTCACCAAACTCATGGGAAGTCCATGAAGACGGAAAATGTGACTTAGGAATAAATCTGCAGTTTCTTTGGCAGTAGGCACTCCCCCACAGGGAATGAAATGACTCATCTTGGTAAAAAGATCCACCACCACCAAAATGGTGGTGAAACCTTGGGATTCCGGTAAATCCGTAATGAAGTTGGCCGACACAATTTCCCTGGGCCGACTCGGAGTGGGTAGAGGTTGTAGCAAACCAGCCGGTTTGCCAGCAGGATTATTGGCGTGGTGGCAAACAGGACAACCATTGACATATTTTTCGACCTCACGTCGGATCTTGGGCCACCAAAAGTCTCTCAGCACCAGCTGCATTGTTTTAAAGATCCCAAAATGCCCCGCTGGCTTGGTGTCATGGCATAGTCTTAAGATTTCCTCTCGCTCAGGGCTGGGAGGCACATAGACATTTGAACACAGCATCCCATCTATCTCTTGAAATGGGAACTTTAATCCGGCCTCCCGTTGTTCTTGCACCCACAAGTCCTCTCACTGCCGAGCCCGGATTCTTTCACCCAGAGTCGAAGGGGGCCCTGTTGAGCCGGTGGATGCAAAGTTTTCTGGACGCAAAATGCAGGATTCGGAGGAATCTTCCTGGCCCCGAGTATACTCTGGCTTGCGCGACAGAGCGTCTGCTTGTTTGTTTTGGGCCGCCGGCATGTAGCAAATTCGGAAGTTGAATCTCACAAAAAACAAAGCCCAACGCTGCTGTCGTTGGTTTAACTTCCGGGACGTACGAAGATATTCCAGGTTGCGATGATCAGTATGAACTTCTACTGGTTGTTGAGCACCCTCTAGCCAATGTCTCCAAGTCTCAAACGCCGACTTGATGGCTAGGAGTTCCTTTTCCCAAATGGTGTAGTTCCGTTCTGGGGCAGTCAACTGTCGAGAAAAGTATGCACAGGGCTGGAGATGATCCCCCGCAGGTTGCAGCAACACTTCCCCGACCGCCACATCCGACGCGTCGGCCTGCACCACAAATAGCTTAGTTGGATCAGGATGTTGCAGCATAGGCTGGGAAGTGAAAAGCCTCTTGAGCTGCTGAAAGCCTTTTTCAGCCGCCTCAGTCCATAGGAACAACCGTTTTCCTCTTAGGCACTGGGTAATGGGGTCCGCCCAGCGGGCAAAGTCTGGGATGAACTTACGATAGTAATTGACAAAACCCATGAATCTTTGTATGTCCTTTCTCCTCATGGGGGACTTCCATTCTAACACCGCGGAGACTTTAGTAGGGTCCATGGAGATTCCCTCCGCAGAGATGCGGTGTCCCAGAATGTCTACTTCATCTAGATCGAAGGCGCACTTTTCCAGCTTGGCGTAAAGTCCATGATACATCAGGCGTTGGAGCACCGCGCGCACCTGCTGAGTGTGGTCTCATGGATTTGTGGAGTAGATCAGGAAGTCGTCTAGGTAAATGACCAAAAAACGGTCCAAGAAGTCACGGAAGACGTCGTTGACGAAGTGCTGGAACGTGGCCGGGGCGTTACAGAAGCCGAAACTCATGACTCTGTATTCAAAACTCCTGAAGCGGGTCTGGAAGGCTGTCTTCCACTCGTCCCCCTCCCAGATACGCACCAAGTTATAGGCCCCCCTGAGGTCCAATTTGGTGAAAATCTGGGCCCCTCGCAAACGGTCGAGGAGCTCCGGGATAAGGGGAAGTGGATAGCGGTTCTTGATCGTGATGTTGTTCAACGCCCAATAGTCATTACAGAGTCGCAACTCCCCTGACTTTTTCTTGACAAACAAAACTGGGGCCCCGGCTGGCAACTGCGAGGGACGAATGAACCCCTTGCGTAGGTTAGTATCCAGGAACTCCCAGAGAGCAGCCAGCTCTGGTTCCGAGAGGGAATACAGTCGCCCACGTGGAATCGGGCCACCCGGGATCAAGTCAATTGCGCAGTCGTACGGTCGGTGTGGAGGAAGTCTCTCTGCCTCCTTTTCACTGAAAACGTCCCAGAAATCTTGATATTTGGCGGGCAACTTGCCCGTGGCTTGTGCGGCGACCTCTGCGGTCCGACACTTCCGCTCCCCGCCGCAATGTTCTTTGCAAAAGGCCGAGGTGAACTGTAGTTTTTGCTGAGAACACCAAATAGTCGGGTTGTGCTTGGCCAGCCATGGAATTCCCAACACCACGGCGTGTGGAAGGTCTGTGACCAAAAAGGAGACCTCTTCCACATGATCCCCAACTTTCATCTGTATGGGCACCGTATAGCAAACCACCAGCCCGGCTTTCAGCAAGCGCCCATCAAAATTTTGTACATCCCGGGGAGGCTGGAGGTCTAAACATTGTAATCCAAGGAACTTCACAAACCGACTGTCAATGAAATTGTTAGTGGCCCCATAGTCGACCAACGCGTGCACCGCCGTGGGAGTCTTTTGGGCTATACAAAACGAAACCAAGAGAAAAAACAGCAACCCAGTCGCGGGCTCTGGAGACGGGGTGGAGACCGAGTTAGCGAGCCCAGCTAAACTCGGTCGTTGCCGTCCCCCGCCGACTGTTCGGCCCACTGCTCACCAGTTGCCTGGGCCTGGGATGCCACGGGCTCCACTGAGCTGGTGACTCCCACCAGGCGGGGACTTGTCTCCTTTTTCACTGGACACTCCCGAGAGAAATACCCACTGCCCCCACAATACCAACACAGGTTTAGCCGTTGCCGTCGCGCCTTTTCCGCCGCATCAATTTTGGGGCACAGGGAGCCCAGCTGCATGGGTTCCTCTGCATCAGGCGCGTGAGATGTCGGCGGTCCCAAGCGACGTGGCATCGGCCCCCTTTCGACCGGTTGGTCGAGGTCCGGCAAGGATGTGGAGTTGGCTGGTCATGGTCCCATCCACCCTGATACATAGGGTCATCAATTCTTCCAAGTCGGCCGGGACGGCGGAACGGGCCACCTCCAACTGCATCTCCCGGGTGAGCCCCGCCTTGAAAGCACTCATGTAGGCGGCATCATTCCAAGCGAGCTCCTGCTGCAATACACGAAACTCCGAAATGTACTGGGCCAAACACCCCTCTTTTTGCGTCAGACCTCGCAACTTACGATCCACCATCTCCCGGTGCACTTGGCCTCCCCAGACTTTGTGCAGTTCATCCATAAAAGCCTCATTTCCATCATGCTGTTCTGCACTCTCATTCCCTTCTGCACTCTCATTCCCATCATGCTGTTGCTATTGAACCACAACAAAATTAGAGACAACGTCTGCTAGCTCAGGCAGGGAGACTGCTGTGTCACGGGGTGGACGGTACACCAGCAGAATCCCAAAGCTATCACGGGTTCCCACCCTCAAGTGGACACACTCAAACCCAGTGGACTGTGGAACAGCGCAACAGATCACAAGGATGAACTGCCAATAGACCACCATGACCCCTCCTCCCCTCCCCCCAGACCTAGCTGGCTGGTGCACTCCAAAGCTCGGTGGGCACAGCTGAGTGAGATTTATCCCCTGCTGGCTCATCCAACCAGATCTTGGTAATGCAAGCCAGGTCCGCCCCCTCATCCAGGATCAAGTCCTGGGGAACAGCTGTCTTACCGTTGACAGACCTGGCATTTACCAGCAGGATCTTGAGTCCAGGGGGTCTGTCATGGAATCTACCACATCCTACCTTCTCCATGGTCACAAGGACTCTACTGTGGTTCTCCCTGGGATGATTTTGGGGACTGACCCTCCTCGTCCTCACACTACCTCAATAGTGCCCCCCATCCAGAACCCCTCTCTTGCCCTGAGGAATAAAAGTGCTAGAATTGGTATCCTGGGGGGCTAGTCAACTCTCCAAAGACGGGGCACTACACTGCAAATTATTTTGACTAGCATTTGAAGATATTTACAAAGAAATGGAAAAAAAGGAATCATCTAGGGTGCTGGGAGGACTAAACAGGGGGAGCGTCCTGGCAGGATGGAGGTACGGATTGGGCAGGAGCAACAAATAAAAATGATCAAGCCTGACAGACTGATCAGAGAGCAATTCATCTTCCAGAATCAATTAAAATTTATAGCAAAATGTGCTGTAGGATGTTTTGCAAAAACAAACTGTTTACAGTTTAATAAAGTTTTCCCATGTTTTTATAATAGAACCCATTAGGAAGTTATATTTATAATCCAGGAACAAAATAATGTTACATAGTGTAATGGTATTCCAGTTGTTTGTATTAATGGGAATGGAAAACCCTGTGCTTTTTTCAATGTCTGATATTCGGTTGCCCCCTGTAAAAGATAAATGTTCACTTTGGCAGGGGGAAACAAGCAATCTCTCCCACTGCCCACCAGCTTACAGGGTTATCACACTATATTAAATAAAGATAGTTAACTATACAAAGGGGGAAAGACTCTCTTGTCCCACCTTAGTGATTTATCTATTAAGTGACCAACTGTGATGTAGTTGTAGACCGATGTATTTGTTAAAATCACTGCCACAACCTCAATTAAATAGGTCTGAGGAAAATCATATGTGTGAATGTGAAAAGTGGCTAAGTTGTATTCAAGCTCTCTGTTCTTCTTCAACCACTGCTACTTCTGCTGGCTGGACTGAAAGTAATCTTCTTTAAGTTAGCTAAGATGTAAAAGTTGTAATAGACCCAGGCAGACACCAATTTAAAGGTGAAATAAGAAACAGGTTTATTTTAGAACTAGATAAACAGATTAACTCTCAAAAAGAGTGGTACAATAATCTTGATGCAGTTCAGTTCTTCAGTCTTAGCTGGTTTTAAACAGGCATTTTTACTTAAAGGCTTCAACTTTTGTTTCACAGTGAGTTCCTTGTCCCCACACTGATCTCTAACTGACACAGTGTGTCTTTGAGCACAGTACACAAACTGCCTCCTAGAGCAAGTCAGGCTTCCCTTTCACTGTCCCTGCTCTGACCAGTGAACCAGGTTCCTTTGTCTATCCCTTGCTCTAATTTCTCAAGGCTCACACAAATGTCTTCCCTCCCTGCCTAAGATCTCCACAGCTCTCCCTCTCTAAAATATATGTCTTTACTCCACAATATCTAAACTCCAACTCCCTTTATTTGTCAAATAAGCCAGCCTTTTTTCCCTCTAAATCCTAACTCCACCCCTGACTGTCCTAACTAATCAGGAGTCGGCTGACTCCTCCCTCCTGCCTCTGGCTCTCTTGCCTCACCCAGAACATGTCAGCTACTGACTTCCAGGCTTCGGCCAAAAAGGTCAGTTTCACTACACCCCCATTCTGTCTTTTCAGGAACTGCCCAAGTTCAGGAGGGCAAAATGCTCTTTATCAGTCTGGAGCCTGAATACATGTTTTCGCTCTATGGAGATCTGGCTCATTGGCAACAATGGGGCAACTTCCAAGGCTCCCCTTTCCATCATTTTTAGGGCTAATGGGGTGAAAATTACCACACACAGAGGGCACATTTACCACTGCACACCCACCAAGTTTCAGAAAATGTGGGTCATCCACTGATTTTTGGGATATTCTTAAATTTTTTAGAAATAAATCTCATTTAAGAAGAAGAAGAAAAACAAATAGGTATCCCATGGGAGGATCTGACTGAGAACCAGAAGATAGTGGAGGGGAAGGGAATAAATGAGTCATTCAAAGAGGTGAACAAGAAGTACAGCTTTTTGTAAATATATATATATATATATATATATATATATATATATTGGGGGGGTAAGGGGGGAGGAAGGTGTAGAACAGAATACAGAAGCAAGATGATAGATAGAGCTGGGGAGGAACTGAATTCTCCCCATGAGGACTCAAGCAAATCAGACTATCCCCTCCCTTCATTAAACCACCCAAATATTTAAACAAACACCCCCTCAATACCCTTTCAGAGCCCCCCCCCCTACACACACCTACCATCACTTAAAAGCAAAATATTTTTTAAAAAGGACTGAAAATATAAAACTAAGAAAATTTAATTCAATTGCCAAAGGAAAAGATTGGAATTGAGCCCAAAAGCAAGCTATCTTAAGCAGTGATTGCACTGAGATAGAACACAGATCTAGCTTGCACGTGATATATCTCTCTCTCAGAAGTCAGAATGCCACAGGAAAATGGAGGAGCCTCCATGGTATATATAGACCAGTTTGGCAAAAAGACACATGATCTGCTTTCTTGCTCTGATTGGCTCAGGCAAGTCTAAAGGGTGTGTGTGTGTGCATGTGTGGCTGCTACCCCAGCCAACAGGAATGGAAAGCAACCATTTTCTGCTGCCACTTGATACATTTTTGCTGAATAAATTAAAGCCCCGCCATCCGCCCCTTTCTGCACTTTCAGTTTACAGCTCTGTCATATATCCCAAATGTTGTTTTGAAAAATGCATAGCCCTATCAGGTTGCATGTTTACAGATAACATATAGTTGGAAGCTGAACTCATAATAATGTCCCAGAGATACAATTTGGAAGAGCATTGTGTCTGAAAAATCAGACATGCAAACAAAACTCACATATTCCACCCAATGACTAATTTTTTAAAAAAGAAACAAAGCTAATTTACAAGCTATGACAGGTGTAAAAGTACCTGCTGCAATAATAAGATGTTTTTCAACACCGGAGGAATTCCTAATTGCAACAAGGAACTAACTGTGCACTGATAAATGCAGCTTCATCTCCAGCTTTCACAAGCTGATATGAAACAAAGAAAGTAATGAGAGTGCAGGTGGGATAGAAAAAATTACAACTTTAAGCCTGCTAAGCTTCAGAACGTTTCTGTCATCCACTAATTTTTAGGATTTTTAAAATGTTTTTACAAGTATTTAAAAAACATACAAGAGATATCCCATTGCATTGTTGCATAATGAAAAACATAAACAGGGCATCAATCCTGCAAAGTTTCAGAAAGATATGTTCACCTACTGATTCTTAGGAATTTTTAAAAGATGTTTCAATCAAAAATGTTTTTTTTAAAAAAAATTACAAGAGGTATTTTCTCAAATTGTGACACATGAGAGAACATGAGAAGGGCAGTGATCTTGCCAAGTTTCAGAACAATCAGCCTATCCATTAATTTAAAGGATTTTTTTTTCAATTTAAGCAGACGTGATTAAGTTAAATCACTTTCATATTACTGGGACTTAAAAGCAATAAGAAAGCAAACATACTTTTAAAGTGAAATGCTGGTCCTGTCAGAGGAAACAGGCAGGTAAGTAGGATCTTGAAGATCTGACTTGCAGCGTATGGCGGCAGAGGGCTTCCTGGCATGTCAGAGTTGAGAGGTAGTTTAAGTGGTACTTGTCAGAGTTTCGAGGTAGTTTAGGAAAAGGGTCATGGATTTTTAAAGGGGGTGGGGATGCCAGCCAGCCTCAATGGTGGAGTAGGAGTTTGTACAAAGTGATCTGCAAAAGTGCCAGGTAATCAAATGCAAAGGCAGTCTTCCTTTCTCTTCAGCAATATCATTTCAGGCTGATGCTAAGTGAATACATAATGCTTTAGGATGAGCTTACCTTCATGCTTTATGCATGTAAACCATGCATACCATCCTTATTTCTGAATGTTTGCATGTTTTCTTGTATAGATGGGTTTTTTGGCTCCTTTCCTCCTTTTTTTCTTCATTTTTTTTAGAAGATGAAGCTGAGTGCTTCCCAGCCTCCTTCCCAACGACCCCTCCCTGGCAGTGTGAATGATGGGATTTGAAGTTTTTCTCTCTCTGTTTCTCAAGTTTCTTTCTCATCCAATAAGTGCTAGTTGTGGCCATTCTCTGATTGGCTGAGAATGGACACAACCAGCAGCTACTACATTTCCCAGATTCCTCTTATGGTTATGATAAAAACTTTTTTAAAATTCCCCTAAAGTAGTGGGTTTGTGAAATGTTCTGAAAACTGGCATTCAGAGGAAAGTTTACTCTAGTCTAATAACTACTTATTTGTAGAAAATAACAATCTATTGTCAATAAGAGATTCAACAGCGAGAGGACAGTAGCCAGGGAACCACACTCTTTTGTATCTAAAATTGGGATATAATACTCTGAAGACTGAGGAAAAAGTAGAAATTCAACCCATTAGATAATTTTAGGAAAGAGAATAGATAAAAGTGAAAAGAAAAAATTAATCAGTATTTCAGAATCAAAAGAATGCTCGATATAAAGGTATAGGATGTTTTTTAGGCCAGGGAAAGCCCAGGAAGTTCAGCAGCCATTTTAAAGAGATGGTGCATGAAGGCAGCCATCTTAGAGCACCCAGTTCCTAGAGGGGGTGGAGCTTAGGAGTAGCCTGGAGGGAATGTGGGAAGTTGTTTAATTGGCTAGGAGAGAGTGGGTGGAGCTTATCTAGAGGGCAGAGAAAAAAAGCCTTGAAGTAGGGACATTTTAAAATCTGACAGCTCAGTCAGGGACTGGTGTCTGAAGAGTTAGGGTTTGATGTTTGGAGAGAGCAGTTAGGGTCTGGTGTTGGAAGAAAGAAGATAGGTTTTGGGAGTGTTTGAAGAAGAAGAGTTAGTGAAGCCAGGAGTTGGTCAGTTAGTATAGATAGATAGCTATTAAGAATAGCTAGTTTAGAGTAAAGACAGATCCTAAGGAAAGGACTGTCTGGAGTTTAAGGAAGTCTAATCAGAAGGAAGTCTGCTAGATTGTAAGGGAGTGGAAAGTTGTTTTGAAACTAAGCCTTGAACTGTTCTTTGAAGTAACCATACGCTTTTACTCATTAATGCAATCGTTGAGCTTAAGTGCCTGTATTGTTAAAGTCTCTCAAAAAAACAATGTTGTTCTTTGCTAAACTACAACTGTCTCTATGTGGAATAGTTCCATAGCAGATTAGTTAAGCAGAGTTTTAAGAAATGGTGGCAGTGTTTATTTAAAAAGAATCTCAGTGTATTTCACATCAGAATACAGAGCCCTGAGCACAAAACAACCTGCTTAAAGCATCTTGCCAAACCAGAAGCTTAATATTACTTAAGTGTGGTGGTTGCCAGTGATCACCGAAATTTATCTCAGAAATAGTGTGTTGGTGGCAAAGTCTCAGCAGCCTCCAAACACTTAACTGAATTTATTTAATAATCTTTTACATATTGGTGGCATATTGGTTGGGATCACATTACATTTTTGGTGAGGCAGCAGTGAGATCTCCCAACAAAGGTTGATCCTCTCAGTCCAATAGAGATTCCCTCCTAGCAACCTTCCCCATTCCTATATCCATTTACATTTGGTGGGTCGGCATTGGGATTGTTAGTATAAATCCCATTATCTCTCATTACAGATGCCTTCAAGGAGATCACTGGAAGTAAATTTATCACAATGGAAATATGTATAAAAAATTAAAGGGGAGATTAGATATATTAAAACAAGAAGGAGACAAAATATTTCAGGCCCTTCCAAAAAAAAAACCCATCAGAAGTGAATAAAGATGGGGAGAGAAAAAACAGCTAATTGACAATGAGGGTGTATCGGGATTTGAGATTTGAGGAAATTGAGTGGTGTAAGGCATTACACTCTCTGGAGCCATTTGCTCTCAAGATTCTCAAGACCCTATCACCGAGGCAGAGTTAAGGCTTCAGTCTCAAGGCACCACTCTCTCTGGGGCAATTTGTCCTCAAAACCCTTTCACTGAAGCAGTTAAGGCCTCCTTCAAAAGGCACCACTTTCTATGGGGTCACTTGCCTTCAAAATTATACATAAATAAGGGCATTGAAGGACTAGAGGGAATAATGACAAAAATTAATTTTCAGACACAATTATCACTGGATAAAAATATCACTATTAATGAGTTAGAAGAAGTGATAAGAATCTCAAATCAAACTCTTCTCTTGGACCAGACAGATTCACCATCAAGTTTTATAAAATATTCCAAGCTGAAATTATTCCTAGTCTAGTAATTTTATTTAATAAGATACTGGCAAATGAAATAATCCCAAAGACATGGAAAAGATCAGAAATAAATACAATTTTAAAACCTAATGAAGAGGAGACCAATCCCAGCTCATAGAGACCAATTACACTATACAATGTAAATTACAAAATATTTACAATTTTTAAGCAAATAAATTCAGAGAAATTGTCCCAAATGTAATGGGAAAAGATCAATATGGATTTATTTTAAAAAGTATGCTAGCAGACCCAATCAGTAAAGGTAAAGGTTTCCCTTCTATTAAGTCTAGTTATGTCCAACTCTGGGAGGTGGTGCTCATCTCCATTTCTACGTCGAAGAGCCAGCATTGTCTGTAGATGCCTCTGATGTCATATGGCCAGCCTAACTGCATGGAGAGCTGTTACCTTCCCACCAAGGTGGTACCAATTGATCTACTCACATTTGCATGTTTTTGAACTGCTAGGTTGGCAGAAGCTGGGGCTAACAGTGGGGACTCACCCCACTCCCCGGATTTGAACTGCTGATCTTTCAGACAGCAAGTTCCACAGCTCTGCAGTTCAACCCACTGCACTACCTGGGGCTCCTGCAGACCCAATTAGGAAATATTAAATGTAATAACTCATGTTACAAGAGAAAATGAGAAATTATTGATAATAACTTTAGATATATATAAAGATTTTGATATTGTAAACCACCAATACTTTTCCCAAGTATGTGATGGCTTTAAATTGGAGGGGAGGATTGCGAGGTAATTAAGGAATGATATATATAAAGATAACCAGGCAGAAATATTAATTAATTGGTCTAAATCAAGAACCATTTAAAAATAGTTTCTGGTATAGACTATGGCGGCGAGTAGGGCTGGGTAACCACGGAAAAATTTGTTTCTAAACTCGATTCGTTTCCAGGGGGCGCTAGCGTTTCCAAATTCTAAATACTTCCGAAATTTTGAGATTTCAAAATTTCATTATTTACGAAATTTTGTTAATTTCGAATCGATTCATTAATGGCGGACGCGATTGCGCAATATGCTAAAAAAAAACTCCAAATGGGACAGGGGGAACTTCTGAAGCTTCCCTCTCCCTCTGTTGTTGACTGTTGGTGTGATAATTTATTTTTTATCACTGATAAAACAAACAACAACTATAAAACTTGCACCAGACATACGGAAATAATTACGAAACAATTTCAAAACAATTTCAAAACAATTTTGAACCAATTACGAAACAATACGAAATAAATTGGAAAAATTGTTTCGATTTTTAATTACTCCTCACAGTTGTCCTGCATGGCTCAATATCGGATCGTAAGCTAATTTAAATACGAATTAATACCGAATTACGAAATTAATGAACGAAACCGTCCAGCCCTAGCGGCGAGTTAACCAAAAATTCTGGTAGCTGTCAACTAGCAAATGATCTTGTGCCTTTTGAGTGCCCTGCGATTGGTCACGAAGCTTACCTAGACTGAAATAAATTAAGGGCCTGTTAAGTGCTAATTATGGGTGTGTAATTTGGTTAAACCTCATTCCGTTTTCAGTGTCCCAAATTAGGTGGACTCCTGATCTGTTGTTTGGAAGCTTCCCGAATTCATGCAGGCAAAAATTCATTTTCCGTTAGGGTAATAGATCTGTTTTCACTCCAGGAACTTCCGGCACATTGGTGGCAATGGGAGGGCTCCCCATGTTCCCCTTTCTGTTATTTTTAGGGCTATTGGGATGAAAATGTCCACACTTAGAGGACACATTTACCACTTTCAGACCCCCCCCCCCCAAGTTTAATAACATTTGAGTCATCTTCTGATTTTTAGGAAATTCTTTAATTTTCTAGAAGCAAAAAGGTATTCTCCGTCACCCCGATCCTGTCCTGTTATTTCTCCAGTTACAGATAGGAGCAGCAGCAGGGCACCGTTCCTTCCTGCCAAATGCCATCCTGTGAAAGATGCAGAGTTCCACACATCCCATAATTTTTAGACATTTATTTAACTTTTTTTTAAATAAAAACAACTGTAACTTCTTCCTAAGTTTTTACATTTTTTGTTCTCATGTTAACACAACATTCTGAAAGAGGCCACCATCCACAAACAGGATGTCTCCTTATCAGAAAAACACTCCAGTATGATCCACTGGGGGAGGGGGATAAAAATGTACTGTGGGAAATTTGGCTATGTTTGGGAAAAAAACCCCAATGTTTTTGGAGAACTAATATTAATTTTAAAGTCTTATAGCATTTCCGTTCCACCAGAGCAGGTCATCAGTTTCACTGATTCAGAAAGCAAGGTGGCTGCAGTCCTAAACAGGGTAATGGAGGGGTTCAAGGACAAGGGGAAAAGGTTGACATAAGGGCAAGCAATTTGCTTGCTTGGTAATTTTTAAAAAGTATTTCTGAGGCTAGGCTTCAATGATTAAGCTTAGGCTTAATTAGCAGCACACCAACACCAAAGAGAGAGAGAGTGATCTTCTACCTTCTTCTCCGCCCACCCACCACTTCCCAATAAATGAATAAATGAAATGACAATTAAATAGAAAGAATGAAAAAGAGATATCCTATTGATTGAATTAAACAACTGAGAAAACTTAATTGAATTCTAAAGGAAGGAAATAGATTTATCTGAGACTGGAGGCTTTGGGTTGCTGTGAGTTTTCCGGACTATATGGTCATGATACAGAAGCATTCCCTCCTGAAGTTTCACCCACATCTTTGGCAGGCATCTTCAGAGGTTGTGAGGTTTTGTTTGCTTGCTTGGTAATTTTTTTAAAAGTATTTTCTAAAGGAGAGAGAGGATGAAGGAGAGAAGCAAAATAGTTGGGTGAATCAAGGCTCAGAGACTGAGCCACTCTTATAATATTTCTGCAGACGTGTAGAATATGTTCTTCTATGCAGAACTGGACATGCCTGGCTAGTCTTTTATATTCATTCAGAACTCAATTTAGAAGTATTAATTGGTTACTGGCAATTTCTCATATTTTCATAATATAACAAAGTGAAGCAAAGTTATACTTAAACAGAACTAGTCACAAGAGCAAAGTTACTGTTCTGGCACCATAAGTAGCGTGCTTTATTTATTTTTTAACAATACATTTAAGGGACATTTTTAGCCATTTTCAATTTTTAGAGGTTTCCAAGCAGTGGGAAAAGTCATGTAGCAGGTTAACATTTCCCATCATTATGATGAGTAATTGTAATGGGTTATTTTTAAAACACTGGAATGAGTAACAAAACAAATTACTGTTGAAAAATAAATTTGCATGTGCACAGTACCTAGATAAATGAACAATTGATCAATATTGTCACTGAAATCAGATTTGCCCTTAAAAGCAATTGTTTTGAAGCATTTCTTCCCAAAATAACAAAGTGACAACCTTCCTTCTTTCCTTGCTCACAAGAACAAGAGAGATCCCTTTTCTTCTTTAAAATAATCACGCCTTTATGTCAGTGAAAGAAGCGGGATAGCAAAAAAGAAAAAGGGTCTTAGAAGTATTAAAAGAAATATTATTTTTATTCATGATCATCAGTCACATATTTTTATTCTGCAATAACTGTAAAAATAGTCAAAAGTAGATTCCCTTACGCAAAACATTTCAAAACTGAGGTTCTACTGTTGATTCATATGTGATTGCTGAATATTATTTTGTATAGTTTCTTGATTTCACTACTTCAAATGTGCTGCCTCTGATGTACAGAGGTTATCTGTGCCTTGGGGATATAAAAAGAACTAGAATTGCAAGTATTAGGAAGAATTGCTAGTTTTGTTGGATGGAATGATTCTTCTAGCATTTCAATAAGTAAAGCTGGAAAAAGTAAGGGAGCTTGATAAATACATAATCTGGCAAATTGCATGTCAACCCATAGTTTATGGAGAAGACATATAACTCTCATGTGACATGCTTAAAAACTGCATTTCTGCAATGGATTTTAGTCAGTCCTATTGCCAGAAGCTGAGTGCTCTCCAGCATGGAGAAAAAAAAATCTTTATTCTGTTCAACATCTTCTGTTCTGAAAATGAACAGGACCATGAAACTACTGACTGACTGTGAGAAGTATAACTTGTCTACAGTGCACAGCAATCCTCTTGGAAAATGTTTTGTTTTTGTAAGGTTTTTTTTTGTGGAGGGGAGATTCTCTGGAGCTCATGATTCCCTTCTTTTCCCTTCTTCTCTTCTCTCTTCAACACTGTTAAATATGTTACTTCACTTTAGATGTTTAAACTGAAAGGGATTCTTCTACCCATCCCACTTTTAACCAATAACTTGGACACATTTGTTTCTTCTCAATGTTTTATTTTTCCCAATAATTCTGTGAATTTGGTTATATTGAGAAATATTGTCCAATCCAGTCCCACAATGAATTTAATGACTGAACAGAGATTCAAATATCGGATGGAACTTATCATGTAGTACTATTCTTATATTTTAACTCTCAGAATGTATGTACATTTGACATGCCACATTTGCAGATTTGGCTTTTGTAGATTTGATTATTCAAATATTTCATTAAAATTTTCTGGCACCAGCTTAAAATGATGTTTGGGGTAAACTTTTAATCATTTTGATATCATAATGACCATAAAGGTCTTTAAGTTGTGTTTTGACTTCTAAATAACTCAACTGGATGCAGGTCTAATGTTTATATTCCATATTATTTCATTATCTGACATATTGTGCTTCCAACAGGGAAAGCCTTCATTTCAATCAGTTCATCCTCTGAAGCGCCAGTGGCTGGATGTTTGTCAGAAAAATAGATCATTATCATTGTTTCCAGTAAACATATTTCTGCAATCTGGGGTGGAATTCTTCTATACATAGAATTAGCCCCATTAATCTTATCAGAGAATTTTGAAAATGATGTTCTGCCCTCCTTAGCAAGGGGGTTGCAAAGTCTTGGACCAGCCACCAAGAATGGCCATTTCTTTTTTTCTCCAAAAAGAATGTTCTCTCCTAAATGGAGCTAGTAGCATCCTCAAGAATTGTTTTTAACATATACTGTAAAATATAGATGCCATTGGCACATTTTCACAATTCTAAGTACAGGAATATGAGTCTGGATCTATACTGCCCAATATCACAGGATCTGATCCCAGATTATCTTATTATCCCACACACACACACACACACACACACACAGTTCCAAGCAGAAAATCAGGGATCAGTTCCTAGGATATAGGGCAGTGTAGGTTCAGCCTGAGGGAGATCTCGGTAAAATCAGTCTGTTAGGAAAGCCATTTAAAAATAATATCTGGAAGATTATCTGAGTAGACAAGTAATAAAAGTCACAAATAAATACAATATTTTAAAATATCCTTAGATGTGTCTCCCTTTTCTTCATAAAACAGACCACTGGAGTCTTCCAACAAGAACACCTGAAGCATGTATTAAGGGTATTTTATATATCTGTAGTATTTTTGCCATCCTCTGCAGATAGTGCAGATATATTCTGTCTAAAAAAGATGATGCTGGTTTTAGAGCGATGGGGAATAGTAATTAGTCCATGTGAACAGAAGGAATGAGAGTCACTGAAATGAATGCTTAATTTCTTACTATGCAAATTTTTATTCAAATAAGTTACAGCACAGTTGAACAATGGTTTTGGAAGGAATCATAAGCTGTTTTGGAATGTATGGTTATACTTTGTTGAAATCCCTTGTTTGTTTTTGAAAGTCAACAGAAGCTCCACAGTTTTGGACTAAGACATGGTAACTACTGGGTTTTTGCCAGTTATCACAATCCATGTTTCACAGCTTGTTTATTTGTTTGTTTGGAATGAGCTTTTGAAAGGATGGAACTTATCATGGGAGGAAGGTGGAGGAGGGAACAAGAAGATGGAGAAGAAGAATGATTTTTCATCCTTCACTTTCTCTTTTTCCTTCTCCCAGTAAATATAAAGGAGCTATTGAATGCTCTGCCACAACCAGCAAGTACTATTTTTTTTTTTAGTATAATGCCTTCAAACAGGCTGTATATCTCATTGCACTCATCAAAATACTGACTGGTTGTTTTATGAATGTTCAGCAACTGATTTTAATTAAAGATGCACAGAGGCATAAACAAACCAAGCTGGTTATGACAAGAGAATTTGAAATGGAAAGAAAAACATAGCAACTCATGAAACCCAAACAGCAAGTTGCAAATATTTTTTCAAGTATTTCCTTCTCTTCCCAGAAATGCCTACACATATTTTCAACAACTGAGTTAAGTATGAGCATGTGAATTTTACATACTTTGTTTTTTTTAATTTTTTTATTATTATTGTATAATACATAGAAACATACCATCTTTGAAAGTATCATTCAAAATACCAGTTTTTCCCCCAATCCCGCCACCAGCACAACCCCCCCCCCCCCCCGGGAACAAATAAATACTTTAGCTGTGTTTATTACAATTGTTCAATCATGAGAATAGTTTTGTTCAACACCGTATATTTCTCTTTCCCCTTTATTCTATATATGAGACCCTTCCATTTTGCTTTCCATGTCTTTTTGCTTTGACCCGTCATATAGTAACTTTTCCTTTCGTTAATATAATCTTAAAGAAGGTAATTGCTAAATATTTGTACCAGGTTTTTGTATCCCATTTCTTGTAGTCTTTCCAGCCCAGGGCCACTGAGGCTTTAATTCCCTCTATCATATGTTTTATTATTTCCTCACTTTCCTTATATTCCTCTTTACTTTCGAATTTCTGAGTGAAAAATTGGGCCTTATTCCATTCTATCTTGATCTCTAATAGTTCTTCCATTTCTTTCCTGATTATTTCTTGGAACTTTTGGATTTTTTCACATTCCCACCACATGTGGGCATATGTTCCTATTTTACCACAGTTGTGCCAACATAGTTT
The DNA here is from genome assembly GCF_037176765.1 of Anolis sagrei. NCBI lineage: Eukaryota > Metazoa > Chordata > Lepidosauria > Squamata > Anolidae > Anolis > Anolis sagrei. The sequence continues at coordinate 63,498,646 of NC_090023.1, read as the reverse complement.
TGGGCACGTTTTTGTGATATGCGCCAGTTGCACAGGAGTTCTGTACCATTTTGTCAATATTTTTCGTTGCATTTCTTTTTTTTTAATTAGAATTTTATTTATTTTGATATAGATTACAACGAAAGAGTGAGAACAATAAAGTATAGGAAAGTGAGGAAATAAAGAAAAAAAGGAGAAAAAAAGAAGAAACAAAAAAAGTATACTAAAATCCCAAACAACCCCTAAAAAAAATAAAAAAATAAAAAAGGGAAAAAAATAAAATAAATCTACAAAAATACACAAAAAACACACAAAAAAAGAAAAAAAACTGACTTCCATTCCATCTTCTTGGATCATATCTTCTTATTATTCAAAAATATAAAATAAGTTCCAAAAGAAATTGTCTCTCGTTTCTTATTTTCCCAAATTGTCCAGATATTCATGGAGATTATCCCAATTCGTTCTTCTTAGTATCATACCTGTATTTTTCTTCAACAAAAAAGTCAATTCATCCATGTCCTTTATTTCTCTGATTTTTTCCACCCATTCCTTTATGGGTGGTACTGAGTCTTTCTTCCATTCTCTAGCAAAAACAATTCTAGCGGCAGTCGTCATATATGTAAAAAGTTTATCCTCTTGTTCCGTCAGTTGTAGATCTAAATCTGTAAAACCTAACAAATAATACTCCGGTTTTCTTATAAATGTTCTTTTTAAAATCTTTTGTGTCTCTTCATGAATTACCCTCCAAAACTTTACTGCTTCTTTGCAAGTCCACCACATATGGTAGAAGGAGCCAACCTGTTCCAGGCATTTCCAACACTTATCAGAAACTGTTTTATACATTTTAGCCAATTGTTTCGGTGTGGTGTACCATCTGTGGAACATTTTTATCCAATTTTCTTTTAAATCCATTGCGTATGTATATTTTAATTTTTTGTTCCACATCTGTTCCCACTCCCTCATTTGAATTGGTCTTCTTAAATTTTGAGCCCACTTTATCATACAGTTTTTAACCTGTTCTTTTTCAGTCAGCCAGGTAAGTAATATGTTATAAATATTCGATATCACTTTCTTTTCTAATTTTAAAATTTTATCCCATGCTGTTTCCTCCCAAGAGAAGCCAATTTTTTTATCTTGATTGTAATATTCTTTAATTTGCATATAATGTAACCAAGTAATATTAGAAAATTTTTGTTTTATTTCCTCATAAGTCTTAACATTGTTTGTATCTTTATTTAACAAATCTTTGTAGGTTGGCCATTTTCTCCATCCTAAAAGTCTTCACTGATTTGCCTCCATAGGAGAGACCCATAAAGGTGCTTTAGAATAAAGATGTCTTTTATATTTTTGCCATACTCTTAATAGGGATGCGCTCACAAAGTGGTTACCAAAACTCTTTTCTTTCTTTTCCCTTTCGTACCATAAATAAGCATGCCATCCTACTCTTAAGTCATTTCCTTCTATATTTAAGAAGTCTTCTTTGTTCAACAATATCCAATCCTTTATCCATATCAACGCACATGCGTCATGGTATGCTTTAAAATCTGGGAGGCCCAGACCCCCTCTATTCTTCTTATCAATCAAATTATCATACTTTATTCTTGGTCTTCCTCCAGCCCATATAAATTTCAATATTTCTTTTTTCCATTTTATAAAAAGTGTTTGGCTTCTAATTATCGGGAGGTTTTGAAAAAGGAACATCAATTTCGGTAATACATTCATCTTAATCAAAGATATACGGCCTAAAAGTGACAACTTCAGATGTATCCACTTTTGTAAGTCCTTTTGTATTTTTTTCCAGACTTCTTCATAGTTATTCTTTAGTAATTGTCCATTTTTTGTCGTGATCCATACTCCTAAATATTTAAATTTCTTGACTATTTCCAGACCTGTTTGCTCTTTAATCATATCTTGTTTTCTCTTTTCTACATTTTTCGTTAATAACTTTGTTTTTGACATATTGATTTTAAATCCTGCAACTGACCCAAACTCTTTTATCTTCTGCATCCATCTTAAAATATTTTTACTTGGTTCTTCCATTATCCCAAGTATATCGTCCGGAAAGGCTCTTATTTTGTATTCATATTTACCAACTTTGGATCCCTGTATCATTTGGTCTTCTCTTATTGCCTTCATTAATGGTTCTAATGCCATTATAAATATAAGTGGGGACAGGGAACATCCCTGTCTAGTTCCCTTCAGAATATCAAACTCTTCCGTCGTTTGACCATTTATTCTTAGTTTAGCCTTTTGTAAATCATATATCGCTTTTATTGCATTAGTAAATTTATCTCCCATGTCCAGTTCTTGTATTAATATCTTAAAGAAATCCCAATTTAGGTTATCAAAAGCCTTCTCTGCGTCCAAGGCTAGTATGGCAAATTCTTTTTGATGATTCTGTTCATAATATTCTATTAAATCCAATACTAGCCTTATGTTATCCTTCATAAATCTATTTGGTAGAAATCCTGTTTGGTCTTCTTCAATCCAGTTTCTTAAGAAATTTTTTACTCTCTCTGCCAATATGTTCGCCAAAATCTTATAATCCGTATTTAATAAAGAAATTGGTCTGTAATTTTTAATCTCCGTCTCACAGGTTCCTTCTTTATGAATCAGTACTATTTCTGCCTTCGTCCAAGCTTCTGGAATTTTCTGTTCAGTCATCACTTCATTTAATACCTTTTTTTAATAAAGGTATCAATTCTTGTTTAAATGTTCTATAAAATCCAGCTGTATATCCATCTGGACCCGGAGCTTTGTCTGGGTCCATCTTTTGAATTGCCTTCTCAATTTCCTTCTCTGATATCTCTTTATTCAATTGATCCCTTGTTTCCTCATCCACTTTCTGAAACTTAAATTTATTTATATAGGCCATTATTTCTTCTTTATCTATACAATCTTTTGAGTATAATTGTTTGTAATATTTCCTGAACTCCTCCAGTATTTCTTTATCTGTTGAGATGATTTTATTTTCCACTTTAATCTTCATGATTTGTCTAGATTGTTGTTTTTTTCGCACTTGTCTGGCTAGCCATTTTCCAGGTTTATTCGCATTTTCAAACGTTTGTTGTTTCAAAAATTTAATTTGATTAGCTTGAGATTCCAATTCCAAATGATTCTTCTTTTGTTTTAATATCTTCAGTTTCTTTTCCAGTTGTGCCTTCTCAGGCTTCTTTTTTAATTCCTTCTCCATATTCATTATATCATTTGTTAAGTCTTTAATTTCTTTATTCCTTTCCCTATTCTTTTTGTAGTTATGTTGAATAAAATGTCCTCTCAGGACTGCTTTCATTGCATCCCATGTTATTTGTGCATTTGTCAGCTTCGTATCATTAATTTCCAAGTAATTTTGAATTATTCTTCTGTAATTAGATCTATCCACTTCTGTTTTTATCAAGTTTTCATTCAGTCTCCATCTTCTAACTCCCTCTCTTTGAAATATAATTAACTCCATTGGGCAATGGTCCGATAGATTTCTAGGGAGGATGAGAGCATCCTGCACTTTTGTCATTAATTTTTTTGTAATCCATATCATGTCAATTCTCGACCAAGACTGATGCCTGTGAGAATAAAATGTATAATCCTTCTTTTCCTCATTTCTTATCCTCCAAATATCTTCCAAGTCCAGCTCTTTTTTTAAGTCCAAATTTTTTTGGGGTAGAGTGCTTGTTTCTACTCCCCCCTTTTTCTTTACTTTCATCTTATCCAATTGAGGTTGCAACACTCCATTAAAGTCTCCAAGCAATAAAAGTTCATCATACTCAGCCTGTTCCAGGTTGTTTTTCAAAAATTCAACAAAGGATGACTTAGGTCCATTTGGTGCATATATATTACATATCAATAATTTTGTGTTTCCAATACGAATTTTAACTGCGAGGCATCTACCTTCTTGATCCTTGAATAGTAATTCCAATACAAAATTATCTTTTATATATAATACTACTCCTCGTTTTTTCTTTTCAAATGAAGAGTGATACATTTTCCCTAATTTTTTCTCAGCGAGATGGGATATATGCTTATGACATATATGTGTTTCCTGGAGAGCTATTATGTCATATTTCTGCCTTTTCAACTTGTTAAAGATTTTCTTCCTTTTCCGGGGTGAGTTCAAACCATTAATGTTGTTCAAAAAACATTTTATTTGCCGCTCTATCATGCTACTCATTATTATCTAAGTCCAAACCGCCTATGCCAAGATCCATTTCCGAAATCGCTGTTGCCGTTGCCTCAATTCCAGCTAAATCTCTTTCCGATGCACTAATTGCCACGAATTTTCTTTCTCTAGACGACACTAATTTATATTCTTCTGGTGAAACATATCTTGCCTTCTTACTTCTATTTCCATTTCCATTTCTCGGTGATGCATCGTTGCATTTCTTTAATCTTTAGGTGTTTTATTTTATTGATTGAATTCATCCAATTGTCTATTTCTCTCTCACTGCAACTTAATTCCTCCTTCCAGACTTCTATTAGGGTAGATTTTGTGTTGTATTGTATTTCTGTGATTGTGTTATATATAAATCCCATGATTCCTTTCTCCCTCTCTACTTTCCATTTTATTATTTTGTCGAGATTTGTTTCTGAGGTTTCCTTATTCTTCAATTCTATTAGCTTTTTAGACAGCCCTCCCCATTGTAACCAATTTCCAAGCCCGCATTTATCTTTTATTTCCTCCCATTGAATTACAGTCCCGTCTGGTTTTAGTAAGTCCTCAATCTTTGTTATTCCGTTTTGTTCCAGTTTCTTTAGCATATTGCAATATAGCTGGGGTTTTCTGTTGTCTAAGGAACCTATTGGGAGCTTGTCTATTTTATTTACTGGGAGTTTATTTTGCCATTTTCCCCAACAAGTCATTGTTAATAACAAGGGGCCTCCTTTTATGTTTTTTAGTTCTTTCCCCCCAATTTTCCCCATAATGCAAGATCCATATTCCCACCCGTTTGTTAATTTTTCTAACCTAACCCATCTTTTGGGCTCACCAATATCTAATTCAAGTAACCTAGCCAATTGACTGGCTTCGTAATAATTATGGAAGCAAGGTGCTCCCCAACCTCCATTTTCTTGTGGGGTATAAAAAATTGAATTTGCAATTCTGGTTTTACTAGAACCTACTACCCATGTTTTAATTGAGTTATCCCATTTCTTTATTATTTTGGGAGGAATGCTACATGGAAGGCATTGAAATAAGTACAAAAGTTTGGGAAGTATCATCATTTTATATGTCTTCACCCTTGTTGTTATATCCCAATTCCATTTTTTCCAATTGTTAATCTGTTTGCTTATTTTCTTCCATAGTTGGTTATAATTTATCTGAATTATGTTATTTAGATTTTTAGGTATATACACTCCTAAGTATTTTAACTTCTTTTCCCCCAGTTTGACCCCTAGAATAGATTGGACTTCTTTCACCTCCTTGCAGTTCATGTTTTTAGGTAGGATTTCTGATTTTTCAATATTAATTGTTAAGCCTGAAATCATTTTGATTTTTTTAATTTCTTTCGTTACTTCAATTACCGAATTCTCCATTGAACCTATGAGGATTACTGCGTCGTCTGCATACAAATTTATTTTTATTTCTTCTCTATCTTATATCCTTTTATGTTTTTGTTTGATCTGATTAGACTAGCAAAAGGTTCTATCGCTAGGGCAAAGAGAAGGGGGGAAAGAGGACAACCTTGTTTGGTTCCGCTTTTGATTTCAATAGTTCTAGAATTGGATCCGTTTACTATCACTATAGTAATTTTACATACTTTGTGATGGAACTTGGACTCAAAGTGTGATATAGATCTAATAATAAAAGAAAGATGTGACAGTATCAGACAGACTATATGTGACAGTATTCAGTATTTAATGGCTATAAGACAACAAAATGATAGGAGACAAAATACAGTAAGCAAATGATCAAGTTTTTCAAATGAATATGTTTAGATGTGAATGAAATACTAGTAATACTACTGGATTTTAGAATAATGTCTCCACTATTCTGTGCTAAGTCAATTTTAGTTCTTACCTAGTTCTAATAGTTTCTGCCTATCTACCTATTATAAACCATTACTAAAATGGATTTTGTAATGTATTTTACCTACTCGTGTTTTTCACTCCCTTTATAAACAATGAAGTTTCAAATGAAGATTTATGAATACAAAGAAGTCCAGTGAAATGCTGATTTCCAGGTATGTTTTCATGCCATTTAATTGTGGGTTTCCCACCCAGATATACAAATGAAGGCCAGAATTCTCTATCACAGTTACAAGTGCATAACCTGAAATATCGCATTTATAACTGTTATCATGTTCCCTATGCAGACTGTAATTAAAGCATTCTAGTTTTTAGGGAAAAAAAGACATGGCTTTGCACAGAAGCATTCAAAGAACAAGTGACTATAGACTTTGACACAGTTTGAATATGGATTATGAACAAGGATGAATGTTTTAATCTGTTTAATGTTTTAATGTGTTTATTGATTAATTATTAACCGTTTTTAATGGAGGGAAAATGTTATTGTTTTTGCTGTTGATTTTACCGGTATTGAATTGTACTGAAGTTGTAAGTTGCTTGAGTACCTTGCGGGGGAGAAAGGCAGGGTATAAGTGAAGTAAATAAAATAAAATAAACTTTTAAGGAATCTGAAAATTACCATTCTCCACTTACTGAGCAGCAGCCATTGAAATTGATGGGGATGCTCCTGACAGTCAGAGTAGGGATCACATACAGTATGAGGTTAAAATGGCAACTAGTTGCTTTCTTAGTGACAAGGGAAAAGATTCTCATTTATTGCAACAGTTGGTCAGTGAAGATGGGAACACACATTCTATGCATAGCACCATATCTGTGGTCCTTATGCATACATATAGACTATACATAGCTCTGGTTATACTTATGTATAATGGTAATATGTAACATGTCATTTTGCATACTTTTTCTCTACATATGGGCAAATGCTATAGATGTTTCAAATTGTAATGCTCTCTATTTTTCATTGTCTCAGAGTAAACTAGAAATGCAATTTATCAGACAACAAAATGCTCTTCTCATCTCTACCGAGCTGCATAATGTGCAGGTTCAACTCTCTTTGCAACTTTAAATCAATATAATTTTGATGATTTCAGAACACATTTCAATAATGCAATTATTTTATTCTGAAATCTGACAGCACTTACTACTAACACAGCTGATGAAAAGTGTTTGTCTCCCTCTTCAAATGAAAAATGTAATTAGTTTAAGAAAGACATATTGATTAAATTCAGGCAGAAGGGTAAGGAAGAATCTCTTATCTATAATTCCAGCTAGCACTTCTTTCTGTATTAATAGAAATAGAAATTCTACTCATCTTACTTTTGGTGGAAAATTATAAGTTTAGAGGTGTATTTTTTGATGTCTACACTGCTCTTGTGTGTCAGAATTTTATATGTTATGGAGGCAGGCTTTCAGCACCTGACAACTTTATTTGTTTATTGAAATAGCAAAAGGGATATATAATAATTGTGCCTTTGTTTTGGGTTGCCCCCTTTCAGTTTTTTATCCATCTCTGCCTGGGTTCTGATAGCAGCTAAGCTGACAGAATAATACTATGGGACACAAACTATAAAGGAATTAATTTTTGGGCAGTATTAAGTTTTTGCACCTGCTTGTCATGTTCCCATTTTTCTTTTGAAATGAATCACAAACATAGGGCCAATTCACAATATACAATTATTTTACTATTGTAGCAGTTCAACTGCCATGGAAACATTCTGTGGGAACCTTGAGTTCATGGTTTGATGGGGCGTTAAAACTTTATGGCAGAAAATCATAATCAAAGGGCTCTTAGGACACTTTACTACTTTATACTTACTGGGGCTCACCAGCTCTAAAAATGTTGGCAAGATCTACTTTTCAATAAATAGTTTCAGTAAAATACAATTTTTTTTGATAATTTCCTCCCCAATCAACATTCTTTTCCTTTTTCCTTTAAGGGGATATATATATATATATATATATATATATATATATATATATTAATAAACCATTAATTCGGCCTAGGGACCGCACAACTACATTAGTAATTCCAAACAGGTCTCCTAATATGGTAAAGTGGTGTAACCGGGGTGGCGGTCCCTCTGGATTGAAGGTGGTACTGTTGAACGCCAGATCTGTCAACGGAAAAACTACTACCATCCAGGATCTAATCCTGGACGAGCGGGCAGATCTGGCGTGCATCACAGAGACCTGGTTGGACAAAGCTGGAGGTGTGAATTTGACCCAGCTTTGCCCACCAGGTTTCTCCGTGCAGCACCAGCCGAAATCTGGAGGGCGGGGAGGCGGTGTCGCAGTGGTCTACAGAGATTCCATCCCTCTGACCAGGGGCCCCATCCCGCAGTCAACAAATTTTGAATGCGTCCACCTGAGGGTGGGTGCCCGGGACAGAATAGTGATTTTGTTAGTGTACCGCCCACCTCGCTGCACTACAGTCTCCTTACCTGAGCTAGCAGGGGTGGTCTCCAGCCTGGCATTGGAGTCTCAACGGCTCCTTGTGCTGGGAGACTTCAATGTCCACGCCGAGGTGACCCTTTCAGGAGCGGCTCAGGACTTCATGTCTGCCATGGCAACCATGGGGCTGTCCCAACAAATATCTGGCCCCACCCACTGTGCTGGACATACATTGGACTTGGTTTTCTGTCAGGGATGGGAAGAAGGTGGCGGTGTGGAGGAGTTGACCATCTCTCCGTTGCCATGGACCGACCACTTCCTGGTCAGATTTAGGCTCACTGCGCCCCCTAACCTCTGCAGAGGTGGAGGACCCATTAAGTTGGTCTGCCCCAGGAGGCTTATGGGTCCGGACGGATTCCTGACGGCTCTTGGGGATTTTCCCACCACCTCGGTAGGTGATTCTGTTGATGCCCTGGTCGCTCTCTGGAATGGGGAGATGACTAGGGCAATTGACACGATCGCTCCGGATCGCTCCGGATCGCTCAAGAAGCCGAGCTAAACCAGCCCCTTGGTTCACTGAGGAGCTGGCAGTGATGAAGCGAAGGAAGAGGGAACTAGAGAGTGTGTGGCGATCGGATCCGAGCGAGCCAAATCGAACACGGTTTGTGTCCTTCTTAAGGGCATATGCCGCGGCAATAAAAGCCGCAAAGAAAACTTTCTTTGTGGCCACTATTGTGTCTGCAAAGAACCATCCGGCTGAGTTGTTTCGGATTGTCAGAGGCCTTTTAAATCCCGCCACCTTAGGCGGGAGCCCTGACAATTCGGCATCTCGCTGCGAAGCTTTTGCTCGGTTCTTTGCAGGAAAAGTCGCTCTGATCCGCTCTGGTCTGGACACCATTTTAAGGGCAGTCTCTGAGGATGTAACACGAGCACCTGCTTGTCCTATTTTGATGGATTCATTTCAATTGGTGAAACCCGAGGATGTGGACAAGATACTCAGAGGAATGAGGCCTACCACGTCCATCCTAGACCCCTGCCCATCCTGGCTTCTAAAGGAGGCCAGAGGGGGATTGACTGAGTGGGTTGAGGTGGTGGTTAATGCCTCCCTTCGGGAAGGCAGAATTCCAGCGAGCTTAAAACAAGCTATAATAAAACCGCTGTTGAAAAAACCATCACTGGACCCCACTAAATTCGACAACTTTCGGCCAGTTTCCAATCTTCCTTTTTTGGGCAAAGTCCTGGAACGCGTGGTGGCTTCACAACTCCAGGTATTCTTGGGAGACACGGATTTTCTGGATCCGGCACAGTCTGGTTTCAGACCGGGACATGGAACCGAGACAGTCTTGGTCGCCTTAGTGGATGATCTGCGCCGGGAGCTCGACAGGGGGAGTGTGTCCCTGTTGGTGCTGCTGGACCTCTCAGCGGCCTTCGATACCGTCGACCACGGTATCCTTCTGGAACGCCTTGCAGGGATGGGTCTCGGGGGCACTGTTCTACAGTGGCTTCGGTCATTCCTGGAGGGTCTGTCCCAGAAGGTGTTATTGGGGGACACCTGTTCAACCCCACAACCTTTGTCGTGTGGGGTTCCTCAGGGCTCTATACTGTCCCCCATGCTGTTTAATATCTACATGAAGCCATCTGGAGTTTCGGGGTACGGTGTCATCTGTACGCAGATGATGTCCAACTCTGTCACTCCTTCCCACCTGCTACTAAGGAGGCTGTCGAGGTCCTGAACTGGTGCCTGGCCGCTGTAACGGTCTGGATGAGGGTGAACAAATTGAAATTGAATCCAGACAAGACAGAGGTACTCCTGGTCAGTCGCAAGGCCGAAGAGGGTATAGGGTTACAGCCTGTGCTGGACGGGGTCGCACTCCCCTTGAATGCGCAGGTTCGCAGCTTGGGTGTGACCCTGGATTCATCGCTGAGCCTGGAGCCCCAGGTCTCGGCGGTGACCAGGGGAGCATTTGCACAGCTTAGGCTCATGCGCCAGCTGCGCCCGTATCTTGGGAAGTCTGACTTGGCCACGGTAGTCCACGCTCTGGTTACATCCCGTTTAGACTACTGCAACGCTCTCTACGTGGGGTTGCCCGGAAGCTCCAACTGGTCCAACGTGCGGCAGCCATGATACTAACAGGAGCGGGGCACAGGGAGCATACAACCCCCTTGCTGTACCAGCTCCACTGGCTGCCGATCTGCTACCGGGCTCAATTCAAGGTGTTGGCACTGGCCTATAAAGCCCTAAATGGTTCCGGCCCAAGATACCTAACTAACCGCCTCTCGGCCTATGAGCCCACGAGGACTTTGAGATCTTCCGGGGAGGCCCTGCTCTCGATCCCGCCTGCATCTCAGGCACGGCTGGTGGGGACGAGAGATAGGGCCTTCTCGGTGGTTGCTCCTCGGCTGTGGAACACCCTTCCCGTAGACATCAGGTTAGCCCCCTCCCTGTTGATCTTCCGCAGGAAGCTGAAGACCTGGTTGTTTAAGAAGGCTTTTAAATAGAAGTGCAATGACTGGTAACTTGACCATAGGAATGTAACAACGGAAATGGCATCGGATTGTGAATTGGACGATGAGACGACTCGGAATGGTATTGTAGTAAGGTTGATGTTTCGATGTTTTGATGATGTTGATAATTATGTACTGTGGATTGTTTTATTGTATGTTGTATTCTGCACCTTTTTTCTATGTTGTATACCGCAATGAATCGCCAGTAGGCTGAGAATTGCGGTATATAAGCATAGTAAATAAAATAAATAAATAAATATATGGATGGGCTTTTGGTCAGAGTGATCTTAATGCAGCTGACACTCAGCCAGCTGTGCCACGATCCAGGTGCTCAGAACATTAATTTGACAAATGTTCTGAAACTTGACAGGATTGCTTGCAGTGGTAAATCTGTGCTGTCCTCCAAGGATGGCCACTTGCTACCACTTTACCCCATCCCACTCCAGCCAGCCATAGCAGCTAACAAATGTTTATTTATTGACTCTTTTAAAAAAATCCTTTAAAATGGGCTAATCTTTCTTAAACTTGGATGGAATTACACCCTGGTTATGTTTTGGTTAAAAAAACTAACAAATTTAAATCAGTTTTTCTTTTTAAGCTCCTACTCCTGAGGAGCGAGTTGTATTATCAATATATATATATATATATATATATATAAACTAACAAATTCCCCAAAAATCAATAAAGTCACTACAACTACAAAATGTGTTCTCTGTGTGCATATTTTTGGCTGACTGACCTCTTGCTTTTCTTGCTCCTGGCCTCAGGATGGACTGAAACACTCTCGGTCCTGGAAGTCCCCCACATGTGTAATTACTTTATCATTATAGTAACAATTGTTTTACTAATGATACTTTAGAAACACTGTAGAAATGAAACACTGGCACTCCCTAATTTTGTAATAACTTTTGAAACATTTTAATTGATTGCACAGGCCATATATATAAGTGCTGTGTTAACCCTATGAGATCAAAGGTAAAACTGAGTGCAATTTAGTTACTCTATTCAAATAATTAAAGCTGAAATGAATTTCCGAAGGAATTTTAACACATTTGCCAGTTTTCAGGCTAATGCAAAATATCACAGTATGAATGACATAATTTCTCTCCATGACTATTGATATTTTGTTTCTTGACATTTGAATTGGCACAGTCTAAGAGTACATGACATTCTGAAAGTACAGGAAATTTAGAGAATATTGAATAGTGTTTGTGTGTGTGTGGGGGGGGGGGTCTTGTTCTAGTTGCAAAACTTTGAAATTACATAGTCTTGTTTATAGCTAGGTAACGATGCTAGAGAAAGAACTATTCATCACCAAAACATACAAGTAAAAAAGATGAAAGCAATCTGTCCACAAAAGCAATAAGAAGTCCAAGATGCAATTAGTGTGAAGGAAGCTATTGGAAATAAAAGAGTTTCCTTAAGAAACTGGAAGGCAATCAGAGATCCAAATGAATTTCAAAAATAAGATCACTAGCAAAAAAGTATTTTAAATGTTTTAGGTTACCTATTGAATCCTTGGTTGGTGTGGAAGCTTCATATCTTCTAATCTCAACCTTTGGCAGGATACTAGTAGATATAAACAATTCACATCATCATCCTTAGGCATCTAGAGATCTACTATTCTGTCAATGCTTTCATCCTCTCTTACCAATGGAAAGCTTGGTATTCTCTCCCAAATGTAATGTCATCTGTTTTCTTCTTTTCAACTTTCATGGACTATTGACAAAGGGAAGCATTAGATGGTTTGCTTGCATCTCTGTGAGCAATCAGTGCTAGGGATGCAACTCTTCACTAAGGTTCTTGTCAATGGTAGCAATGAATAGTTGCAACAATTTTCTTCTTGGGGCAAAAAAAATCTTTGAAAACCAGTTTCTGATGGTGATTTGCAATTCTGGACTGACTCTACAAAAAGAGTCACACACATTTATTTTTGTGCCGAAATCAGCAGTTTCTGCACAGAAAACAACATTTTTGGCATAAAGAATGATGTTTAAATGCAGAAATATCAATACCTGTGCAGAAAATCCTGATTTCTGAGTAGAATATTGTGCATATGGGGATTTATCCTGCATAAAATGTGTACATAGTTGCTATACATAGAAAACAACATTTTCTGTGAATGAATTAGAATCATAGAATCAAAGAGTTGGAAGAGACCACCTGTGCCATCCAGTCCAATACCTTGACATGCAGGAAGAGCACTATAAAGACACAGGTGGCCATCCAGCTTCTGTTTAAAAGTCTCTAAAGAAGGAGCTTCCACCACAACCTGTAGCATTCTGCAGCATTCAAATTTTATTTTCATAAAATGCTGCTTTTTGCTTAGAGAATACTGTAATTAGGGATTTTTGATTTGCATGGAAAATAGTGCTTTTCCATGAAGGATCATATTTTTCTGTGTACAAACTGCTGATTTCTGTGTGGAACAACCGCGTTCAAATTGTGCCCAGAATAAGTCTGCAAGCTGCTTCATTCTGAAAAGCTCCACTCTATTATGCTGCGGATCTTCATGAAAGGAGCAGATCATTTAAGTTTAAGGTGGATACGGTGAGCTGTTATTTAGGTCATGTGTACCTAACTATACAACATGTGGGTTTTCAACCCATATCAGGACTATTGGGCACAAAGTGATACTACTGTATTTTCTTTTTGCTATTGTGTGTTTTCTTGGACTATTCCAATACCTTCCAATTTTTACTTGGTTTTAGTTGAAAAAGTTTGTCACCATAATAAAATACATGCAAGTACATGCTGTGTGGTACATTGATTTTTAAAATATATATATATTATTTCAAAAACCAGAAATTCCCTGAAGTAAAGGGTACAGGATTGGGTGAGAGAATTAAATGTTATAGGAAGCAACAACAATTTTATTAATTTGAAAGCTTACTTTTTAAAACATTGTGTTGCCTAAAGTTTTCTAGTCTGGTAGCTTAAATAGTTGTGACTGACTGAGGACTGAGGCCAAGCAAGGATTACACATTCCAAAGAACAAATGCTGGCAAAATAAATAATGTGTGCTGGGGTTTTAATCTTTCTCCAAGACCCTTTGCAAAGCAAGTATTTGCAGTAATGAGGTGGTATGCCAGGAATTAGAGCCTTGATCCGGACTAATGAACCATTGTTAGGTACAGCACCTTGAAAACAGCTCTAATAACCCTTGGCTAATTTGAAGACTAAGGAGTTTGAAAGCAACAAAGTAGGCAAGGCAGCTCCTCTGGAAGCTTAGCAATTACTCAGAAACTGAATGGTTTTACCTGGGTTTATTCATCCCGAAGAAGAGGAGGAGAAGAGGAAGAAATTATCTCTAATTGCAAGATAATAATATGAAATGCTCCATATCTCTGAATGTTTGTAGATGCAAAATCACATTCCAGAATACCCACATATCCAGAGTTGAAATGTTTGTTTTAGTTTGTGTTGATCCTCCTTTGTTTCCAAAAATATGTAATCAACATAGGTTATGATTGTTACTTCTACTATAAAAACTTGCTTTGAAACCTTCACTCTTAAAATAGTAAATGAACACAGCCCCTGAAAGTGCTATTTTTATCTGTTATGAGGAAAGTATTATGGGACAATTTTCTTCTTTATAACAATTGATGGACCATTTCTTGCCCTCCAACCCCCCCCCCCCCCCACACACACACATAACCAGGGTTTACTGCTTTGATGTGTGAGTGCATTTCCCACATGTGGTTTCCATTTTCTTTTTTTTCTTCCCAAGCAGTTACTGTATCATCTTGATAGCCAATTGTTAAGTCAAGCAGAGGTAAAGGTTGATGTGGAGTTTCTAACCCAGCTTCTAACCCAGTTTCTAACCAAAGTCATCTGGGTAGTCTAGCTCAGATTGTGTACATTGTATCTCCTTTACTATATCTCAGAATGCATCATTTTGTTTCAAAACATTTCAAAAGTTTCAATTTTCATAGACTTCAGAGGTACATATGAGAGCATAGCCATAATCAATAATTTCCCCATGAAATTCCCTTTGGTTTCCACATTTCTAGTATTGCAGATAGTGAAATACTGAAAATCATAACTGCCTAAAATAATTTTTGCTTCATTCATATGCTCTTGGTGATTTTATCTGTTATTTTTTATTGGGCATATGTATCGTATTTCTAAATTGCAGACTGAAATTCAAGATTATGCAAAGCGAGAATTTGTAAACTAAAGGGATATATCATCTGGGATAATTATTACAGGGGAGGCTACATTTCTCTCACCACTCCTTAAAAACCACACTTCTGGAACTTCCATTCAGGAAGGTTTTTCCACTCAAACCCACTCAGGAAAAGAACACAAGCGGCTGAAAATCAGAAAATATAGCAAAATACCCATAAGAAAGAATGAGGACTGCAACTAATGCATATGGGATATTTTCTGACACCCAGTGTCTTCCCAATGAAAGATTTTTCCTCTCTTTTGAATGAAATCAACTCACTCACATCACTTCTATCCTTGTTTCATAGGATATTTCAAGCAACACATTATATTGATTAGTAAGTACTAGGGCTGTGGAAAATATCATTTATAATTTGTTTGTTGTATCCATTTTATAATATTCGTACATACAAAGCAATATTAATAAACACCAGGGGTGCTCACGCAAAAAAATTAAGATTCAAAACACTAAAATATAACTTTTGGAAGAGTTATGTAAGTCTCGTAAATGGCTCCAGGTCTCTGTTGCTGGTGCTGCTTCTCCCCCAAAAGGGCTGGGTTTGTTTTCTCCAAAAGGCCCTGAGGAGCATGGTAAGGCCAGAGTGGAGGGAGAAGCCCTGCTCTTTTCCCAAAGGGGATGGCCCCAGGGAGGGAGGGATGCCCAGCTGGGTGGCCGGGCAAGGAAGAAGCCCCTCCATCACATGACTGGCCCAAAAAGAAACAGGCAGAGACCACACTCACATTGAGGCTTTAATGTGGGAGATGAGAAGAAATATGGGAAATGTAGTTTAGGCAAGGTCTTTTGAATTTTCTGCTACAGGGGTCCTCACCTTCCCAAACTACATTTCCCAGAATTCTGTTTATAGCCTCTTGCTCCTTCCTCCTTCTGCCATGATCCCATGTTCATTCTCTAAAGCAGTGGTTCTCAACCTGTGGGTCAAAATACACTAAATAATCTATGTAAAGAGAAATAATACTCAAGGTGCATAGAGTATATAATATTCAGTATATAGTTCAGTTTAATTCAGTGTCTTCTGTGTATATTGGGATCTTACACTGTAATGTCTGGGAGCGGTTACTCCTTTTCAGTTTACTTTATATGACTGTATTACAACTATTATGTTTGAGAGCTGTTGCTCCTTTTCACATCACTCTATGTGAATACACTGAATTACACTGATCTATATACGGATTATTATATACTCTATGCACCTTCAGTATTACTTCTCTTTACATAGATTATTTAGTGTATTTTGACATCCAACAAGTATTCTGAGATAGTGTTTAGTAATCTCAACCTGTGGGTCCCCACAAGTTTTTGGCCCTCAGCTCCCAGAAATCCTAACAGCTGGTAAACTGGCTGGGATTTCTGGGAGTTGCAGACCTAAAGCTTGTAAGTATTATTAGACAATATATCCCTTGATAATACCTCTCAACAAAATAAATGCTAACTCACCTATCACAAGCCCATTTTCCACACTATAAAGCAGTGGAATTGTGGGAACTTAATTTGCTGGCACCCAGGGTGAATCAGATCATAATTTTCCTTGACAGTAGGCCAGCCCATGGTGTGATGGAATGTGACTAAGTTTGCTTATATAACCTTATATAAGCCAGGCCACATGCCTATCTACCTCTTTGAATTTTTCAGCCTGTTCTCCTGCCTCTTTTCAAAGTGTAACTTGTAATGTTTGTTTCAGAACCAGGTAGAATTTTTTGGGCCCACCCTACACGGTCACAGAAACTGGCAATTGACTTAGGGTGGTGTCAATATAGATTTCCCACTGGCACATTTTTTGTTGCATAGGAAATCTGAACTTCTCCTGAGTATCAGGTGGTTTGGGGGTTAGAAAAATCTCCTGTCCTTTGGGCTGGTTTTGGAGTTTTTGTCCTCACCAACTTTCCAGTATCTTAGCTGGACCTTTTTATCAGCTATGCTGATCAGGGACTGCTCTCAAGAGTATTTTTTATATTTCACTCAGGAGAGCCTGGGAGCTTGAATCAAGGGTTTATTTATCCTGTCAGGAGCAACCAGACATTTGTATTACATTTTTAACAAAACAAACAAACAGACAAAACACAAAGTTTCCAAGCTTGATAGTTGAACAAATGTCCTTTGACCAGTATCTGGTCACTTGGAGTGCCTCTGGTGTTGCCACAAGGAGGTCCTCCATTGTGCATGTAGCAGGGCTCAGGTTGCATTGCAGCAAGTGGTCAGTGGTTTGCTCTTCTCCACACTCGCATGTCGTGGATTCCACTTTGTAGCCCCATTTCTTAAGATTGGCTCTGCATTTCGTGGTGCCAGAGCACAGTCTGTTCAGTGCCTTCCAAGTCGCCCAGTCCTCTGTGTGCCCAGGGGGAATCTCTCATTTGGTATCAGCCATTGATTGAGGTTCTGGGTTTGAGCCTGCCACTTTTGGACTCTCGCTTGCTGGGGTGTTCCAGCGAGTGTCTCTGTAGATCTTAGAAAACTATTTCTTGATTTAAGTTGTTGACATGCAAGGGATGAGCTGTAGATGTCACTGCCTTGGTCCTTTCACACTAACATGTTGTGGACTTCACTTTGTGGCCCCATTTCTAAAGGTTGGCTCTGCATCTCATGGTGCCAGAGTGCAAAGTAACATTAAAATCTAACATCAGATTAAAGCCTAACACCAGTAAATTAAAGCTAACATCAATAAATTAAACTACATGTAGTCAAAAAAATTCTATAATAACAAAAATCTAAACAAAATATCCACATTAGTGTACAACAGCCAGCAAGGGTTCACAAAACAGTGTGGGTTGGTTATGTAGCCAAATGAGGTAATTGGGCTGGCGTGGACCAGGAAAGCCCAAATATAAATATCAAGATAATGCCCATCTAATCTACACATGGTAGTTTAAAATGTTACTGTAATGAAATATATGTACAACAGCATTTTGACTTGGATATCCTTTAAAGGGTAGCATTTAAAGATTTGCAAGTGTAGCTTCAGTTTATAATCTGTAGCAATAATGTGCTCAGTACAATACATGACTAAAAGTAAGAGGGAAACAAAAGAAATTTCAACTTTCTTAGTGGGCGTACCTAAATTTGATTGCTAGAGGGTGCATGCGCGTAAAATAGAAACTTAGTAGACTTGTATAATGTCTACTGTAAATCAAGTGATTTGGGAAAACGGAAACTTAGTAAAAACTCTTGTGCGCATCCACTGTTAAATGCTATAAAACTTACTTGCTGACTAAAGGGATGGGTGTGGCAGTTTCCTTTCAAGCAAAGCTGAGCTGTCACTTTTGGCTGAAATAAAACTCTTTAAAACTGATACTGTTAGCTGTTGCCTCCTTGCTCCCAAAAGACTAGTTGAATATCCACGACAAAAGTATAACACATTAAAAATCCCATGCTTCAAGATTTCTCACTAGGAAACACAAAAAGAAAATGTCATGATGATACTTAGAGAAGCCTACTCAGAAAAGTGATAGGGTATGCTAATTTACAGTTCATTTTTAATTGCAGTGCCCTAGGCTCAATATATATATGAAAGCCATCTGAGGAACAATTAGTTATAAAACTCCAGATAAATGTAATATTTACACTCTCATTGTCTGTCTAATTTCTGTAGGGCAATTAAAGACAATTAAAATTACAGAAAGGCAGGAATTCCACATCTGTTTAGACAGAAATTGCTACAAATGCCTTGGGATGTTTTCATGTTCTACATTAGAAACTCTAGATTTCAAAGAGAGATCCTTCATCACAAAGCTCTGAAACATTTGAGGACTGATTGTGAAAGATGCCTTCCTTTTCACATTCACAGTGGAAAAATGCAAGAAAGCGACGTGTACTTATACAACCTAACACTCAAAAGATGTAAACTCTAAATATACTTTTGACTATGGATCATTCACTCATCCTGTTGTCTGAGCTATCGATACTGTTTCATCTTTTCAGACATTCATAATTAAATGGGTCCATAGTGTACAGGAAATCCACACAAATGTGTTTATACACCCTAGTTTTGAGATGGTTTTAAACAACTGATTTTGAAGTAGATATAACTGATTTTAATGTTTGTGCATATTTATAGCTATGTTATGTCCCAGCATGGGATGCTTGCTATATATATATATCCTTTGCTCTACCTTGAGTCCCTTCGGGGTGAGAAGGGTGGATTATAAATGTTTCAGATAAATAAAACAAAACAAATGGTCCTATTTTAGGATTAGGAAAAGCAAAAAAAAATGAACATGCACATCAGGGATGATGATGATAGTAATTTATTATTATTATTATTATTATTATTATTATTATTATTATTATTAGAATTTCTTGTAGAGCAAATTAAATGGAGGAAAAACAATAAAGGCTATCAACAGGTGACAGCAGGATTGACAAGAGGCATCTGGAAAAGCCTACACTACACAATACAAGGATTTAAAGATCAAAGAGTACTTCCGCTCAGCTGCAGTTACACAATAGATTCCAAATTCTCACACAACTATCACCTGACCAAGAAACACAACATATTGGGGAAGACCAGAATGGCTTAGATACTGATCAGTAGCTCATCCTTGATCAGTGTGCAGGGGATAGCCCTGACTGGGACAACACTTCACAACATTCACACTTGCACAATCGTGCAGGTGTACCATCCCCAACCATAGACCAGGTGCAACAGGAACACATACAGGAGAACCATAGGCTCTTGGACAAATCTCAATGGATTGTCCTTGACGAATGCACCGGGGATGTCGAGGAGGAGGACAACACTTTTCACCTACACAATTCACACCAACAGGATCACTTTTCTGGAGACCTACACACTACATTGCACAAAAGGGGCCCTGTCATTCCCGAAAGTAAACAGGTCTTGGTAGTAGGCGACTCCCTCCTGAGAGGAACAGAAGCTGTCATTTCCAGACCAGATGGGATGGCTCGAGAAATATGCTGCCTACCGGGGGCAAAAATACACCATATCACTCAGAGGCTCACCAGGCTCCTCAAGCCCTATCACCGTCCTCCCCTCATGTTGATTCATGTAGGAACCAATGATACTGCAAGGCATACGTTTCAAAAGATCACAAATGATTTTCGAGCTCTAGGAGCAAAGCTAAAAGAATGTAATGTACAGGTGGTCTTTTCATCCCTCCTCCCTGTTGTAAGACACAGACCCACAAGAACCAGAAAAATAGTACAGGTCAATAACTGGCTTAGAAAATGGTGTCAGGAGGAACGCTTTGGCTTCCTCAACCATGGCCTGCTTTTCCAGGAGGATGGCCTACTGGCAAGGGATGGGGTGCATCTCACACAAGTAGGAAAACACCTTTTTGCTCACAGACTCGCAAACCACATTACACGCACTTTAAACTAGGTCCACCGCGGGAGGGGGACAACAGCCTTGCGAACACTACTTTACCCATAATGTCTGGGAATCGCCAGAAGGCTAAACGGAGGGCTGCACAAACACAACAAGGACCAAGTACCAAAAGCACAATAATCCCAATTAAACAGCTCAAGGGAAGATCTCAGGGGCTCACATGTCTTTACACTAATGCACAGAGCATGGGAAATAAACAAGACGAACTCCAACTTTTAGCACAACACCACAAATATGATATCATAGGGATCACTGAAACCTGGGGGGATGACTCCTATCGCTGGAATGTAGATATCGAGGGGTATAACCTCTTTCACAGAAACTGAACAAAGGGGAGAGGAGGCGGAGTAGCCTTATATGTCAAAAACTCTTATGCTGCAGAAGAGATTCAAGACAGCAATCTGGGAAACCAGCTTGAAATCATCTGGATAAGAATCAAGGGAACTGGGACTCAAAAAGATGTCGTTGTAGGCGTCTACTACAGACCCCCAAGCCAGGAGGAAGAACTTGATGAAGTCTTCTGCCAACAGTTGACCAAACAGGCACAGAGAAGAGATGTAGTAGTCATGGGCGATTTCAACTATCCCGATATTTGCTGGAAAACAAACTCGGCCAAGAGTACAAGGTCCAACAAATTCCTCGCTTGCCTTGCAGACAATTTCATGGTCCAGAAGGTAGAAGAGGCAACAAGGGGATTGGCTACTCTTGATCTCATCCTAACAAATGCGGAGGACCTGATCGATGCGGTCGAAGTGGTAGGATCCTTAGGGGCAAGTGACCATGTGCTCCTGTAATTTGAGGTACAAAGGAAGGCCGAAACTAAGACAAGTCAAACCCGCATTTTGGACTTTAGGAGAGCTGATTTCCAAAAAATGAAGGAAACGCTGAGCAGCATTCCATGGACACAGATACTAAAAGACAAGGGAGTTACGGATGGATGGGAATTTCTCAAGAGTGAAATACTCAAGGCGCAATTGCAAACCGTGCCAACAAAGAGAAAAAATAGGACAAGTGCAAAGAAGCCAGAATAGATGTCCAAAGAACTTCTAACTGTGCTAAGACACAAAAGAGACATGCACAAGAAGTGGAAAAAGGGAGAAATCACCAAAGAAGAATTCAAACAAATAGCCAACACCTGTAGGGAAAAGGTCCGCAAGGCTAAAGCAAAAAATGAGCTCAGACTTGCCAGGGACATTAAAAACATTAAAAAGGGCTTCTATTCTTATGTCAGTAGAAAAAGGAAAAACAAGGAGGTGATAGGACCTCTTCGAGGAGAAGATGGGGCAATGCTGACAGGGGATAGGGAAAAGGCAGAACTACTTAATGCCTTCTTTGCCTCGGTCTTCTCACAAAAAGAGAGTCTTCAACCTCAGCAAGATGGAGTGGATGAGGGATTGGAGGACATCCAACCCCAAATTGGGAAAGCAGTCGTCCAGGAATACCTGGCCACTCTTAATGAGTTCAAGTCCCCAGGGCCAGATCAACTACACCCAAAAGTATTGAAGGAACTAGCGGAAGTCATTTCGGAACCATTGGCAACCATTTTTGAGAGTTCTTGGAGAACGGGAGAAGTTCCAGCAGATTGGAGGAGGGCCAATGTGGTCCCAATCTTCAAGAAGGGAAAAAAGGATGACCCAAACAACTACCGTCCGGTCAGCCTCATGTCGATACCGGGCAAGATTCTGGAAAAGATTGTTAAGGAAGCGGTCTGCAAACACTTAGAAACAAATGCAGTCATTGCTAATAGTCAACATGGATTTATCAAAAACAAGTCATACCAGACTAATCTGATCTCTTTCTTCGATAGAGCTACAAGCTGGGTAGATGCGGGGAATGCCGTGGATGTAGCGTACCTGGATTTCAGTAAGGCCTTCGACAAGGTCCCCCATGACCTTCTGGCAAGGAAACTAGTCCAATGTGGGCTAGGCAAAACTACGGTGAGGTGGATCTGTAATTGGTTAAGTGGACGAACACAGAGAGTGCTCACTAATGCTTCCTCTTCATCTTGGAAACAAGTGACAAGTGGAGTGCCGCAGGGTTCCGTCCTGGGCCCGGTCCTGTTCAACATCTTTATTAATGACTTAGATGAAGGGCTAGAAGGCATGATCATCAAGTTTGCTGACAATACGAAATTGGGAGGGATAGCCAATAGTCCATAGGACAGGAGCAGAATTCAAAACGATCTTGACAGATTAGAGAGATAGGCCAAAACTAACAAAATGAAGTTCAACAGTGACAAATGCAAGATACTCCACTTTGGCAGAAAAAATGAAATGCAAAGATACAGAATGGGTGACGCCTGGCTCGAGAGCAGTACGTGTGAAAAAGATCTAGGAGTCCTCATGGACAACAAGTTAAACTTGAGCCAACAATGTGATGTAGCAGCAAAAAAAGCCAATGGGATTTTGGCCTGCATCAATAGGAGCATAGTGTCTAGATCTAAGGAAGTAATGCTACCCCTCTATTCTGCTTTGGTTAGACCACATCTGGAATATTGTGTCCAATTCTGGGCACCACAATTCAAGAGAGATATTGACAAGCTGGACTGTGTCCAGAGGAGGGCGACTAAAATGATCAAGGGTCTGGAGAACAAGCCCTATGAGGAGCGGCTTAGGGAACTGGGCATGTTTAGCCTGAAGAAGAGAAGGCTGAGAGGAGATATGATGTTGTTCATTCGTTCAGTCGTCTCCGACTCTTTGTGACCTCATGGACCAGCCTACGCCAGAGTTCCCTGTTGGCCGTTACCACCCCCAGCTCCCTCAAGGTCAGTCCTGTCGCTTCAAGGATGCCATCCATCCATCTTGCCCTTGGTCGGCCCCTCTTCCTTTTGCCTTCCACTTTCCCCAGCATAATTGTCTTCTCTAGGCTTTCCTGTCTCCTCATGATGTGGCCAAAGTACTTCAACTTTGTCTCTAGTATCCTTCCCTCCAGTGAGCAGTCGGGCTTTATTTCCTGGAGGATGGACTGGTTGGATCTTCTCGCAGTCCAAGGCACTCTCAGCACTTTCCTCCAACACCACAGCTCAAAAGCATCGATCTTCCTTCGCTCAGCCTTCCCTAAGGTCCAGCTCTCACATCCGTAGGTGACTACAGGGAATACCATGGCTTTGACTAGGCGGATCTTTGTTGCCAGTCTGATGTCTCTACTCTTCACTATTTTATCGAGACTGGACATTGCTCTCCTCCCAAGAAGTAAGCGTCTTCTGATTTCCTGGCTACAGTCTGCATCTGCAGTAATCTTTTCACCTAGAAATACAAAGTCTGTCACGGCCTCCACGGTTTCTCCCTCTATTTTCCAGTTGTCAATCATTCTTGTTGCCATAATCTTGGTTTTTTTGACGTTTAGCTGCAACCCGGCTTTTGCGCTTTCTTCTTTCACCTTGATTAGAAGGCTCCTCAGCTCCTCCTCGCTTTCGGCCATCAGAGTGGTGTCATCTGCATATCTGAGGTTGTTAATGTTTCTTCCAGCAATTTTCACCCCAGCTTTGCATTCATCCAGCCCCGCACATCGCATGATGTGTTCTGCATACAAGTTAAAAAGGTTGGGTGAGAGTATGCAGCCTTGCCGTACGCCTTTCCCAATCTTGAACCAGTCTGTTGTTCCGTGGTCAGTTCTGACTGTTGCTACTTGGTCCTTGTATAGATTCCTCAGGAGAGAGACAAAGTGGCTTGGTATGCCCATCCCACCAAGAACTTGCCACAATTTATTATGATCCACACAGTCAAAGGCTTTAGAATAGTCAATGAAGCAGAAGTAGATGTTTTTCTGAAACTCCCTGCCTTTCTCCATTATCCAGCGGATATTGGCAATCTGGTCTCTCGTTCCTCTGCCTTTTCTAAACCCAGCTTGAACATCTGGCAACTCTCGCTCCATGTATTGCTGGAGTCTTCCTTGCAGGATCTTGAGCATTACCTTACTGGCATGAGAAATAAGGGCCACTGTACGGAAGTTTGAGCAGTCTTTCGCATTTCCCTTTTTTGGTATGGGGATATAAGTTTATTTTTTCCTGTCTGATGGCCATTCTTGTGTTTTCCATATTTGCTGGCAAATGGCATGCATCACCTTGACAGCATCATCTTTTAAGATTTTAAACAGTTCAGCTGGGATCCCATCATCTCCTGCTGCCTTGTTGTTAGCAATGCTTCTTAAGGCCCATTCAACCTCACTCTTCAGGATGTCTGGTTCTAATTCATTCACCACGCCATCAAAGCTATCCTCGATATTGTTATCCTTCCTATACAGATCTTCTGTATAGTCTCGCCACCTTCTCTTGATCTCTTCAGCTTCTGTTAGGTCCCTGCCATCTTTGTTTCTTATCATACCAATTTTTGCCTGAAATTTACCTCCAATGTTTCTAATTTTCTGGAAGAGGTCTCTTGTCCTTCCTATTCTGTTGTCTTCTTCCACTTCCATGCATTGCTTATTTAAAAATAGTTCCTTATCTCTTCTGGCTAACCTCTGGAATTGCGCATTTAACTGGGCATATCTCCCCTTTTCACTGTTTCCTTTTGCTTTCCTCCTTTCTTGGGCTACTTCCAGTGTCTCAGCAGACAACCATTTTGCCTTCTTGGTTTTCTTTTTCTTTGTAACGTACTTTGTTGCCGTCTCCTGAACAATGTCGCGGACTTCTGTCCATAGTTCTTCTGGGACTCTGTTTACTAAATCTAGTCCTTCAAATCTGTTCTTCACTTCCACTGTATATTCGCTAGGAATGTTAGTGAGATCATATCTAACTGGTCTGTGTATTTTCCCTGATCTCTTTAGTTTTATTCTAAATTGGGCAATAAGAAGTTCGTGATCTGAGCTACAGTCAGCCCCAGGTCTTGTTTTCACCGACTGGATGGATGTCCGCCACCTTTGGCTGCAAAGGATGTAGTCAATCTGATTTCGGTGTTGACCATCTGGTGAAGTCCATGTATAAAGCCGTCTTTTAGGTTGTTGGAAGAGAGTATTCTTTATACACAGTGAGTTTTCCTGGCAAAATTCTATCAGCCTGCGTCCCGCTTCATTTTGTTCTCCCAGACCATGCTTGCCTGTGATCCCTGTTGTCATTTGACTTCCCACCTTGGCATTCCAGTCTCCTGTAATGAAAATAATGTCTCTTTTTGGTGTATTATCCAGTAGTTCCTGCAGATCCTCATAGAACTGATCTACTTCTGCTTCTTCAGCAGCTGTGGTTGGGGCGTATATTGGATCACTGTAATGTTGAAAGGCTTTCCTTGCACTCGAATTGAGATCATTCTGTCATTTTTTGGGTTGTATCCAAGCACCGCTTTAGCGAATTTCTTATTAATTATGAAGGCTACTCCATTTCTTCGATGTTCCTCTTGTCCGCAGTAGTAGATCTGGTGGTCATCTGATGTGAAGTGGCCCATTCCAGTCCATTTCAGTTCGCTGACCCCCAGAATGTCTATCTTTAGTCTTGACATCTCACCAATAACAACATCCAATTTGCCCTGGCTCATAGATCTTACATTCCAGGTTCCTATGGTGTGTTGATCTTTAGAGCATCGGATTCGTCGTTCGCCTCCAGTACCGTCGGCCGCTAGCCTTCCTTTCGGCTTTGAGCTAGCTGCGTCATCACATCTGGGGCTAGTTGAACTTATCCTCTGCTCCTCCCCAGTAGCATTTTGGCCATCTTCTGACCTGGGAGTCCCATCTTCCAATGGCATACCGACATATCTCTGGTTGTACTGGTCCATTTAGTTTTCTTGGCAAGGATACTGGAGTGGTTTGCCATTGCCTTCCCCAGGGATCACGCTTGGTCTGACCTCTCTGCCACAACCGTCCCGTCTTGGGTGTCCCTTCACGGTTTCGCTCATGACATCATTGAGGTGCTCAAGCTCCAGCGCCCCGACAAGGCGGTGATCCTTTGCTGGAGGGAGATATGATAGCCATGTATAAATATGTGAGAGGAAGCCACAGGGAGGAGGGAGCAAGCTTGTTTTCTGCTTTCTTGGAGACTAGGACGTGGAACAATGGCTTCAAACTACAAGAGAGGAGATTCCATCTGAACATTAGGAAGAACTTCCTGACTGTGAGAGCCGTTCAGCAGTGGAACTCTCTGCCCCGGAGTGTGGTGGAGGCTCCTTCTTTGGAAGCTTTTAAGCAGAGGCTGGATGGCCATTTGTCAGGGGTGATTTGAATGCAATATTCCTGCTTCTTGGCAGGGGGTTGGACTGGATGGCCCATGAGGTCTCTTCCAACTCTTTGATTCTATGATTCTATGAAACTGCAAAGACTCTGGCACAAGCCAGTAAAGGTGGTCCCAGTGATGAGTGGCACACTGGGTGCAGTGCCTAAAGATCTTGGCCAGCAATTGAAAACTATTGGCACAAACAAAATTACCATCTGTCAGCTGCAAAACACCACCCTACCTGGATCAGCACGCATTATCTGCCGATACATCACATAGTCCTAGATACTTGGGAAGTGCCCAACATGAGATCCAATACAAAAGCTAGCATAGCGATCTTGTTTGCTTTGTACCAATCTTGTTGTGTATCAAGTAATAACAATAATTGCTTATGTTTATTTATACCCCACTTTTTCTCTCCAAAAAGGAGATTCAAAGCAGCTTACATTAAAAGCATTTCAATACAACTTACAATCTAAAAATATACAAACATTAAAATAGAATTAAGCATCAGTGCTATTAATTAAAAAATAACAATTAAAATTCTCAGAACTGATTTGAAAGGTGCTTCAAAGTTAAACCCACAGCACCCTTTTACTTGATTAAAAAAAAAACCTTCTTTAAAAGCCTGCCTGAATAGAAAGGTTTCACTGGGTTGTTGTAGGTTTTTCCGGGCTATATGGCCATGTTCTGGAGGCAATTTTTCTCTTGACGTTTCAGCCTGCAGGGATAAGGCCACTCTGGTGGGGAACTGTAGCACATCTAGGGACTACTTTTCTGTCTCCTTGGCTCTACAGATAAAACATGTACTGCCAAAAAAATATTGCTAAAATGGGAAAGAATATAGGAAGTCATTTTTTTTTTTTTGGATTTGAAAACTTTTCTTTTCCCGTCATTAAACATTACAGAGGGACATTTATGTCTATTTAATGAGGAAATACTGCTCCCAGAAGCTTTCAGAACTGACAACATACTGTCTATACTCATGTAAAGGCCTAGAATTTTTAGTAAAAAATTACCTCAAAACTTGGTTTGACTTATCCATTGAACAATGTGAATAATGCACCTTTACTCTTATAAAAAATGTAACAATCCCCTTCCCTGCTTTGCGAAAGTGGGAACATACGAGCTCATCACATTGTCTTTGGGAAGCATTCTAGGACACTTCCAAGATGTTTCCTCAATGGAGCCTGATGGAGCCCATCATACAGCACAAGGCTACTTACAGGAAGTGTATGGAGAACACAGGCGGCTTCCCATGTTCTCATTAGATAGAATAGAGGTAAGCCAAGTGGTGACACTTTCCCCCATGTGATGGGGGAAAGCAGGTGATGTGGGGCATGAGACAGTGGTTTCCCCTGTTGCCTTACAGATTCACCACGCTACCTGGTGAATCTCCTTGCTGTTGCCTGGCTTCAGAATCTTGGTGTGATGAGGTCCATGGTAAATCCTGGAAGTACCGGCAATGGACTGATCCTGGACCATGGTTTTAAACTGGTGGAATTTATATGGATCACATCAAAATCCATAAATTTGCCACCAAAACCTTATACATGAACACACATATACAATACCTGTATTTTTTTTTTAGCCAGACGATAGTGTGAAACTTATGGACTCAAGGCAGACAACAGCCAGGCTTGGCATCTGTGTGTGGCCCCAGGGCAACACTTTGCCCTCCCCTGCTTTAGAGTCATTCACAAGTAACACCTCCTGAGCTACTTCAATAACAACAACAACAACATGGAAAGCGTGGTGGCCTCACAACTCCAGGTATTCTTGAGAGACACGGATTATCTGGATCCGGCACAGTCTGGCTTCAGACCGGGACATGGTACCAAGACGGTCTTGGTCGCCTTAGTGGATGATCTCCGCCGGGAGCTAGACAGGGGGAGTGTGTCCCTGTTGGTGCTCCTGGACCTCTCAGCGGCCTTCGATACCGTCGACCACGGTATTCTTCTGGGACGCCTTGCAGAGATGGGCCTTGGGGGCACCGCTTTGCGGTGGCTCCAGTCATTTCTGGAGGGTCGTACCCAGAAGGTGTTATTGGGGGACTCCTGTTCAACACCACAGCCTTTGACCTGTGGTGTTCCTCAGGGCTCCATACTGTCCCCCATGCTGTTTAACATCTACATGAAGCCGCTGGGTGAGATCATCCGGAGTTTCGGGGTGCGGTGTCACCTGTACGCAGATGATGTCCAACTCTGTCACTCCTTCCCACCTGCTACTAAGGAGGCTGTCGAAGTCCTGAACCGGTGCCTGGCCGCTGTGACGGTCTGGATGAGGGCGAACAAACTGAAATTAAATCCAGACAAGACAGAGGTACTCCTGGTCAGTCGCAAGGCCGAACAGGGTATAGGGTTACAGCCTGTGCTGGACGGGGTCGCACTCCCCTTGAAGGCGCAGGTTCGCAGCTTGGGTGTGACCCTGGACTCATCGCTGAGCCTGGATCCCCAGGTTTCAGCGGTGACCAGGGGAGCATTTGCACAGCTTCGGCTCGTGCGCCAGCTGCGCCCGTATCTTGGGAAGTCTGACTTGGCCACGGTGGTACACGCTTTGGTCACATCCCACCTCGACTACTGCAACGCTCTCTACGTGGGGCTATCCTTGAAGACGGCCCGGAAGCTCCAGCTAGTCCAGCGCGCGGCAGCCATGTTGTTAACCGGAGCGGGATGCAGGGAGCACACTACGCCCTTGCTGTCCCAGCTCCACTGGCTGCCGATCAGCTACCGGGCCCAATTTAAGGTGCTGGTGTTAACCTACAAAGCCCTAAACGGTTCCGGCCCAAAATACCTTGAATACCGCATCTCGGCCTACGAGCCCACGAGGACCTTGAGATCATCCGGGGAGGCCCTTCTCTCGGTCCCGCCTGCCTCACAGGCACGCTTGGCGGGGACAAGAGAGCGGGCCTTCTCGGTGGTGACCCCCCGGCTATGGAACTCCCTCCCTGCTGAAATCAGACAGGCGCCTTCCCTCATGGCCTTCCGCAAGGGCCTGAAAACCTGGCTCTTCGAAAAGGCCTTCAACTAAGTGCTATGTTTTTGGAATGACCACCGGAATGGATTATGACTACGAGATTGATTGTGACCCCAAACAAGACGAAGCGGATTTTTAGTTTAATTAGCTGTGTATTAGTAAGATGTGTGTTATGGTCCTGATCTATTGTAAACTGTTGTCTTTATGTTCTATGTTCTGTACACCGCCACGAGTCGCCCTCGGGCTGAGAGTGGCGGTTAACAAGTGCAAATAATAAATAAATAAATAAATAAACAACAACAACAACAATAATGATAATAATAATAATAATAATAATAATAATAATAATAATAATAATGGTAATAATAATACTTTATTTATAACCCACCCTCAAGGTGGTTTCCAACAAAAGTAACAAGGTGGCAAACATACTTCTAACATTCATTAATGTTTTCCAGGCAGTTTCTAGATAGGAAATTGTAGTCTTGAAAAACATGGACTCAAAAGCAGGAGACGGATGGGGGATTTAAAGATTGCTAGTTCTATGTATGCCTATTCTCTATATTGGTACAACATTTTGGGTTATTGGATCTAAGAAACTAATATGAACATATCTTATGAGTTTATATATGATAGCATTGCCAGTTCAAACAAACATTTTGAAGGATTATGGAAACATGCAGCTTTGTAACTGCTGTAATATTTTAGGAAATTCCATGGTCTTTGAATCTGACCACTGAAAAAGAAATAAAAAAAATAGTCTTACCACTTTAAAACCTCACACTCAGATTAATTATCCTTACAAAAACAGCAGCTGCATTAATATGTATACCACTATGCATATTCACTCTTTCATTTCGTAGCATGGATTGTGGGTTCACTTGTCTATTTTGAACTTTTGGTTTGATTTCTTTATTTTATAATATATTTATTGTTTGATAGGATTTCACTGCTTAAGATGTTTTCCTCTGCCTTCTCCCCCCGCCTCTCCCAGCCATGTTTATCATGTTAGAGCCCTTTGAATTTGTAACCTAACCAATTCCCTTTGAAATCTGACTGTCAACTTTGGAAACAAATCTTTAAACTACTTCCCATTTATAAATCTTATTTCAAAAGCTACGTGGTTAATCCTCAGAAAGTAATCACTTGGATACTTATAAGATGTGTATCTCACTCCATAAGCAGCTGAAAAGACCTTCAGTACTCACATGATGCTGGCCATATTTCTTTTTCTGAGAAGTACACGTCATTCAATGATACTCTGTGGGCTTTATGAATATATTAGTAAATGTATCCCCACAGCCAGAATGCAAATAACATCCCTAGCTTCTACTTTTGTTGATTGTGAACTCAACCCAAGAGACCTACTTGGTTTTATAAACAAGATATGCCACTCAAAGAGATGAAGATTTACAAAGAACATTGCTAGAATATTTAAGGCTAGAATCATCAGACATTAAGCTTAAATGAGAGGCTTAGAAAAATCCTTAAAGAAAACTTTCCACATTAAGAATTAAAATAGTTTATGAATGGAAATACATGATATTAATTCCTAAAGTTTAAAACCAAAAATCCTGGAATTATTTCAAAACTGTTGGCACTGGACTTTGTAGAACTGTTTAGAAACTAAATACATCTCATGAAAAGACTCATACTTTTTACTCATTTTGAAATTCAAATACTGATTAAGATAAATTGCTAAATAAAGCTATAGTAATATGCAAATGAGAGTTTTTGTCTTAGTCTTTCTAATGTTTTAGATTATTATTATGATCATGTTTATCATGTTTACTTATATCCTACTTTTTCTCTCCATGCAGAGACTCAAAACGGCTTAAATTAAAAACATTACAATACAATTTAAAATGTACAAATATATAAATATTAAACATTATTAGTATTAAAACCAATTCAGATTAAACCCACAAACCATTAAAAGCCAAATCAGTTCCTGACATGATCTTTAAAACCTTCTTCTTTAAAAGTCTGCCTGAATAAAAAAGGTTTTAGCTTGCCACCAGAAGGATAGCAGGGAAGGAGCCATTCTGGCTTCCCTGGGCAGAAAGTTCCAGATTTGAGGGGCAGCCACTGAAAAGGCCCATTTTAAGACCTTGTGTCATCATGCAATCCAAGTATATATATATTTCATTTAATTTATAGCAGAGCACATAACATACATTAAAGAATTTGGATATGAAAAATAATCATTAAGTGTTAACCTCAGTCTAATATTCAAAAGCCTTCTATTTATGTTATTTAATTTGATATCACACTTAACTGTAATGTCTCATGACTTCTTAAGTTAGGAACTTCTTTTGCCCATTCTGTATCTAATCATGTGTGTATCTGAAAAGACTTAATTTGAGTCTTATGTAATACAGATGCTATTATCCTATTGGTAATTCTTTATATTACCATATTCAAATTTCCTAATGTTAATTGACTAGTGCTTGACTTCTTAGGATTTAATATTTGAATATTTTGTTATATATGATAAGTTTTTACAAATTTATTATAAATATTCATGACTATATATTGCTAAATACAACAGATGCTAAATAACAATAATATTACTAATACTAAATATTTGTTACTGTTTGAACATTTCCTCGATTTGGAGATATAGGATTGTGTCGAAGCAGAAGAATCCTAAAAAACTGAAAACTGGGAGAAAGTAGAAGTCTAGTGAATACCTATGGCATCAATTTGATGGGAGAGTAGGACTCCGGAGCTGTCCCATGAGATCCAGCAAAAAAGAAGGCTGTCCCTGGGCCTCACTTCAGTGTTTAGCCTTCACTTTCAATCATGCAATTTGGAAGTTGAATCCTTGGATTAAACCTCCAGTAGCTGCTGGTTGGGGAGCAACCCAGCCTTAGGGTTTCACTCAAGGTCAGAAAGAAACCCTGCTCCTGCATGAGTTTGCTCTCCCTCCCAATTTTACACATATCAGGAATGAAACAAATAGGTGATATTTTAAATAAATTGACCCACATTTCAATCAAAGTGTTTTGTGTCATGTCTCATTATTTCATGGTCTGGTCTTCAAATATTCTGCTCTAGTTTTGTGTGAGTAGCCTCTCACGTCCAGTGTAGTGAGAAACAGATTGAAGTTATTAGTCTTCTTTCACATTCTGTCCCTGTCTCCATACTTTGTTCTTCTGTTTCTGTTTGTTTTCTTTAATGCAAAATACAAAACAGGCATACAGAAAGCATGTTTGTTTGCATTTTATTACAGAATACACATGGAGCATCATTTAATTTCCTTTACCCTGGTGAAAATCTATTGAAGTCTCCAACTGGCTTTCCATCACGATCTTTAAGGCTTTTGGAAGCCTGCTCTGATTACTCAGAATGCTCTTTTGATTCAACTATAACATTTAATGGTCTGTGAATGTAAATGAAGGGGAGGAAGTAGTTTGTGGTAATTAACATTACAAGAACTTGCTGCTACTACTACTAATGAACACAAGCTGAGGTTTTTCTATTATGCCCCAGTGTGTGCATCTATATTTCAATCTGTGGGCTAGATAATCTAAAATACAGCTTAGTCCACATAAGCTTCATCTGTTTGCACAGTAAATGAGTTTGTAAGTAACAAAAGAGGTTAATGTGATCACAGCATGCCCTAGTGCAATACTTATTTCAATGGTCTTTGTTCCACACTAGCCAGAAATGGTAATGTACAAGGCCTAAACAAAGACAGTGTATTCAATATTATCTTACAGTGAGACTCTATGTTCTTCATTACCTCATAATAAATACTCAGTGCCTATTTGGACAACACAGTACAAAAATGAGGAATTAAATCTTCGAATCACAGCATAACATAGCATCATAGGATCTTATGGCACAATCACAATGGCATGTACTTTGAGGCCAATCTGGTGTGCTGAATACCAGTGGCATGGAATGCAATTTGGTGCCGCTGGTCAACCATCCTAACTGTCCAAAACCACCACCTATCTCAGTCTCTGTCAGTCTCTTGGGGGGGGGGGGAGCAGGGGGAGATTTGTTCCAATTGACCCTAAATCTGGGAAAAGCTCAAGTGCTCATGAAGAATTCGGGCTTTCCACCATCACTGTGTTATTTATTTATTTATTTATTTATTGCATTTATAATTCTGCTCTTCTCACCCCAAAGGGGACTCAGGCTGGCTCACAAAAAAGGCACAATCCGATGCCATATATACATACATAAGATAATACAAACATATGCATTAAAATCAAATAATTAAACTAGATAATTACATTAAAACCAAATAATTAAAAACATATCAATCTTAAAACAATTAATTACAATACAAAGGTATATAATAAAGGGTGAGGCTACGGTAATGTGGGTCTGATCCTGCATTGCCCCGGATCAGCACCATGTGGTGTTTTACTTGCTCAGGACAGATAGTAATTTACATTGACCTAAGTGCTTAGTGAACACAGGACCTTAGAATTGGATGTGACCAGAAAGACCATCTATTCCAACCTTCTTCCAAGCTAAAAAGTTCTGGAAGTTGTTCTTTCAATACATGTTTAAAGTATCCCAAGAAGGAGAGTTAACCTCTCCAGGCAGTATTTCCCCCCCTCAAATTATGTTCATCTGGCATAGGGGCAAAAAAGGTATTGATTTCCACTGAAATAGTTTCTTCCCTTTTAGCCTCCACACAGAGTTGAATTGACGACCATAAACTATCAGATGTTATCCCAATTCAGAAAATTCTACATTGTGTATTTTCAGTTCAGATATTGAGAAGAAAAGTAAGGCTTGCCTATATTGTAAATGTACCAGTGGATAAATATGAAAGTGGAAGCAAAACCTGCTTGCAGTTCTATAGTCAAAATATACTTTGATTATTGTGTTTCCTGGAAAACTCACAACAATCCAGTGATTTTAGCCATGAAAGCTTTCAGCAACACATTACTTTAATTATATTAGATAAAATGAATGTCTCCCAATATTACTGATATAATAGGATTCATGCTTTATGCTGCTTATTGGGCTATATTGTGAGTTATATAAAATTATTAACAACAGAGCAAGGGCTGGCAAAGAAAACACAGCAGGAAACTGGTTTGTATGTCTCACTGAATAGTAAGGTCTCTTGACCCTTCCTCTGCATATCCCTTCCATCTCGGATGAAGTGGGTGATAATTTAGAAGGACTGTTCCTCTATATAACATTATGACTCTCTCCACAGGAAGGTTCACCTGCCTTTGGACATGAAAGGGAAATTCCTTAATGTTACCAGGCTTTTAAAAATCTTTCAAGCTTGAACTAGGTAGATTAGACTTAGAAAATGATCTACACTTTTTCTACCCTACTACCTACCTCTCATGAGCATGTCACTACATGACTCAAGAGGAAGAGGAAGAGGAATTATCTTGGCAATACCAGTAGCACAGTATCATTTCTTTTATTTCTGTCACTGGAAAAGAATGGGAGCTTGAGCACTATCATTTTTTGTCTTCCAGAAAGTAATGCAAATTCTAGTCATCCCAGAACTGGAAGTGGGACACCAAAAGACATCCCTTTACTAGATGGAGATAATTTGGACAAAATAATTGAAAAGATAAAAATAATAACTTTTTTTTGAGGAATAGTGAGAAGGAGGGAGTGGTAAAAATCAACTTTTCTCCAAAAACTGTCTCTGAGAAATTGGTTGTACGTTAAAAGGCTATCTGAGGATAAAGAAGAGTTTCCTACACCTGAGCTGTGAGGTAGATACTAGGCCTGTGCGGTTTCGTTCATTATTTCGTTATTTCGTAATTAAATCGTTATTTTTACCATATCCGAAGCGATTTCAAAACACATTTTCAAACCCGGAAGGGTTTAAAAATATCGAAACAGCAGCCCCATATATTTTACGAGCTTCAGCTCGTGTCGTTAATGGGATGGAGGCTGCTGAGTGCTGCTGGTGCCTGGGAGCCAATCCGGCGCTCCCAAGCACCCCAGCAGTGAGTGCAGGGTGAGCGGAGCGCGCGGCGCGCCATCCAATCGGCTCGGGCTCCTGCGCCCTCCTCCTCCTCCTCCTCCTAGCACTTCCTGCAACACAGCTGGGAGGAGGAGGAGGAGGAGGAGGGCGCAGGAGCCGATTGGATGGTGCGCGCACGCTCCGCTCACCCTTACAACCGGCCTCCGCGCGCCATCCGGCTCCGGCTCCTGCGCCCTCCTCCTCCTCCTCCTCCTCCCAGCTGTGTTGCAGGAAGTGTCAGGAGGAGGAGGAGGAGGAGGAGGGCGCAGGAGCCAGAGCCGGATGGCGCGCGGAGGCCGGTTGTAAGGGTGAGCGGAGCGCGTGCGCGCCATCTAATCGGCTCCTGTGCCCTCCTCCTCCTCCTCCTCCTCCCAGCTGTGTTGCAGGAAGTGCTAGGAGGAGGAGGAGGAGGAGGAGGAGGGCGCAGGAGCCCGAGCCGATTGGATGGCGCGCGGAGGCCGGTTGTGTGAGTTTTCAGGGCTGTATGTATGACCATGTTCCAGAAGCATTCTCTCCTGACATTTTGCCCACATCTATGGCAGGCATCCTCAGAGGTCTGTTGGAAACTAGGCAAATGGAGTTATCTAATATCTATGGAATGTCCAGGGTGGGAGAAATGAAAGCCATTCAATGCTAATCAAGGTGACCATTACTGCAACATTCACACTTACAAAATGTTTTGTAAATATTAACGAAATTTCGTAAATAACAAAACATTTTTTTGGAAAGTTTTGTAAATATTTTAAATATCGAAACAAAAAAACACCCCAATTACAAATCGATTTTAGAAACAAATTTTTTCTTGATCAAACAGGCCTAGTAGATACAGACATGCAATTTAGCTGTTTATCATAAATTCTAAATTAACCCTTTTCTATTTCAATACATTTTGAGGCAAAAAATTACATCAGTCAATCTAAATTACTCAATCTAAATTAGTTTTTTAAAAGAATATTACTTTCTGTCATAGTATTCTTTTAATCAATTAATAAAGAATCATATGGGACATCTAAAATTGTGGATATAATAGATGTAGTATTGCTAATATTATCATGGAAGTTCTCACACAATCTGTCCCAATTATGAATCACAGTGCATTTTTTAGCATTGAAATATATATATTCTTGCATGAATTAACACATGTCTTTCTGCATTTTTCAAAGGCATATATTTTAATCATGCATATTCTTCTAATTTTCACAAGACTTATGAATGTAAAGATTGATGAGACAAAATATATTTCATTCCATTGTCAATCTTGGGAGATGTGAAAAGGATATT
Organism: Anolis sagrei; assembly: GCF_037176765.1. NCBI lineage: Eukaryota > Metazoa > Chordata > Lepidosauria > Squamata > Anolidae > Anolis > Anolis sagrei. The sequence goes on along the minus strand of NC_090023.1, from coordinate 63,461,865 downwards.
TCAGTACACAAATGCAAATCTTCTTCATTACCTCTACCCACTCAGGTATTTTATTTATATAAGTTCTCACACACCTTATATATTAAATCCCAACTGAAACTCACTTATAAATTACATGATAATATGGCAGGATGAGAAAACTGGGAAATGACAAATTATTCTCTATGTCTTTAAGGACCTCATCACAATGAAAATTAAACTGATTTTGGGAGGCTTACGAATGTTACAGAATCTTAAAAAAATGGTGAGTGTTTTGATTCTTAATTTTTTTCTCCCCCTTTCCTGCATGTTTCTTAATAGTGCTTTGTTTGCATGAATCTAACAAATTACTAATGATTTATGGGGACTAATGATTTATTTATTTACTATATTTATACCTCACTCTTCTCACCACTGCAGTACCTTCGAGAGTTACAAATGAGTAGTTGAAAATTTACAACAGGAAGATAAAAAGGGAGGGGCAACTATATTAACCCTTTATCATAGTGAAAATAAAAGGGATAAAATTCAAAGTCAAGACATACATCAAAGATCCTATAAGGAGCATACCAAATTTGATGGAAATAAGCAGTAACTATGGACATGTGACAGGTTTGAAGATAAATAAAGTGAAATTGATGTTTTTTTTATCTAAAATCCTCTTGAAAAACTGTATTGATAAACTGGAGAGTTTATCAGCATGTAAGGTCACTAGAAAAGTTAAGTATCTAGGAATATGGATAACTAATAAAAACAATAATCAGTTTCAAGACAACCATGGAAAGACATGGAAGGAGGTCAAAAAAGATATGGAAAGATGGTAAATAATCCAATTATCTTGGTTGGAAGAACAGCAGTGCTAAAAATTATTATTTTCCCATAAATGCTGTTATTATTTCAAAATTTACAAATAATCAAGGGAGTGAAGGTCTTTGCTGAATGAAGTAAGAGCATAGTTAAATTTATATGGAAAGGGGGAAAAGGCTAGAATTGCATATAGAAATCTAATAGACACCAAAGATCAGAGGGGAGTAGCACTTCCAGATCTCAGATATTATGAAGTGTAGGTTTTAGTTGGTTAAAGGACTTGTTAAAACTAAGGAACTGTGCTTTACTCAATCAAGAGGGGCATAACCTAAGATTTGGCTAGCATATCTACTTATGGTATGGGAAAGATAGGGTAAACAAAGACTTTAATAGGCATCCAATCAGAGCTAGCCTTTTAGCATTATGGAAAAAATATAAGGAAGGGATGGAGTCAAAGCCCCTGTTATGGTTGCAGCCTTTGGAAAAGTACTAAAACCAACATATAATGAGGAATGGCGAACATATAGGGTATACCTAATGGAAGAAAAAAGGACAATGGTAAATAAAAGGCAGAGAAGAGCTAAAGATAAATGACTGGTCTCTGTATTACCAGCTACAGGATATATTGAAAACAGAATTTTCTAAAAGAAAATTGGATGTGAAGAAAGGAAAAGAACACTGATTTCCAGGTTACACAAATATATTCTAGAGTAGAATCTGGAAGATAACCAAATAAAAACAGTAATGATAGCTTACCAGCGTTTCTCAACCTTCCTAATGCCGTGACCCCTTAATAAAGTTCCTCATGTTGTGGTGACCCCTAACCGTAACATTATATTTGTTGCTACTTCACAACTGCCATTTTGCTATTGTTGTGAATTGTAATGTAAATATCTGATCTGCAGGATGTATTTTCATTCAGTGGTCCAGATTTGGCACAAATATTTGATACACCCAAATTTGAATACTGGTGGGGTTTGGGGGGGGGGGGGGATTGATTTTGTCATTGTAGTTGCTGGGATTTATTGTTCATCTGCAATCAAAGAACATTCTGAACTCCACCAACGATGGAATGGAACCAATCTTGGCACACAGAACTCCCACAACCAACAGAAAATGGGTTTGGTAGGCATTGACCATGAGTTTGAGTGTTGTAGTTCACCTATATCCAGAGAGCACAAAAAATGATGGATCTGGACCAAACTTGGCACAGATACTCAGTATGCCCAATTGTGAACACTGATGGAGTTTGGCGAAAATAGACCTTGACATTTGGAAGTTGTAGTTGCAGGGATTTATAGTTCACCTACAATCAAAGAGCATTCTGAACCCCAGCAATGATGGAATTGAACCAAACTTGGCACACAAAACTCCCATGACCAACAGAAAATACTGGAAGGGTTGATAGACATCGACCTTGAGTTTTGGAGTTGTAGTTCACCTATATGCAGAGAGCACTGTGGACTCAAAAAATGATGGATCTGGCACGTACACTCAATAAGCCCAAATGTGAACAGTGGTGGAGTTTGGGGAAAATAGACCTTGACATTTGGGAGTTGTAGTTGCTGGGATTTATAGTTCACCTACAATCAAAGAACATTCTGAACTCCACCAATGATAATACTGTGTTTTCAGATGGTCTTTGGCGAGCCCTCTGACATCCCCTCTTGACCCCCCCCCCCCCCCCAGGGGTCCCAATCTCCAGGTTGAGAAATGCTGGCTAAGGCTATTGATTTAGGGGAAAATATAGATCTGGATAACTGGGAATACTTATGGAATGAAGGATTTACATTTTCAATAGCGGGCTCCATTAGAGAAAAAAATATACAAAATGTTCTATAGAAGTTACATAATGCCTGAATTATTGGCTAAAATGTACAAAACTCAAAGGGGAGAATGCTGGAGATGCAAAGTGCAGAAAGGCACCTTTTTATGTTTGGTGGATGTGTAAGAAGGTTAAAAAATTCTGGGAAAGGTGATGAAAGAAACCAATAAAATGATTTCTAAAAAAAATCAAGAAAAACTCAGAAAGATGCCTATTGGGTTTGTTTCCAGAGAAAATCAGTAAAGATGATATCGGCATTTATCAATATAGTTTCGTGGCTGCGAGGATTACAATAGCAAAGTTGTGTAAAAGAGGGGGAACTACTCATTAAAGATTGGAGAATAAAATTAGTTGAATACTGTATATCCAAATGGCCAAGTTCACCAATGGTTTAAGGGGAAGGAACAATGATGAGTTTGTGAAAAAAATGGAGTCTTGCCTTTAGGTATTTAAAAAAGAAGACAAAAATAGATTATGAAATAGTCACATGAGGAATTTATTAATTAAAGGATAGAGTTTTGTTAGATGCTAGTTCCATAGTGTGTGATGTCAAAAGTCATGGGTGGGAAGAGGGAGGTGGTGGGATTGGAGAAATAATATATGTATTTTGATTGATGACATTTGGAAAATTGCATGGTTGTTGTTTTTTTCATATAACACAATAAGAGAGAAAGAGAGAGAAGTTATCTTCTGTTTCTTTGTTTCTTTATTTCCTTTTAACCTCAAGGATAAGAAAAAAAATATTGAATTGGTCAGTGCCTTCAGCTGATGAAAAACAGCTGCGATCCAATTGGGTGTGCCATTTGTCTCCTGCCCAGTGATCCTTTTTGGAGAGGCTGTAACTTCAAATACTCCCTGTGAGGAAAATCTATTCTTGTGGCTCCTCTGTGTTGCTGTCACTAATCAAGGAGTTTACACATTACCATTGGCCATTTATGAAAACTGGGGTAATTTTTCTGACCCTTGAAGAGCACCCTGGAAGACATTAAATCATTGCTCTCGGGATCTGAGAAATCTCCCCAACCAGTTATGCCACCATCACAATTAATTTTCCAGGAAATACTCAGTTTCTGAGACTGTTTGAGAATGATTTCAAATGGGTTCTATCACATGACATTTGCCCCATTCCATTCCATATCTGTTTTGAATGTTGGAAGGAAAAGATCTCAGGGATTATAAAAATCAGTAATTGCTGCTTTACCTCTTTAAAAAAAAAATGTTTAACTGGTTTCTGCACATTTTCTTCCCTCTTTGCATCTGTAACAGAACTTTATTGTAAAAGAAGTAAAAAAAGCAGTTCAGCTGTACTTCATTTGCCTTTTTATATCACAGAAAAACTTGGCAGTGTAATCAAAAATTTGATACAGATTTCATTGTTTCCTTTACTTAATTACTATACTGCTCCAAAAACTTCCTAAATTCCTTCCTCAACTAGCATCGCCTTGACTCTGGAATGGCTCCTTCCCATGTAAGGGCACCATTCACTCCAGCAGCACAACCATCAAAGTTTTCAAAGTAATATCTGTTATACCTTATCATAAGGAGAATTAGTGCTGACAGAAGCTGCTGTTCCCTCTGAATCACCTTGAGTCCAGCCTCATAAAATTGAATGATTAAATGAAGCAACATCAGCAGTATTTTTTTTTGTTTCATGCCAAAAGGTAGCAATTGGGAAAGCCTATGACTGTGCAAGCACAAGATCTTTTTCAAATCTCGTGAGAGCAGTAGTTTGAGACTTTGAGGCTATGTCACTGCTCAAACTTCGAAAAAAAAATAATTTTAAAAATCACAGTGATATAGGGAATAATTTGAACAGATAGCCCTTCATATCATCTCCATAGGAACATTCAGTCTTCCATAGTAGCTTTTCAGTAGACTTCAAGGAAAAGGAGAAATCATTAAGATTGTGTTTCCAGTCACTTCCCCCAGCTTGAACGTAAATTTGCTAAGTGCTATTCTGGCCCCAGCCCAATCGAAAGATCTAAGCTATATATTATATTTCATGTATAAGAGCATTATTGTCTGCAGGCAACAATACTCCAATTTCTATTACTAACTGAGGGGTTGGAATTAGAACAGAAGGATATATCTGAGCTGAACTAAGCACTCAGGCCAGTGTCAGCAGCTTTATAAATCCTGCAGCATGAACTGATACTTGCTGAGCTAGTAGCTGTAACACTTTGCAGATATCAAAGGGTAGTGTGAGGTGCTAAACACAGCACAGTGTATTGGACCCAGTTCTGCCCTCCACAGGCTATCACAGTACTTTAGAGAGTACTGCACTAGGTATTACTGCCAGAGATTGAAACACCTTGTACATGAAAAGGGTGATTTTTAAACTTCCACTGTATATCATATTATCGTGTGCACTTTTTTTTTTTGGCAGAAATTATAGCATTAATTTCAGCCTTACAAGTAAGGTAGCTTCATTACATTTATTTTAAGGTTAGCTGTACGAAATGCAAAGAAAAGACATGGGACAATCAAGACTCCACATGACTGTGTTGGGATTTGAAGGTCCCATGTCTAACATACTATCCACAGGGCCTGAATGCAAGCCATTTATACAGTTACAATAAATTTAGATCATACAATGCAACCCAGTTATATCTATTAAAATTTATAAGACTGCAAGATGACAATGTGACATATTGTAACAAGCATTTGTAGTATGGCATTAAAAAGTGCAGGAGGGGTTTTATCCAATGTTGCCTATTTGCCAGAAGAATGGAAACTGGTGTTGGACTATTTATGTTTGCATTTAATATTCTTTACTTTTAACCTACAACATTAATGATGGTGGATTGCATCAGACCTGGACAACCATCACCTGATGAACTATAAGTGAAGATTCCCATGTGTAAGTGTTTTGCATGGATTATTTCTTAATAAGTGCCTGATTTCGGAGATACCAAAAACAATCTTCTGATCTCTTTGCATTTCCCTCTCTTGCTTTGTAACAGATTCCTTATTCACAAAACAGGTAAGCTTGAAGTGGCACTGATCATTGAAGGAAAGACTGCATATCTCAACTAAATACTGCCATGATAATAGCATCAAATAAATTTGTCTGCAAAAGTCACTAGAAACAGTGTAGCTTAATATAGCATTTTGATTAAGAACAGATGGCTTGTTAATTAGGATTACCCATCTGCCCTCAATCAATGATAAAACCTGTGTGATAATGACTGATGTGACAGGCAATGCAATATATATGGCCACTTGTAGGAATACATTCACCCAATAGGATTAATTATGCCTGATTCATTTGCTCATTTTAAATGTTTTATACTGAAGTGAGAGATGAAAGATTATTTTATGGAAAGCACACAAATTAAAAATGGATCTAAGAAACAATTACCTAGTTTAGTGGGATGGCACTTGGGTGATTAATCTCTAACATTAATTAGGTAAATTTTACCTCAATGTAGAAATAATCCATAAGCAATTTAAGATTTCTCTCTCTTTTTTTCCAATTCTTTAGAGAATACCCTGAATCATATCCAAGCATATTGATTAAATATGAACATATAGCCCCTGGATTTCACTTAGAGGTCATATGGTTGATTAAGAAAGTCTGAAGTACCATGTGTGATACATGTAAAATACATTAATGGGTCTGATGTATGAAGAAATTATGAATTATGGACTTCTGCTTTACAAATTGCTGGCAGTATAAGACTAAAAACAGCAATTGAAAAATGCCATAAAGTTCAGTAGAATTTACTCCCAGATAAATGTATGATGATGATGGTGTTTATTTATACACCACTTTTTCTCTCCATAAGAAAACTCAAAGCATACATATACATTTAATTGTGCAAACTTTTGTGTATGCATAAACAAGAGCTATTAAATGTGGTGGCATTTGTTTTTTGTAGGGGTGTATGTAAGAGCAATTTTCAACCCATTACCCTATTAGTGGGTCAAAGTTCCACATTTACAACAAAAAACAAAAACAAATGAAAATGTAACATAGAAGTAACTAGTAGTTTACATCCAGTTTATACTATGATTGCTCCGTCTCATTTATAACCAAATTCAGATATATATATATTAATAAGTGGTCAGGGGACTTGAAGGATGTTCTGATGCATAACACTGCTCTAGGCAGCATTTGTGGACATTTTATAGATACTTATGTCTAATTTTTTTTTTTTAAAAAACCTATGGATTAAGTCAGTTAAGTAAAAAAAATGGACAGAACTGGGACTAAGATGGTAATATAGAGGTAGTATTATCTTCTATGTTATTATGCATTCTAGAATATCCAGGAATGATTGAAGTGAGACCATCCAGATGTTAACTGAACTATATCTCCTAGAATATGTCAGTATTTACAATTCTAATGCCCTGCATTTTCATCGAAGTGAATTGAATTGTACTGGTGAAAGTTACAATGCAGCAATATCTGGGTGGCCATATTTTGCCAATGTCTGTGTTAATTTCTGATACCTAACTTAATGATGTAATGATTTGAACATAACATTATGACTATGGAGCCCAGAATTTGATTTCCCATTGAGCCATGGAAAGTCACTGGATGACCTTGGACGAGTAATATGCTGTTAGGAACAGAAAACTCTACAGTGTCAATATATGTAAAAGATGACTTCAATGCACAACGAAAAAGACTTGCACAACTAGAACATGGCCATATAGCCTCTAGAACATGGCCATATAGCCCGAAAAGACCCACAAGAACTGAGTGATTCCGGCCATGAAAGCCTTCGACAATACTTGCACAACTTATGACATATTTAATCAAATACAGTCAAATGGGCAATGAAGTCAAATACAGTCCCTGTATTGCAGTCCATCGGATCCTCCAGAGTATCTACAGTAAAAGACAAGGAGCCCTTGTGATTCCTATGCATGGTTGGGGGAATTTATTCAACTTGAATCATGCGGTGTTGAAGACTACTTTAGCAGAACTAGCTATATATCATTCTTTCAAAAATTCCACTTGAGAGAAATAAACAAACCTTTATAGAAACTTCGCTGCTAGGTGATAGATTTGAACCTAAGAATGGATTTGCTCAATACATTGTGCCAGTTAAAAACAGTGTCCCTTAAGGTACACATAAATATCAAATAGGAAAAAATATTCATACTCAGATGGTAACTTTTAAGCATGGGATGATAAATGCATTATTTATATCAGCACAGTGCCAAAATCACCTTTTCAAGGCCATATTTGGATTACTAAAGTGAGAATTCATTTTTCAGCTACTTTCTTAAGGGACTAGCAATATATGTATGTATTCATTCATTCTTTCATATGCAGGGACCCTGGTTTCAAGTGATACAATTCTTTGAATATGATACCAAATACTTCTAACTCAGCATATGGTCTATGGAACCATTCTTTTAAAAAATCACTACGGTTAACGTTCAAATTAAAGGAAGATGTCAATTCTTTTTATTAATTTCTGACAGCTGCATAACTGGGTTTTGTTTTACTTCCGTTCCTCATAGACCAAGTTGCCATTGTATCACAAAGTACAAAAATAAAAGAATGTAGAACTCTGGGGCTCACAAAAGCTACTTTAGTAGGTATGCAATATTCAGCAACAAGAACGGAAGGGATTGAAACGTTAGTTATACATTATCTCAGATGTAGGTTCTCACAAGCACCATGTTGTACCAGATGACTGTTACTATGGTAACTACTTTTTTGTCTCCCACCAAAGAGCATATCTGTTAGCAGAATGCACCCAATCATTATAAGGCAGTTCAAATACTATGTCATTAGATTTCATTTCACTTTGGTGACTTTTCTTAATTTAAAAATTATGTACTGAGATACGAGGGAGATGTTAACCTAGAATGCCTGGTGAAAGTTTACCAGAGATTTAAGAATGTTGTTTTTCTATTGATAACTCAGAGTCAAACAATTATTTCAAGCCAAACAACAAGATTACCATAAAAGAACAGAATGGCTTTTCTACCACTGTTGAGAAGGGAATGAGGTATTTGAGGAAACCAGTATAACTCAGCCTGTAGTTCTAGCTTTATGCATTTTATAAAATCAGACTAAGCACTTGAAGCACACATGGCTTCAGTCAACATAACCAGTTCTTCACATACTCAGAATTTGAAGTAATTAATTGAATATGTCAAATTTGTTAAAATGTCAAAACTAATAAAATAATCTTAAAAACCATTATTTAAATGGCTAAATACTTGTGAAATCATTATATATATTTTTCTTCCACTTTACTTTGTTGATGGCTATTTTTATTGTAACGTTTATTTTGCTAAATAAAAAATAACAAAATAATTAACAACTGTATTATTTTTTCTTAATATTTTATAGTCAACGAATCAATTTTTCACTACATTGGTGATTTTTGTGTATAGGCTTGAAAAAAGGATTTTTTTTCATCAACTCAAAAGGACCAGCAGAAACTTATATATACAGGGAACTCAGTTTGTGTTAGTCACATAATATTTGTATGTATTCAGTGATTGCTCATGTTCACAACTGGGTTACAGAAAGACACTTTGATTCCACCACTCACAGATAACTATAAACAGTTTACTTCGAATGTTAAATTTAATTTATAATAAAGTTATAATTAATCACAAAAGTTGTCACATAATCACAAGTGTATTGGTTTAGCTACCACTGTCATGCAATTTTGAAGACAGTTAATGATAGTACGCTTTTCATCGCATGGTGAAAATATGGGCCACAGATGACCAACCCTGTGGAGAGTAGAGATGGAATGATACATTTGAGAAATCATCAAAAATGTGTTTCTTCAGTATTTGGACATCCTAATGACGAAATCTACAAATGTTTTTTTTTTAAATATTTTTATTCATTTTATAACATACATATATACAGTGTTAGGGTTCAAGAGTAAAGAGGGGATAGGGGTGAAAAGGGGAGGGAGAGAGAAAGAGAGAGAGAAAAGAAAAAAAGGGAGAGAGGGGTAGGGAATGAAGAGTTAAGGTTAGGAGTAGTTGACTTCCACATCTCCTTCTCCGTCGTTTCCTGATTTTGGTGTTTTCTTCTATCTTTGTCTCCTCTTTCTTTATCCTTCTTTTCTGTCTTTAAATGTCTTTTATTTCAGATTTCAGGTTGGAGCTTCGTTATGATTTACATCTTTTTCCTCTTTCTCTAATTCAATCAACTACTCATCAAAGGGTCTCCAATCAGTTTTCTTTAGGGGGTCTACCATATGAGTCTTTCAATGCAAATGTCAGCTTGTCTATATCTCTATTTTTTAAAAAATTTGTTTAACCAGTCTTCTTCTGATACCAGTTCTTTTTGTTTCCATTTTTTTGCATGTACCATTCTGGTGGCCGTCATAAGATAGGTAAATAAAATATCTTTGTTCAGGTCTAAATCTAACTCCTCATCTGTTATTCCCAAAAGGAAGTATTCCTGTTTCAATTGAATTTTAGTTTTAACAATCTTTTCACTCACTTCCTGAATTAATTTCCAGTATGATTTTACTTTTGAACACGACCATGAATGGGAAAAAGTGCCAACCTGAGTTTCGCACTTCCAGCATTTATTTTGGGTGCTGTTATACATTAAACCTAATTTTAGTGGTGTTATATACCATCTAAAAAACATTTTCAGCCAATTCATGCTTGTCAAATAAGTATATCTATTTTTTTCCATTTTTTCCCCATTCATTTAGTCTAATTGTTCGGCCTACGTTTTTTGCTCATTTGATCATACATTCTTTTATACTTTCTGCTTCCGTTGCCCAATCAAGTAATTTGATATACATTTTTGATATTGATTTTTTAGGTTTCATTAGGATCTTCATCTTTCTCTAGGAATCCCAATTCTTTATCTCTGTTATAATGCTCTTTCATTTGTACATGTTGTAGCCAAGAGATTGATTTGAAAAGATGGACTAACTCTTCCTTTGTTTTCATTTGATAGGAGTTATCTCTTTTTTAAACCATAATATCTTTATATATGGGTCACTTTGCCCAACCCAGTAATCTCCGTTGTCCCGCCTCCAATGTGGAGACCCAGAGTGGGGTTTTAAGATACATATTGGATTTGTATTTATTCCATATTTTTAATAGGGCTGCACTGATAAAGTGATTATTGAAGTTCTTTTCCTTTTAAACTTGATTGTACCAGAGATAGGCATGCCACCCAACTCTTAAATCAAAGCCTTCTAGTGTCAGTAATCTTTCTCTTTTTAATAGTATCCAATCCTTTATCCAGTCTAATCCGCAGGCCTCATAATAGAGTTTTTAAATCCGGTAGACCTAGTCCACCCCTTGAAGTCAGATCTATTAGGTGTACGTGCCTTATCCTTGGTTTTTCCCCCTTCCAAATAAACCTAGCTATTTCTTTGTTCCATTGGTTGAATAGTTTATTGTTTTAAGCATGGGGAAATTTTGGAAGAGAAAAAGCATTTTAGATAACACATTCATCTTTATCATGGCTATTCTTCCCAAAATGGAGATATTTAGATTATTCCAATTTTTAAGTCCTTTCTAATTTCTAATTTCGTCCCATTTCTTTTCATAATTGTTTTTTAAAAGGTGTAGATTTCTTGAAGTTAGATAAATTCCCAAGTATTTTATTTTAGATTCTATTTGTATGCCAGTCTGTTGAGTTAGATGTTCTTGATTTTTTAAATATATTTTTAGTTAAGATCATTGTTTTTTTCCTGTTCAATTTAAACCCCGCAATTTTTCCAAATTCCTCTATTTTGTCTTGCCATCTTAAAATAATTTCTCTTGGATCCTCTATTACAATCCACTATTGTTGAGAATGTTCACAGTTCAAACACAAAATTCATATATGTTTTTCCTTTTTCAGGAAGATAGTAGTTGCCTATTCATGTTTCCTCACTGGATTTTTTTTTAATTAAAAGAAAGAAAGAAAACTAATACATCTTGAGATGAAGATGTTGTCAAAAAATCAAATTTCTGAAGATGGTTTGTTTTGTGGTTTTCAGGCTGTGTGGCAGTGTTCTAGCAATATTTTCGCCTAACATTTTTTTCTGTATTTGTTGCTGGCAACTACTGTGAAACCACACAACACCCTAGTGATTCCAATTGCGAAAGCATTCAACAATACATTTCTGAAAATGGTTCTTCAGCAGAAATAGAATTGCTAAAAATTACTTCTTGCTTTCTTTAAGAATTGAATTGCATTGCTAGTACAGAGTCCATAAACATTAATCACTGAAAGATAAAAAAAAATTGCAACATGGTTCATATTATTTACTACCTTTATCACTTTCTCCTCTCTGCTGATACAGTTTCTCTTCCAGCAAAAAAGAGATGTCCCATATCATGTCTAGCTTCTCCATTCCCCTCCATTCAAGGATCCTATAACTCTTAAAATATTGGCTGCAATTCAAGATTTATGATGTATAGCATAAATAAATACATGCAAAGATGTATTATGCTGAGTCTATATAATTTCAATACAAGATTAGAAATATTAAGCAATATGTATCAATGACTGGGTGCCATTGTGCAAACTCTGTGATGCATGAGCACAATGTGCAAACACAATGCACACTGTAATGTAGAAAGCATAACCAGAACATGCAACATTGTTTTATCCACAACTCTGATTCCACTGTCAGTAGTCATGTGCAAAAAAATTGTTTCTTCTGTTTCATCCGTTTATTTCGTTTATTTTGTTCCTTCAGAGGCACAAAATGGGAAGGACCCTCCAGGTATGAAAATAAACTTGAAATGAAAGCAGGCGGGAGTGGGAACTGGCTCTAAGCCTGCATTTTGGCATCATAGTTGTAGAGGAGAGCAATTGCGCTCAGGAAAACCTATTTGCTCAGTCTTGCCCTCCATCAAATTTGCTGGCAGCCTTGCTCTGCAACCATGCGCTTGCTTTGGCCTACGTGGCACACATGCACTCTATTTCCAAAGAGAGAGTGTGTGTAGCATGTAGGCCCAAAGTGCATGGGCCTGCCAGGGCCCGTAGCCAAACCCTGACTAAAGAGTGCTCCTTACTCGACATTCAGCTGCAGATCCTGCCAGCCTGCTGGGGCTTGCCTCCTGCCAGGGCCTTTCCGGGCCTTCACAGTTGCAGTCATGTTAAATCCTGTTAAATCTAAGTAAGCCTTTACAGCTAATTTTAGAGTTCAGTTTTGAAAAAAGTAGTTTAAGTCTTTTCAGTCAAATGTTTATCATTTTGAATGCATGTAAGTGAAAAATATGTTCATAGTTTATAACACTTCCAAATGCACCTACAAGTGATGAACAATTTGATATATGAGTAACAAAGATTCCTTTCTGATTCAGGATGTACATGTACATTTGCTGTTAATTATCTCATAGCTAGGACTCTCCTGCTGAGCTAAAGTTTGCCTTGGCACTGTTATCTCTGGCTAACTTACTGAAACAAATGCCTCAAGAATGCCCTACATATATAAGTTTATATGCTACAAGGTAAGCCAAATTCAGATGCAGTTTTATTGCTCTGTGGTTAAACGATTTAGAGATCTGTTAGTTGTGTTATCTGTAGTTGAAAATGGAGTACAACATTACAAAATACACGTGCAATTGGAGTCCGTCAACTAAAAACTCTCCCATCAATGAATAAAGTTCAGCTTCTTTCACTGAAGGATTATTCCCTACTATATAAATTGTCTATTAATACATTTTTTCCATTTTTCTCATGTAGTAAATAATCAGTATGAAAAATGAACTAGTACAATTTCACAGTATGATCATATTTTCTGGTTGTTACAAGAATGTAAGAAGAACTATGATGGATTGGAACAAATAGTATATATTGATAATGGTTAATACTCACTTGCAGTCAAAATGCTCAAATCAACTATCAAATTGATATGTGTCAGCAGAGCAGCAAGTAAAAAATACGCATTTAGTTTGGGGCAATTGGTTCTTTATATTATACTAGCTGTCCCCTGCCATGCGTTGCTGTGGCCCAGTCTGTTGATCTGGCAAATAAAGTAATGAGAAAGTATTGGTTTCTAATATATGTAATTTCTTTCTGCTTGTGGGTAAACAGTATTTCTTGCTGTTTCTTTGTCAATGTTGATGTGGAGAGTGCCTGGTTTGCCCACCCTGGAACATGGAACATATAGTTGTCCTTCTTTAAGGGTCCCTTCAAATCTATGATACTATATCTCTGTGGGTGAATCATATCTATCTATCTATTAGGGCTGGGCAACCACAGAAAAATTTGTTTCTAAAATCGATTCGTTTTTTGGGGGGTTTTGCGTTTCGATTTTTAAAAGAATTCCGAAATTTTTCTTTTAAAAAGTTCGATATTTATGAAATTTCGTAAATTACAAAACAATACGAAACAATTACGAAACAATTACGAATCGATTCGTTAATGGCGGACGCGACAGCGCAATACGCTAAAAACCTCCAAATGGGACAGGGGGAACTTCTGAAGCTTCCCTCTCCCTCTGTTGTTGACTGTTGGTGTGATATTTATATATTTTTTCACTGATTAAACAAACAACAACTATAAAACTTGCCCCAGACATGCGGAAATAATAACGAAACGATTTCAAAACGATAACGAAACGAATACAAAACGAATTCGAAACAATTATGAAACGAATTTAAAAATTCGTTTTGTTTTTTAGTTGCTCCTGAATGGTTCGTTATCGCTTCGTTATAAAAAAAATAACGAATTTTTAAAGAATTATGAAATTACGAAACGAAACCGCCCAGCCCTACTATCTATCTATCTATCTATCTATCTATCTATCTATCTATCTATGTCTATGGCTGGATGGGTCTTTGTGAGGAGGACTTTGATTACATTTTCTTGCCCTGATGAAGGGAGCTGGATTGGATGGTCTCAAGTATTTTCTGTTAGTCATGGGGGTTCTGTGTGGGAAGTTTGTCCTGATTCTGTCATTCGTGGGGTTCAGAATGCTCTTTGATTGCAGGTAAACCATAAATCCCAGTAACTAAAACTCCCAAATGTCAAGGTCTACTTCCCCCGAACTACATCTGTGGTCATATTTGGGTGTATTGAGTGCTTGTGCCAAGTGTGGTCTAGATTCATCATTGTTTGAGTCTGTAGTGGTCTCTGGATGTAGGTGAACTACAACTCCAAAACTGAAGGTCAATGGCCCACGAAACCCTTCCAATATTTTCTGTTGGTCAGGGGATTCCTGTATGCCAAGTGTGGTTCAATTCCATCAATTCCCCCGAACTACATCTGTGGTCATATTTGGGTGTATTGAGTGCTTGTGCCAAGTGTGGTCTAGATTCATCATTGTTTGAGTCTGTAGTGGTCTCTGGATGTAGGTGAACTACAACTCCAAAACTGAAGGTCAATGGCCCACCAAACCCTTCCAATATTTTCTGTTGGTCAGGGGATTCCTGTATGCCAAGTGTGGTTCAATTCTATCGTTGGTGGAGTCCAGAATGATCTTTGAATATAGGTGACCTATAAATCCCAGCAGTTACAACTCCCAAATGACAAAATCATATATTTTTTGAGTGATGGTCACTCCTTGTGTTGTGAGACATTTTTTTTTGCCAAATTTGGTGTGATTTTGTTCATTGGTTCTTTTGTTTTTAAGGCAGTCATTATGCACAGAGCATTTTTATGGACGAGTCCTCCAAGGGCCATCTAGTCCAGCCCCTTCTGGCATAAGGGAAAAGCACAATCAAACCACTCCTGAGAGATGACCATTCAGCCTCAGTATACTAATACTACTACTACTACTACTACTACTACTAATAATAATAATAATAATAATAGAAGAATCCTAGTATAGAAGAGACCTGAAGGGGCCATCCAGACCAGCCCCTCTAACCACTCCTGAGAGATAGCCAGCTTCAGGATAATATTTGGTGGAGATTGGCCCAGCAGTTCTTTTGTTTTTAAGCCACTCGTTACAACATGAGCATTTATATATGTGTGTGTGTGTGTGTGTGTGTGTGCTGTGTTAAATGATTTGTTCCCAAAACAAATAATGAATAATTTAATCGATGTTGTCCATTTGGAAAGAACACCTCTGAGGAGGCTTCTCCCTCATCCTTTCTCAGTTCATGACATGATAATTGAAGAAAGAGATAAGCAAGGATCCTTCCCAGCCTGGCCTCCTCACTATATTTCTGGTGTTGAGCAAATGACAGGTCGGCAAAGATTAATACCCTGCAATTTTCTAATATTTATCTAGTGTATTGAGGGTTATAATATCCTCTCTTATTTCCCTTCCTGGTCTGCTGAATACCATTAGAAGGGAATTATTATTATTATTATTATTATTATTGGCACAAAAGCACAGTATGTCACAACAAATTAGATCTATATGCTGGATCTCGTATCACAAAATAACAAGTCAAACACTTCCCAAGCATCTAGGACTGTGTGATGTATTTTTGAAAGATGCGCACAGATCCAAGTAAGGTGGCCTTCTGCAGTTGACAGATCGTGATTTTGTCAATGTGTATTGTTTCTAAATACCAGCTGAGATCTTTTGGCACGGCACCCAGTGCACCAATGACCACTGGGACCACCTGTACTGGTTTATGCCAGAGCCTTTGCATTTCAATTTTGAGGTCTTGATAGCGGC
This sequence comes from Anolis sagrei, assembly GCF_037176765.1. Lineage (NCBI taxonomy): Eukaryota > Metazoa > Chordata > Lepidosauria > Squamata > Anolidae > Anolis > Anolis sagrei. Next base: position 63,445,722 of record NC_090023.1, on the reverse strand, counting down.
TGAGTTTTTCCTGTTGTTTTTCCTCAATGCGACTGTGACCCGGTATGGCGACATCAATAATCCAGACTTTTTTCTTTTCCACAATCATGATGTCTGGTGTATTGTGTTCCAAAACTTTGTCAGTCTGGATTTGAAAGTCCCACAGTATTTTTGCATGTTCATTTTCCACAACCTTTGTGGGTTTATGATCCCACCAATTCTTTACTACTGGCAGGTGGTACTTGTAACATAAGTTCCAGTGAATCATCTGGGCTACAGAGTTGTGTCTTTGTTTGTAGTCCGTCTGTGAGATTTTCTTGCAACAACTGAGGATATGATCCATGGTTTCATCAGCTTCCTTGCACAGTCTGCATTTTGGGTCATCCACTGATTTTTTCAATCCTGGCCTTAATTGCATTGGTTCTGATGGCTTGCTCCTGAGCTGCAAGAATCAGGCCTTCTTCTTCAGGACAGAAGAGCCATAACCAGGTCTTCTCCTTGTCAACTTTTCCTTCAATCTTCTCAAGGAACTGCCCATATAAGGCTTTGTTGTGCCAGCTGTCAGCTCTGGTTTGGAGTGCAGTTTTCTTGTACTGACTCTTTGTCTGCTGTGCTTTGAGAAGTTTCTGATTATTGGCTTCAATTAAAGCAGGTTCTTGGCTTTCCTTGACATATTCTGCCAGGGTGTGCTTTTCTTCTTCAACTGCTTGTTTGACTTGTAAAAGTCCTCTGCCACCAGACTTTCTAAGCAGATAGAGTCGGTCAACATCACTGCGGGGATGTAATTAATTATGAATGGTCACGAGTTTTCTTGTTTTTCTGTCCAAATTGTCCACTTCTGCCTGTGTCCATTTTATGATGCCAGCAGTATATCTTATGACAGGTATGGCCCAGGTGTTTATGGACTTGATGGTATTGCCTCCATTGAGCTTGCTTTTGAGAACTTTTCTGACCCTTTAAATGTATTCTTTGCTGACCACCGTTTTCACATGTTCATGTTTGATGTTGTCCAGCTATAGTATGTCCAGATATTTATAGGCCTCTGGCTGGTGACACTTGATTGCTTGGCCATTGTGCATATTTATGCCCTCACTTTCAATGATTTTTCCCTTCTTCAGTGCCACTGTCGAACATTTGTCCAAACCAAACTCCATGTTGATATCTGTGCTAAAGATTCAGACAGTGTTAGTCAGAGACTGGATTTCAGTTTCAGTTTTCCCATACAGCTTCAGGTCATCCATATATAGCAGATGTGAAATTTTGTGAGGTCTCTGAGACGTTTGATAGCCGAGGTTTGTTTTTTGTAAGATTGTTGACAGAGGGATCATGGCAATGATGAAAAACAGTGGGGACAATGAGTCTCCCTGGAAATCAGTTATTATTGTTATTGTTATTATTATTATTATTATTATTATTATTATTATTATTATTATTAAAAACACAATATGACACAGCAAGCGAGATATATGTGCTGGATTTTGTATCAGAAAATCACAAGTCAAACACTTCCCAAGCATTTAGGACTATGTAATGTATTTATCAAATGATATGTGCAGATCCAAGTAAGGTGGCCTTTTGCAGTTGACAGATTGTGAATTTGTCAATGTTTATTGTTTTCAAATGATGGCTGAGATCTTTTGGCATGGCACCCAGTGTGCCAGTGACCTTTGGGATCACCTGTACTGGTTTATGCCAGAGCCTTCGCAGTTCAATTTTGAGGTACTGATAACAGCTGAGTTTTTCTTGTTGTTTTTCATCAATTCAGCTCTTGGTGCTTTGTAAAACAAGTCCAAATACTCAATGAAAAGTTAAGAATTTTTAATTATTATTATTATTAATCATCATCATCATAAAGAAATTGAGGAGGGAGATACCAATATAGAGATTTTTTTTTTTGTGACGATGAGCAGTGTGTTGAAAAGAATTGAGTAGAATAGACAATATATTTAGCACCTTCCATGTGAAACGCAAGCTATTGACTTACTAGTTTACTAGTCAAATCCTGGGAATGAAAATATAAGAAAGATACTCAATTAATACAGGCAATATGTCCCACTGCAGGACAGACAGGTTAGATTCATAGTTTATATTAATTAATTAATTAATTAATTAATAATAACCTTACACTAACCTTACAAAAATTAGTCAATATACAATGCATATTTGAAGGATTTTTAAAGATTAAACAGATTTGTGCTTATACCTGAAAGCATATTTTCCTTGACTCCCTACTTGTGCACTCAGCAGCATAACAAAAATTATGTTTATTTTTTATTAAATTTTATGTTTTAAAAATGCATTTTTTGTATTTTAGTTGGAAAGTTTTAAGTATTTTGTACATGTTCTTTATAGTATGGAGAAAAAATATTAAAAAGTTGTAGATTTTTTTTTGAAAAAAAACCAAGCATTTAAGAAAGTTTGAAATGTAATTTTAATTGAATCTTAAAATAGAATAAGATCACTATTTGCACAATAGATAAGGAACAGCTATGACCTCCTGGAAGAGGAGAGTAAATGAGGGTTTCCTTTGTTTTTTTTGTTGGGGAATTAATAAAAAGATTAAACTGTGCTCACAAAAAGCAGGCTTGGAGCTGGTGCCCACTCTCACTTGCTTTTGTGTCAAGAGGATTTTTGAACAGGGGGGGGGGGGGCTTCCTGTCTTGCGCTCTGAAAGGGAACAAATGCTGAATGAAATTGGGTTTTGCGCACTAAATGACCATCACAGTTTACCCCAGTTAAGCCCTTTTTAGTTTGAGGGATTAATATGTTATGTGCAGTTTATGGAAAGTCAGTCTAGGCAGCCTCTTTGCATTTGAAGCCTCCATCACCCTGCCCCTTTAAGAATCCACTCAGGAGTGGAGCCCTAGGCAAGGCACTTCTGGTTCTTGGAAGAGTCAGCCTTTTTCATGACTGGAAGGTGAAGAGAAAGGAAGGCTGGAAAGTCTACAAAATAGCCTGTCCAGTTGGAGCTGTCTTCAAGTCCAGTTGGAGCTGTCCAGTCAGTGTTAAATTTGGAGACCATCTTAAAGACAGTTGATCACCATACAAGAAAGAGACAATAAGAAGAAATAAAGATTCAAGAACCTCAGTTTGGTCTATCTCTCAAAGACTTTACTTCTCCTCATAAAGAATTTGTAGTGAGACTCAGGAGGAGAGAAAGTTGAAAATTCTTCTCAGTTAACAAATTCATGTTTGATTCAACTATATAATCTCCACTTTGTTCCCTGTGTAGCCAGTTCACCTTTCAAGTAGTTAAGATAGCATGGCAGCAGAGCACCACCTTAACATAGCCTTGAACCATGTTAACCAAAGTCACAGATTGCTTCAAATTCTGAGTTTCTGGAAGAAACTGCTACTTTAGGCCATATAAACAGTTGGGACAAATCCAGGACATAATCAGGTGTAACTGTGTACATGGCTATCCCATATTTCTCAGTCTCAAATGGCCCAGGAATTCATGATGGCACTCTACATTCTTGTTGCATCAGCCAGTGGGTGTGGCATGCCTTGTGTTGGTCACTTGCTGCCCGGAGTGACTCTGGGCAAAGTGCTGGGGTGTTTGGAGAAAGAAGGTGGAAAAAGAGGGGGGAGCTGAATTTTCCTCTCTTCTCTCATATCCCTCTACAGTAACTGACATGAGCCAGGTTGCATCTACTGGTTGGAAAATTTGTGGGGAAACAGCTAAATCTATTAGTGATTCATTTCAAAGATTCAGATGGACCCTGCTTCAATTTGTAAAGATTCAGAGGGATCCTATTCCGATTCATAATCTGAATCTCCGAAGCTTTGTAATTGTTTTGTTAAGATATTTCATAGAATCATAGAATCATAGAGTTGGAAGAGACCTCATGGGCCATCCAGTCCAACCCACTGCCATGAAGCAGGAAAATCACATTCAAAGCACCCTTGACAGATGGCTATCCAGCCCCTGCTTAAAAACCCCAAAGAAGGAGCCTCCAACACACTCCGGGGCAGATAATTCCACTGCTTAATGGCTCTCACAGTCAGGAAGTTCTTCCTAATGGTCAGGTGGAGTTTTCATTCCTGTAGTTTGAAGCCATTGTTCTGTGTCCTAGTCTCCAGAGCAGCAGAAAACAAGCTTGTTCCCTTCTATGACTTCCCCTCACATTTATACATTGCCATGATATCTCCTCTCAGCCTTCTCTTCTGAAGGTTAAGCATGCCCAGCTCTTTAAGCTGCTCCTCATAGGGCTTGTTCTCCAGATCCTTGATCATTTTAGTTGTCCTCCTCTGGACACATTCCAGCTTCTCAACATCTTCCTTCAATTGTGGTGCCTAGAATTGGACACAGTATTCCAGATATGGTCTGACCAAGGTAGAATAGAGGGGTAGCATGACTTCCCTAGATCTAGACACTAGACTCCTATTTATGCCGGCCAAAATCCCATTGACTTTTTTTGCCACCATAAGGCATTGTTGGATCAGGTTTAACTTATTGTCCATGAGAACTCCAAGATCTTTTTCACATGTACTGCTGTCTATCCAGGCATCCTCCATTCTGTATCTTTGTGTTTCATTTTCTCTGCCTAAGTGGGGTATCTTGCACTTGTCACTGCTGAACTTCATTTTGTTAGTTTTGGCCCATCTCTCTAATCTGTCAAGATCGTTTTGAATTCTGCTCCTGTCTTCTGGTGTATTGGCTATCCCTCCCAAATTTGGTGTCATCTGCAAACTTGAGGACCCGTAATCTAAGTCAATGATGAAGAGGTTGAAAGGATCGGGCTCAAGGCAGAACCCTGTGGAACTCCACTTGTCACTACTTTCCAGGAAGAAGGAAGCATTAGTGAGCACCGTCTGCTTAACTTTGTTGCATCCCAGTTCAAGAAACAAGACCATAAGATTAAATCCACCACTCTGGACTGTAGGAAAAGCAATCCTTGTTTATTGATGAAAAATTGGTTACAAAAGAAAGGTAAATGCAGAGTAAAAAAGGCACAGAAAAACACAGTAGTCAATAGGATCTCTGAACTTGAGCAAAACTTCAAAAGCCACAAAACAATAACCAGGAGTCTGTTAGCCTTTTACTAACCATGAACTTGGAAACTAGAAGCCTCTGGGATTACTGGCCATGGAACACAGGAATTCTGCCAAGACCAGCCACAGTCCCGAACGTTGCTTGACCTAAAGAAGCACCCGGCAGGGACGCTCTTAAACCAAAGAAGCTATTCTTAGAAATGCCCCTTGACTTTTCTGTTTGGGCCTCTTTCTGCTGAAGGCGCTGTGACCTTCGTACAGACTGGGAAACAAATCTATCTCTGACTATCTGTTCTCTTCGGACCTCATTATCAAGCCCAGGTGGGGAGATATCACAGCTAACTTCCAAAACATTCTCTTCTAACTGTTGGGTTTCATTTTCATTCCCACTGACCTCTGCATCAACAACAGATTCCACACTGTCAGAGTCAGGGAGAGCTTGCTCAGTTGGAAAAACTATCAGAGAATCCTGTTCACACAGATCAGGATCAGGCTGAACCCCAACAAACTTGTTCTATTTGCACTAATTTGGAAAACTGCAAAGCTCATTTTTCTGTTATTTTTATGGCCAGGAGAATGAAACTTGGCACTCTTGTAGGCCACATTTACAACTTTAAGCCTGCCAAGTTTCAGAACATTTTACTCATCCACTGATTTTTAGGAAATTTTTACAAATATTTTTTAAAACTACAAACGATGTTCCTTTGAATTTCTGCACAATTAGAAAACATAAGCAGGCACCAATCCTGCAATGTTTCAGAAAGTGTAGTATAATGCGAACTATTCGTTTAAGCTGTAGTCTCAAATGATCTTCTGTGGCGGGGGGGGGGGGGTCCCTTTATTCTGCCATCCTGACCGCTGCCATCAATATATTTATTTACTTTATTTCTATACTTTATTTACTTTATTTCTATACCGCTTTTCTCAGCCCTCGGGTGACTCAAAGTGGTGAATGGATCCATATATAATGGATTATTACTCAATTTGATTAAATATGTGGAGGCTGCAGAGACTCTGCCACCAATATACAATATTCTGAGGAGTTTTTCCTATGGAATCAGGCTACCACCAAAGTCAAAAGGGGTTTTCAGTTGTTGTTTGACCAGAGTTTTAAAAGTAAGTTGGATTGTGCTGAATTTGAACTTAGGGCGCAGAACACTGAGGTGGATATTATTGAGATTCTTCTAAATATTTGCTGCCACCAATCTGGAAACTTTGTTTCCCTAACTTGCTGTGAAACTTTTTCACACAGAGGCACACTGAGACAGTTGTTTGTTAACAAAGAACAAATAGGTTTATTTGTATGGTTTTTAAAAAAAACATAGGCACTTAAGCATAACGGTTGCGAGAATGAGATGAAGCTTATTTGGTTACTTTAAAAACAGTTAAGTACTTGGTTTGTCTGGATTTACTGAGGTATATTGCATGTTTTAAATGTAATTCTTGTATTGCCAATATGGATGCCACTTAGAATGTGATGCTATGCTGAAATATTTATGTTAAGGCTGTGATTGAGTGACCTTAAGATAATTATTATTTATTTATTTATTTGATGCACTTATTAACCGCCATTCTCAGCCCATAAGGGCGACTCATGGCGGTGTACAGTACACATAACAGACAATTACAAAAGCCAGTTTCAACAACATATAAACTCTACATAATTACAAACTACACTAAAAATCCGCTTCGTCTCTTAGTGGAATCATAGCCAATCTCATATTCCTTGTTCCATTCCAGTTCTCATTGCCGTATTGTTTGTTGTTTAGCACTTAATTGAATGCCCTCTCGAACAGCCACGTCTTAAGGCTTTTTCGAAAGGACAAAAGGGAGGGCGCCTGTCTGATGTATGCAGGGAGAGTGTTCCACAGCCGGGGGGCCACCACCGAGAAGGCCCTCTCCCTCGTCCCCGCCAGCCGTGCCTGGGATGCAGGCGGGATCGAGAGAAGGGCCTCCCCAGACGATCTCAAGGTCCTCGTGGGCTCGTAGGCCAAGATGCGGTCGGAAAGGTATTTTGGGCTGGAACCGTTTAGGGCTTTGTAGGCCAAAACCAGCACCTTGAATTGGGTCCGGTAGCAAATCGGCAGCCAATGGAGCTGGGACAACAGGGGCGTTGTGTGCTCCCTGCCACCCGCTCCAGTTAGTAGCATGGCTGCCGCGCGCTGAACCAACTGAAGCTTCCGGGCCGTCTTCAAGGGCAGCCCCACGTAGAGAGCGTTGCAGTAGTCCAGGCGGGATGTGACGAGAGCGTGTACCACCGTGGCCAAGTCAGACTTCCTGAGATACGGGCGCAGCTGGTGCACAAGCCTGAGCTGTGCAAATGCTCCCCTGGTCACCGCTGAAACCTGGGGGTCCAGGCTCAACGATGAGTCCAGGGTCACACCCAAGCTGCGAACCTGCGCCTTCAAGGGGAGTGCGACCCCGTCCAGCACAGGCTGTAACCCTATACCCCGTTCGGCCTTGCGACTGACCAGGAGTACCTCTGTCTTGTCTGGATTTAGTTTCAGTTTGTTCGCCCTCATCCAGACCGTTACAGCGGCCAGGCACTGGTTCAGGACCTCGACAGCCTCCTTAGTAGCAGGTGGGAAGGAGTGACAGAGTTGGACATCATCTGCATACAGATGACACCGCACCCCGAAACTCCGGATGATCTCACCCAGCGGCTTCATGTAGATATTAAACAGCATGGGGGACAGTATGGAACCCTGTGGCACCCCACAAGTCAAAGGTTGTGGAGCGGAACAGGAGTCCCCCAATAACACCTTCTGGGTGCGGCCCTCCAGAAATGACTGGAGCCACTGCAGAGCAATGCCCCCAAGACCCATTTCCGCAAGGCGCCCCAGAAGGATACCGTGGTCGACGGTATCGAAGGCCGCTGAGAGGTCCAGGAGCACCAACAGGGACACACTCCCCCTGTCTAGCTCCCGGCGCAGATCATCCACTAAGGCGACCAAGACCGTCTCGGTACCATGCCCCGGTCTGAAACCAGACTGTGCCGGATCCAGATAATCCGTGTCTCTCAAGAATACCTGGAGTTGTGAGGCCACCACGCTTTCCATGACTTTGCCCAAAAAGGGAAGATTGGAAACAGGCTGAAAGTTGTCCAATTTAGTGGGGTCCAGTGATGGCTTCTTCAACAGCGGCTTTATAATAGCCTGTTTTAGGCTCGCTGGAATCTTGCCTTCCCGAAGGGAGGCATTCACCACCACTGTTACCCACTCGGCCAATCCCCCTCTGGCCTCCCTTAGAAGCCAGGATGGGCAGGGGTCTAGGATGGACGTGGTGGGCCTCATTCCTCCAAGTATCTTGTCCACATCCTCGGGTTTCACAAACTGAAAAGAATCCATCAAAATAGGACAAGCAGGTGCCCTTGTTACATCCTCGGAGACTGCATTTAACGCAGCGTCCAGCTCGGAACGGATCAAGGCGACTTTGTCTGCAAAGAACCAAGCAAATGCTTCACAGCGCGTGACCAAATTGTCAGGGCTCCCGCCTGAGGTGGCGGGAGTTAAAAGACCTCTGACAATCCGAAACAACTCCGCCGGACGGTTCTTTGCAGACGCAATAGTGGCCGCAAAGAAAGTTTTCTTTGCGGCCTTTATTGCCGCGGCATATGCCCTAAGAAAGGACACAAACCGTGCTCGATTTGACTCGCTCGGATCCGAGCGCCACACGCTCTCTAGTTCCCTCATCCTTCGCTTCATCGCTGCCAGCTCCTCAGTAAACCAAGGGGCTGGTTTAGCTCGGCTACTTGAGAGGGGACATTCCGGAGCAATCATGTCAATAGCCCTGGCCATCTCCCCATTCCAGAGAGCGACCAAGGCTTCGACATGGTCACCTACCGAGGTGGCGGGAAAATCCCCAAGAGCCGTCAGGAATCCATTCGGATCCATAAGCCTCCTGGGGCGGACCATCTTAATGGGTCCTCCACCTTTGCAGAGGTTAGGGGGCACAGTGAGCCTAAATCTGATCAGGAAGTGGTCGGTCCATGGCAACGGAGAGATGGACAACTCCTCCACACCGCCACCCTGTTCCAATCCCTGGCAGAAAACCAAGTCCAATGTGTGTCCAGCACAGTGGGTGGGGCCAGATATTTGTTGGGACAGCCCCATGGTTGCCATGGCAGACATGAAGTCCTGAGCCGCACCTGTGAGGGTCGCCTCGGCATGGATATTGAAGTCTCCCAGCACAAGGAGCTGTTGAGACTCCAACGCCAGGCTCGAGACCACCCCCGCTAGCTCAGGTAGGGAGACTGTAGTGCAGCGAGGTGGACGGTACACTAGCAGAATCCCTATTCTGTCCCGGTCACCCACCCTCAGGTAGACACATTCAAAATTTGTGGTCTGCGGGATGGGGCACCTGGTCAGATGGATGGAATCTCTATAGACCACTGTGACCCCGCCTCCCCGCCCTCCGGATCTTGGTTGGTGCTGGACGGGGAAGCCTGGAGGACAAAGCTGGGTCAGATTTATTCCTCCAGCTTCGTTCAGCCAGGTCTCCGTGATGCACGCCAGATCTGCCCGCTCGTCCAGGATTAAGTCCTGGATCCAGGTCGTTTTTCCGTTGACAGATCTGGCGTTCAACAGCACCACCTTCAGTCCAGAGGGTCCGCTCACCTGGTTACACCAATTTACCTTAGGAGACCGATTTGGAATTGTTAATGTGGATAAATGGTCCGAATTTAGCCGAATTTGAGGTCTCCTTTTCCCACATCTCCTCCTTCCCACCACGACCTCTATGGGGGCCCCTCGGCTAGTGGAACACCTCCCCTCCTCCGTGCCGCAGTTCATGGCCAAGGTCTTAGTCTCCGGTTCACCAGCTGTTTGGAATGCTGTCGTTTTTTCTTGCCAGTTGCTTTGGTCTTCTTTATCCCCCCTCCCCTCCTCATTTTCCTTCGCAGGCTCCAGCCCACTTCCTCCCCTGCCCCTTTCACCAGTCAATAATATCAGGGACAGTATACATAGAAGGGTGGGGGACCACATAGGTGAAAACAGAACACTTCAGTAGATGACAGTGATACAAGTGGTACCTAAAGTGCTGGGGACTTAAAGTGCAATAGTAGTAACTTCACGGCTACGAGCCACTAGGGCGGTTCATAAGGTGCAGGATCTTAAAGTGCAGCAAAACTCAAAAACGGCCCTCAATACTACTAAAGTGCGGCAGGAGGGATCGGGGAAGGGGAAAAGTGCAAAAACAGTTGGCAGCAGAGGCAGGCGCCTTAAAGTGCTATATTATGCTCTTATTACCACATTAGCAGCAAGGTAGAAGGAACTGTAACGTGCAATGATCGCAATGTAAACACAATTATTAAAGAGATTGGCAGTTGGCAAATATACTATGATTCAGATGTAAACTATAGACGCCTGATGTAAGGATAGCGGATGGACCTCCGGAGGTGGTCAACAGGTGATGGTCAGCCCAGTTGGTCTATATCCGGCTAGGTTGCACAACAAACAACACACTGTCGGTCTACACAGAGAGCGGCCCGCACAACAAGATCTATACCAAAATCGGACAGCACAAAATCGGTCAACACAAAGAGGTCAACACAAAGAGGTCTATACACGGCTTGCGTTGCCCAATCCGACGGCACAAGGGTCGGTCTGCACAGCGGATGGTCCACGGAGTTGATCAACAGGACGATGTTGGGCCCAGTGGCCAGGGCGTTTAGTAAAGGCCCGGTGGGGGTGGCCCCGATGGTAAGGGCCTAGCCGATGCAGCGCTCCCGGCGCAGCGGCCTGCTTGAAGGGCCCAGGTGGCCCAGGTGGTAAGGGCCCAGGTGGTAAGGCTTGAAGGGCCCAGGTGGTAAGGCTAGCTGGAACCGCGCTCGCTACGTTAGCGGCAACGGCCAGCCGTGGCAGAAGGCCCCAGCTCGTTCTTCAGCCCGAGGGGGATGGGCCTCGGCAGCAACCCGCCCGATGAGGGCCCAGATGGCAGTCCAAGTGGTCCAGGTGGCGCTCGCAGGCGCAGCGGCCCGCCCAGCAAAGACTCAGGCCGTGGGGGGCCGAGAGGTAGCAACGCGCTGGGCTGGCACGCTGAAATGCCGAAAGAGCAGCTGGCGCCAAAGAACTGGCGCGCTTGACAGCCGGCGCGCAGGGGAGCCAGCACTCAGCCGGAAGGCCTTGCTCCGAAGAAGTGAGGAAACAGGAAGTCGTCACTCCGTGGCCGCCTAAGTCCTCCAAGCAATGGCGGCCATGGTCCTCCAAACAATGGCGCCGCCGTCAGGGGACCCAGGGTGACACCGAGCCGAAGAGACAACCAAGCGCCGAGGAGGGGGCGGGAAGGGCAGCCCCCAGCCAGGAGCAGCAGCAGCGGTACAGCGAACTGGCGAACCAGCGAACCAGCGTGTTCAGCAGTGCGGCCGTGCGGAGGCGGAGGCCCGCGGCCACAGGCAACGGGTCCCAGCCAGCTGGAAACAGGGCCGGAGCAGCAGCAATGGGGCAAATGGAGTCGATAAAGCAGCCCACCGGTAGGTTTTTAGACCGGACAGGCACCAGCGGTCAGCGGTCAAGCGGCAGGGGAACGCTCTTGCCCGGCCAGGGTGTAGATGGCCTCAGCGTTCTACCTCTCCTTGTTCTCTTTCTCCCTTTAGCTCCCCTTTTTTCAAATAGAAACCCACCAAAAGGCCCCCTGAGGGCTCCTTCGAACCCTCGGTTGCCAATGGTGGTAGTTGGTAGTTGGGGGAGCTCTGGATGGAAGGGATTAAGGTTGGATTTGGAGATCTCACCAGACCGCTCCGCAGGTCAGCTGTTACCTCTCCGCCATCATACCGGAAGACTCCGGTAAGCTCTCTGCTGCTGAGAAGATAAGCTCTCTGCTGCTGAGAAAATTTATGGAGGTAACCGTTTGGAGCAGAAGAGCTAAGCAGCTGCAAAGAATTGTTTTGACTTTCAGTTTTGTGTGTGTTATCCTGTGTGTCGCTCGCTGTAGATGGACGTGTTTTAGATGTGCTTAGTAAACTGAATTTTCCTTGTAACCTGAGGTTACAACCTGAGTCCATGATTTAATAGAGCTGTATCTGGTGTATCTCTCCTCCAACCAACTGTGTTACCTCTCAGAACCCTATCCATTAGCGCTTTGTCCTTCTGTTGTACCCATTTTTACCTCAGAGCCTTGGCTTCAGCTCTGCGAGAAACCACCAATGGAGGAGGAAGAGAAGGTGGCAGCAAGGCCCTCTGCTTGCCACAGAAAGTGTGAGACACTGCCAGCAGTGCCGGACCTGTTCCCAAACAACAAATCTTTATGAATCTCTCTGAAAGTTTTGTAGGATGCTGTTTTGATTCATAAATGCTTCTGAGGGTTCCTTTCCAATTAGTAATTCAGAGATTTGTATTAACGAATCATACAAATCTCTGAATTACAAAACAGAGGTCCACAGATTTCCACACCCCAGAATGTATGGCCACCCAGTGGCACCAATAAAAGGTCAAGTCTCCCTTCTAGGTCAGTAGCAGATGAGTGATGACAGTCTAAACCACCCCATGGCTGAGCCATCATTTGCCACTCCAGATCAGCCCCATGATAAATTTCACCCACAGCTTCTGCAGCTATGTGGTCCAGTTGCAATCACTGAAATTTTTAGCTGAATTCATCTCTAATATCTTCTGTTTTAGCATCTCATTCTTTAAAGGCATGGCCAGACTTACCTGGCCAAAGAAGTTGCGGTGCTGGGCGTTTCCCACCGCCATTCTTGCCTGAGGGGGGCTTCTTCCTCCCAGAAGCCCCCTCGGATGGCGGGAAGGTTTCCCGCCGGTGGGTCAGGGGGCCAATGGGGCGTCTGGCCACGCCCACCTCAGGTGAGGCCTGAGCTGGCCTCCCCCTCCCGGGGGCAGCCTTCATAAGGCTGCCACTGGCTCACAGGCAGGCACTCGACCTGCAACAGCTGATCAGCTGTTATCGAGTGAGCGAGAGGAGGACCGGCGGCAGCACCAGCGGCGGCGGCAGCAGCAGCAGCGATAGCACACCAACGGAGGCAGCGGCGTCCCCAGGCTTCGGAGCAGCAAAAAAACGGTTGGCTAACTTTCGTTTGGCTCCCTCTGCTTGCCGGATGGCTCCCACGGGGGCCCGGCCGGGCTCCTGCAGTGCCCGCCTTCTTCCCTGGGGTCTTGCTCCTACCGTGGGGCCGGGCCTTCCCCTCGGCCATGCCGCTGGCCCTGCCGGGGCCGCGGCCTTCCTCCCGCCGACCCCCCCTCCCCTTGGAGGAGTAAAACGCTCTTTCGGCCTGCCGGGGGAGTCGCTCTGGCAGGCCTGCCCCGCCTCCCTTGCCTCCACGGCCTGCCCAGGGCCGCTCCGACAGCCGTGGGCGCCCTCGCCAGGCCCTGTGCCAGACCGGAGGTGGCTGTGGCCTACTTCCGGTGCGGCGCCGGGTCGGCGGCCCCCTTACCTCCTGGCTCCTCCGGAGGGGGGAACCCCCCCTGCTCTCGCGACCTGCCGGATCGCTCCGGCAGGCCTGGGGGGCACCCGCAGGGCCTCGCGCCACGCCGGAGGTGGCTGCGGCCTACTTTCGGCGCGGGGCCGGGCCTGAGGCCGCCTCACCGCCTGGCTCCCCCGGAGGGGGGAACCCCGCCTCCCGCCCTCGCGACCTGCCGGAGGATCGCTCCAGCAGGCCTGGGGGGCCCTCGCCAGGCCTCGCGCCTCGCCGGAAGTGGCTGCGGCCTACTTCCAGCGCGGGGCCGGGCCTGAGGCCGCCTCGCTGCCTTGCTCCTCCGGAGGGGGGAACCCCGCCTCCCGCTCTCGCGACCTGCCGGAGGATCGCTCTGGCAGGCCTGGGGGGCCCTCGCCAGGCCTCGCGCCGCACCGGAAGTGGCTGCGGCCTACTTCCGGCGCGGCGCCGGGCCTGCGGCCTCCTCGCCGGCTGGCTCCCTCCCCGCCCCGGGAGGGGAGCCATCCCCCCCCGGCGCCCCCTGCGGACTGCCGGAGGATTGCCCCGGCAGGCCGGGAGCCCTCGCCAGGCCGCGCGCAGGACCAGAAGCAGCTCCAGCCTGCTTCCGGCATGGGGGCCGGGCCTGCAGCCGCCTCGCAGCCTGTTTCTTCCCCCGGGAATGGGAAGCCCTTCCCCGCTTTACGGCCTGCCGGAGGGTCGCTCCGGCCGGCCTTGCCAACCCCATCTGCCTCCAATGGGGTTGGGCCTGCGGCCCCTCGCTGCCGGGCTTGCCCCCTCGCCTGGCTTGCCCCCCCTCCCTGCTCGGGAAGGAGGACCATGGCCCACCCCAGCAGCCTGCCGAAGGGCCGCTCCAGCAAGGGAGTGTCATCCCTGATTTGTCTTTCCTGCCGCCATGTTCTCTTGTGCGAGACGTCTAGCAGGGCTGAGATGCGCTGGGCGGAGTTGCGCTGGGTCAAGAGCCCCCCCCTCTGGACATCACGCCTTGGCGCCATTGGGATAATCACAGTATCCTAGAGTGGGAAGAGACCTCATGGGCCATCTAGTCCAACCCCATTCTGCCATGCAGCAGGATAACTGCGGCCTGCAGTGGCCGCAGCCGTCCCTTATTGGCGCTGCCATGCGTGCGACTGCACTCTGGGGCACTGTACCTCCCCCCCCTTTCATAGCTGCCTCTAAAACAGTTGTGGTTTCTGTGCAGTTCTGTCCCATAGGACTCCATCCGCATGGCTCCTAAGAGAAAGGCGGCTAGGAAGGCGGCAGAGACCTGGACAGCGGCATTGGCTCCAGCGCGGGCCACCAGGAGAAGCAAAGATGTGGAGCCTTCAGGAGGGCAATCGGTGCCAGCTGGACCAGCAGCCAACCAGGCCCCTTCAGGGCGTGTGGCCAACCAGGAGGCCGCTGTGCTGGAAGGGATCTCCCAAAACATGGAGGGGATCTCCCAGAACATCGCCACCATTGTGGACAGGCTGGGTAAGCTTGAGTCAAAGGTGTATTCTCAACCAGGAACTGCATCTGCTTCCCAGCGGGGAAGGGGCCACCAGCGAAGTAAGCGGGGGAGGCGCAGGGATACCGATGATAACACCTCAGCTGACTCGGGGCCCAGCGATCAGGCATCCAGCGAAGCATCATACAGCGACGAGGGGGGAGAGGTTTCACCAGGTCCACGGCAGCATCGTCACAGGAGCAGGCCGAAAGCAAAGCGGTGTAGGTCTTCCAAACGCTGTCACCGCTACTCACCAGACAGCGACTCTTCGGAGGGTGAGTATGCCCTGGCTGACTCAGTAGACAGGGATAATTACTGGAGGTCGGAGGCCCTCGTGCCGGGCCTCCCCGAGTGGGCCATCAAGTGCAGGTCAGAGACTAGCGACATCACAGACCCCCCATGGAGGGCTTGCAAGTCCTCTGCCCCGGCCCTTCCCCCCCCTTCCAGGACAATGAGGATCTGCCTGGCTCCCACCTCTCCCCTCGCCTCAGGAGTAAGATCCTGAGGGGCTACTACGTTGATATTTTCACCCTGTTAAAGCTACCAGGGGAAGAGGGCCGGGAACCCCCTTCCAAGAGCAGGCATCAGAAGAGGGACAGGAGCAGGCCAGCTGAGCGGACTTTCGCCAACTGGGTGGCTGGATATACAGAGTTCGCAGGGGTGGTGACAGCAGCTTTTCCCGAGCGGGGGTGGCACCTGCTCAATCACCTGAAGCACGTCACCAGGGCCAGAGAACTGGCGGGCGATGCGGCAGCCTTCGCTTACGACTCGGCCTTCAGGAAGAGGGCATCCCAGAGTGCCAGAGCCAGATGGGACCTTATCAATCACGACATCTGGCTCACCGAGGTGGGGCCCAGCATCAGAGGTAAGCCGGAGTCTAGGAGGTCAGACAGGGCATGGGGCAGGCGGGACTTCAAGAGGGCAGTTTGCTGGGAGTTCAACATGGGGAAATGCCAGCGGGCCCGATGCCGTTTTGATCATGTCTGCGAATATTGCGCGGGAGGGCACACCAAGATGTCCTGCGGTAAGCAACCAGGCACGTTGCAGCCCTTTCGGGCAGGCCGGGCTGGGGCCCAGCCCGGCACCAGGAAGGATACTGGAGGAGCCACCACAGGACAGGGTAAGTGAACCCCTTCCCTGCCACTCTGCCCTAGCCAGCACCCCCGTCTCACTCCCACCCATGGTTCCCTGGCTCAGGGCATATCCCAACAGGATGGCCGCATCCTTCCTCGAAGAGGGTTTCTCCTCTGGCTTCCGCATCCCTGCCATGGGACCTAGGAGAGCCTGCACCTCGGGCAATTTAAAATCAGCGGCCCAGTTACCTGAGGTGCTCAGCAGTAAGATCGCTAAGGAACTAGCCGCAGGGAGAATCGCTGGCCCATTCCATGCCCCCCCCCTTGGACAATTTCAGGGTCTCCCCCCTCGGGGTGGTCCCTAAGAAGGCCCCAGGTGAGTTCCGTCTCATCCACCACCTTTCTTACCCAAAAGGGGCTTCGGTCAACGATGCCATCCCTCCTGAGCTCTGCTCAGTCAAGTACGCCTCCTTTGACCATGCTGTCAGTTTGGTACAGGCCAAGGGACCAGGGGCCCTGATGGCAAAATGCGACATTCAGTCAGCATTTCGGCTCCTCCCAGTCCACCCGGAGGACTTCAACCTCCTGGGATTCAAATTTAATGGCCTGTGGTACTATGACAAGGCCATGCCCATGGGCTGCGCAGTCAGCTGCGCAGCCTTCGAGACGTTCAGCACCTTCCTCGAATGGGACACCAAGACCCTGGCCCACTCCAGTTCCATCACACATTACCTGGATGACTTTCTCTTTGTGGGATCACAGGGTAGCGGGGAGTGTGCCCACCTGCTCAACACGTTCAAGGCATTGACCAGGGTATTCGGCATCCCCCTAGCACAGGAAAAAACCAAGGGCCCCTCCACATCCCTAGTATTCCTGGGGATCCAGTTGGATTCTGTTCGGGGCCTGTCTTGCCTGCCGGCAGACAAGCTGTCCCCGCTGCGGGCCCGCATCGAACAGGCAGCCCGCAGCAAGAAGGTAACCCTGAAGGAGCTGCAGGACCTCCTGGGCCACCTCAATTTCGCCTGCAAAGTGGTGTCCCCGGGTAGGCCCTTCTGCGCTCGTTTCGCACGGGCAATGGCTGGGGTGCGCGCCCCCACCACAGGATCCGCGTGACGCAAGGTATGCGAGAAGATCTCAGGGTATGGCTCCAGTTTTTGAAGGGGTTCAATGGGGTGTCCATGTGGCAGTCCAGGTGGGAGCTCGGGGCTGAGTTGCAGGTACATTCGGATGCAGCAGGGAGTATCGGTTTCGGGGTTTTCCTGCAAGGGCACTGGTGCGCTGCCAAATGGCCAGATAGCTGGAGCAAGGGTAACATCCTCAGGGATCTCACATTCCTCGAGTTTTTCCCTATCCTGGTGGCAGTGCGTATCTGGACCAACCTGTTCCGGGACAAGAGGGTGCGGTTCTGGTGTGACAACCAGGCGGTGGTTAGGGTAGTCAATCGGCAGTCTTCCAAATTGCCTAGGGTAATGAGGCTGGTCAGGCACTTTGACTTATTATGTTTGGAGGCTAATATCACCTTCTCAGCACAGTATATTCCAGGCGTGAACAACGAAGTAGCCGATGCATTGTCCCACTTCCAGGAGGACAGGTTTCGCTCCCTAGCACCAGGTGCAGATGTCCTGCCCACCAGCTTCCCACCAGACCTGTGGACCCTTGGAGATGGGAAGCATGGACAGGACTGATGGACTCCCTCGCGCCGGCGACGCAGAAGGCATACCGGGCAGCCATGGCAAAGTTCACCAAGTTCAGGCTGGAAGTTGGATACGGCAGCAGGTGGCCAGCATCTGAGGACGAGGTCATACACTTCCTCATCCACTAGAGGAGAAACAACGTGACAACACATTCCATGCGTCTCCAGTTGGCTGGGATTGCCTTCTACAGCAAAGCGGGCGGGTTTGGCGATCCGTGCCAAGCATTCAGAGTCAGGAAGCTCCTCTGGAGTTGGAGGAAGCGCGCACCCAGGCAACGGGACACCAGGCGCCCCTTATCATACAAGACCCTCAGGCAAATCGTCCAGGCCCTCAAAAGGATCTGCCCCTCCCGATATGAAGTTAAGTTATTCACTGCAGCCTTCACAACGGCTTTCTTCGGGGCCCTTCGGCTGGGGGAGGTGGTGGCCAATTCCAAAGCTGACGCCTCTAACAGGGCCCTGCAGCTCAAGGACATCTCAGTCCAGGACAATGCCCTGGCACTGAGGATCCGCAAGTCCAAGACTGACCAACTGGGAAAAGGGGTTTCACTGTACATACGGGGTTTGGAATCAGGGCATTTGTGCCCCGTACAGTCCCTTTCCAGGTTCCTGAACACGAGAGGCTCTACCCCTGGGTTCCTTTTCATTCACCGAGACGGCAGCCCTCTCACACGTTACCAGTTCATGGCTGTTTTCCGAGGAGCCCTCCAGCATTTGGGCCTCCCTCGGACGGAATTTGGTGGGCACTCCTTTAGGATAGGAGCGGCCACCACAGCTGCTGCGGGTGGTGTCCCTGTCGAAGTAATAAAAACCATGGGGCGCTGGAAATCCTCAGCTTATGCATCCTATATCAGGCCGGGCCTTCTCCTTGAAGGAACCCGATCTGCCGGCTGTTCCTTTTCTTCCACCGACAGGTCGGCTATGGGCGGGAAGGAAGGAAGGAGTGATGCACGGAACAGGAGTGGAACGGCGGCAGTCAAGTGGCAGCAGGACTAGGACGCAAGCTGAGGACTTGGTCTGGGAACGGAGGCGTGCTGGAAAGGACAACGGGCGGCAGGGGGAAGGAGTTCCGCCCGCGTTAGATGCAGCCCCTCGAGCAAGCAAGAGCAGCACTGGATACTTTATAGGACTTTTGATGGCCAGTGTGGCATTTGGGCTACCTTATTGAGCAGGCTCTGGGGTTGGCAGCAAGGGGTGTGTGGTCCCCACCCCCCCACTTGTTGTGGCGTGGGGCATGGGCCCTGGATCTGGTTTGGTACCCCCCCCCCTAGCGGTTAGGGGGGGACGCCCGGTGGTTCCAGGGGTGCCAGGTTGCATTTGCCTGGTATTGTGCCGGCGGCACCCCTGATGTGTTCGGGATCGGGCAGTATTGGGCTGCCCGATCATGATCCAGGACCCATGCTTGGCTGCCAACCCCTTGTCCTGTTATCAATAAATGAGTTGTGGCCATTGTTCTCCCCACATCTTGTGTGAGTGTCTTATTGGGTTGGCTGTGGGAGGCGTATCGCACGTGCACATGCAAAAGGCATGGCCAGACTTACCTGGCCAAAGAAGTTGCGGTGCTGGGCGTTTCCCACCGCCATTCTTGCCTGAGGGGGGCTTCTTCCTCCCAGAAGCCCCCTCGGATGGCGGGAAGGTTTCCCGCCGGTGGGTCAGGGGGCCAATGGGGCGTCTGGCCACGCCCACCTCAGGTGAGGCCTGAGCTGGCCTCCCCCTCCCGGGGGCAGCCTTCATAAGGCTGCCCCTGGCTCACAGGCAGGCACTCGGCCTGCAACAGCTGATCCACCCCACCCACCCTGCAATCAGTTTATGTTTTCATTGGCAGTTTACTTGTGTTGTGTTTTCCTGTCATGGTTACCTGTTAACTGTTACCGTTTGTGGTATGCTCCTTGTCGCAACTCTGTGTTGGCGTGGGGCATGGGCCCTGGATCTGGTTTGGTACCCCCCCCAGCGGTTAGGGGGGGACGCCCGGTGGTTCCAGGGGTGCCAGGTTGCGTTTGCCTGGTATTGTGCCCGCGGCACCCCTGATGTGTTCGGGATCGGGCAGTATTGGGCTGCCCGATCATGATCCAGGACCCATGCTTGGCTGCCAACCCCTTGTCCTGTTATCAATAAATGAGTTGTGGCCATTGTTCTCCCCACATCTTGTGTGAGTGTCTTATTGGGTTGGCTGTGGGAGGCGTATCGCACGTGCACACGCAACAGAAAAGCAGGGAAAGTTGGAAATACTGTAGTTTCATATGAGAGACAAAGTTATATAAAACTTGGTTTTTATTTTGTTTTTTAAAAAGAACACTCAAAAATGTTTTGTCTAGAAGATAGCTATAAAACATTCTTCAGGAAAATGTGGTTTAAAAATCAACCCCATTTGGAATAAAAATGAGTTGTCTTTGTTGCCTTTTTTGAGATGACAGAAGGCTGAAGATTAAGATATATGGAATATATATTTTTGATAAAAGTTAGCAGTAGAAAATTGTCTGATAAAAATATTTTTTAAAAAAGTCAGAATGAAAATATTAATGGTTTTCAACCAAATACATGTCAAAGATCTGCAAAATCTATTTTTGCAAAAATACATTAACCTTATCCAGCTGCATGCTTACCCATATCATTTGCATAAGATACCTTTTTGTTAACATTAAATTTGGAAAGGATCACCTAAGCAAGGGAAGCTTAACCTTTATTATCTCAGTAGAAAGTATACTCTCTAGGCAAATGTCTTTTCACAATTTAGTTCATAATTTTGTGAAAAAGAACGCAGAGAAATAGTTCCTTGTTTAAATATTAGGGAATTCATTATTTTTAAGAGTGAATAGCATTCTGTTTAACTGTATTTATGTTCAGTCTTTTCTATCCTTAATTATAGTAATCAAAGATAGTGTGTGTGTGTGATCATTTGTAATTTTTTATTGAAGTGCAAATATATCTCAATATATTCAACTTATAATTGGATAGAATAGGATTTAGCTGAATTAATGTTTTGATTGGATTGTTTATTTAATTGTGTTTAACTTTTGTATTATATATTGTGTTAATTATATTTTGTTTAGAAAGAATACACACATAGACAAACACACATACACCATGACTCTGACTCTTTAAAAATAATGTTATTAGGTTCAGAAAAGGAGAGATATTTATTTTGATTGTCATGTTCTGATTCAGGAAAAATATATATATTCAAAGCAAAGACATTGTTCAAATTGCTCAGGTTAATTTGGACAAATATTTCCATATCTCTTCAACTTTTACCACTCAAAGCTTCCACTCAAAGCTTCCACTCAAAGCTTCCATATCTCTTCAACTTTTACCACTCAAGTAAGCAGGTAAATAATAGATACAGAAGGGGCATAATCAGCCAATGGAAGCAAACATTGTGAAGACTGCTGGTTTAGATGATGAGACAGAGCAAGCATGAGAATAAGAAAAAATAAGAAAAATTAAATGATACAAGTACCCCAGTTCCAGGGGCATGAGAGGAACCCAGAAACTCCAAAATAATCCAGTTTGTTGAGGCCCAGAATGCTCTGGATTCATCCAAAAAGTGACTTGCATGCTGCTGCCTTATCAGTCAAAGAGGTTCCCAACAAAGCCCTGTTGGGAAAGTTACTTGCTTTAACATCAGAAGAAGACACCCCAGCCATGCAATTAATGATGATGAGGCAGTGCATTTACTATCCCCCCCCCCCCCAATCCCCATTGGCTGGGCACTTTATTCCA
Source organism: Anolis sagrei (assembly GCF_037176765.1). Lineage (NCBI taxonomy): Eukaryota > Metazoa > Chordata > Lepidosauria > Squamata > Anolidae > Anolis > Anolis sagrei. The sequence continues at coordinate 63,424,396 of NC_090023.1, read as the reverse complement.
AGCAAACTTCTTCACCAGCAGGATTCAGCCATGATGTTGCTTGGTGCAAAGTCAGCAGCTGTAGTGGGCCCAAGCAGAAGGGAAGAGTCAAGGACCTGACACTCTGCCACTTCCCATTGTAACAAACAGAGAAAGGAAGACAAAGGCACAACAGAGTAGGTAGCAGTGGTGGGTGACCCAAGCAGAAAGAAAAGTCAGGGACCCCCCCCCCTGCTCTGTTTTCCACAGTACTTCTAGACATATAAAAATAGTTACAACTATCACCCAGCAATTGGTCCCACTGCTCTTTCTTGGGAGCCACCCTAATCTAGATGGCACATATGTAGCAAAACATTGGGTCTTCCTGGAAACTGCAAAGCTAGATGTGAGTTTCTTATAGTCTGAAATAAGCACTACGGCATATCATGTGCCAGAATCAAGACAGCTATGAAGTGAATAAAATTTATTTTGTTTGTACAGATGGCTCCTCAGTTTATATTGGAACCTCCTTAAAATCTCTTTTATAGAAGACCATTCAAACATTATTTGGCTAGAATTTGAATAAAGTAGGTGGTGTGCCTCTGGATTTCAGCAAGAATACTGCTAGTCCACCCCACAAACTGAGCATGGGTTGAAGTCAAAATATACAAGCGTTTCAAAAATGGAATATATGTCCTTACAACATCTGAAGGAGTTCTGAGCAGGACTGGCAAATGAATATGCTTTAAAACAAAAAGAGGGGGGAAACAGTCACACATTGCCTAAGATTAAGTTTCCCTTTCTATAAACCAAAGTTTAGGCCAGGTGGAATAGACCAAAAAAAGCAGGGTTTAAAACAAAGGCAAAATTTATGTTAATGGGCTTTTATGTTTGATTTTGATATACATACATTTGAATTCATTAAGTCCAACTCTGGCAACAGATGAGCTGTATAAAATAGGTTGACTCAGGAAGGTAGAAATTAGCTACACCAGTAATGAAATTACATATCTTTACATATTTTCATTCAGATATATCCATTAACATAATCTATTTTATTACAAATCAGAAAACCCACATATTCTGTTCTTAATCATAGATTAAAGGAGCCAGAAAAATACATATGCAAGTGAGATTTCATATTTATTATCCAAACTTTCAATACAGATGTTGAAGATCAACTGGACAGTGACCTGGAAAAATACTGTATTTACTCGAGTCTAATGCACCATCAAATCTGATGTGCATGTCAGTTATCAAAACCCTGAAACCAAAAAAGTATTTGCTGGCAAATGTAATATGCAGGGGCAAAAAGTGCACTCTTTGTAATTTGATCAAAAAGGTGCACACTACAGTGGCTGCATGCTTATAATTCTTTCTTCAAAAACAAAAGATTTCAGCAATGGAAAATAAAACCTTAGCTTGCATCTATGCTGCAGAATGAATCCACTTAACTGCCCTGGCTCAATGCTATGAGGTCATGGGGGCTGTAGTTAGGGATCATGGGAGCTGCCAAAGAACGCTAATGCCTAATACAGCTACAAATCCCAGTATTGCATAGCATTGAGCCATGGCAATTAAATTAAAGATGAGGTCCCTCAAATAGGAGCTCCTGATGAAACTCCTGAAGTAACTTCCCCTTTTGCTTTGGCTCAGCACTTAGATTACCACATTACATGAATCCAATGCACACCCTAATTTTGGGAAGGCAATTTAGCCAAAAAAGGTGAGCATTAGATTCGAGTAAATACAGTATGTAGGCAATAATATATATCAGAAATAAGTAGGAGTTCTGCAAATTATTTCAGAAGGATAAAAAGCATAGAAATTAGTACACAGGCATAAAATATACATTTAGTTACTTTTTTCTTTCTAAAAATTTCATATTATCATCTGTAAACATAATATAATAATTACTTTGTGTAATGTAATATATCCAAAAAGTTGTGCAGATTTAAGATAGATACAATTGTTGGTGAATGCTACACTTAGGAGAAAATGAACGGAGCTAACAAAAAAATCCAAATCTTGTGCTTTGGGATTTAGTTAGATTGATGGAAGTGTCACTAACCTGAAAACAATATTGCATGGAAGACTAAAAGAAATGCCACAGAGCTGATTAAGGAAATATTTTGAAACCGAGCCTTTGGAGAAATCAATTTAGAGTTGAAAGCATGCTTAATTTTTCACATAAACAACACCTTGAGCAATAGCTGAACATTCATGCATCCCAATGCACCAGACTAGGAACTGTAAATCTACAATGTCACCTTTTAAAACCTAAATAGTAAAAATAATAATGAAGATAGACTCACTAAAGGAGAAATTATTTGCAGAATTAAAGTGGAAAATTATATCATTTTCTTTGCCTTGCCTTTCAGTCCTTGCTAATTATTAAAGCAAAAACTATGACATTTTGATTATGCAGTTGTGTATTACATCCACATTGTATCAATAAGAATAGCTATGCTTTGATTTGAGACTTCTAGTTCTTTGCTATTAAAGGATCATCTAGTGTTATTTTCAAAGTGCATCATTCTGATATCGAAGCAAGAATCCCCTTGTCTTGGTTGAATAAAATCAAAAGGATAAGAAATGTTTAATAAATGTTACAATGCTATGCTGTCCCACATCAGTGTTCCTTCTCTCTGAAATTCTACCAACTTTGTAATGGAAGAAGCTAAGCCATGTGGGGATGGAATATGAATTCATCATTTTTCCAAATGGGGTCAAATTTGGAGTTCTGGACCCCTCAAGACACCGAATGATGAGGAGAGCAGATTGCCAACAAAAGCTCCACCCCACCCCCCAGAAAGTAGTCCCTTCTGGAGCTACTTTCTGTTAGTGTCACCTACAGGGGAGGCAGCAAACCCCTTTCCAGCCCCAGCTGTGCAGGGGTCAGAAAGCCCCTTCTTGGGGGGGGGGGGTCTACAACTCCAAATTTGACCACATTTGAACTATAACAGATAGACTGATAGAGTTTAAACAGGTAACATTAATAAAAGTACTGCCTGAACATCAAACAAAAGTGTGTGCTAGAAACAAAATCATACGAAAGCTGACTGGCACAACCTGGGGATCACAACCAGATACAGTGAAGACATCTGCCCTTGCGCTGTGCTACTCTGCTGCTGAGTATGCATGCCCAGTGTGGAACACATCTCACCACACTAAAACAGTGGATGTGGCTCTTAATGAGACATGCCGCATTATCACGGGGTGTCTGCGCCCTACACCACTGGAGAAATTACACTGCTTAGCCGGTATTGCACCACCTGACATCCGCTGGGAAGTAGCAACCAATAGTGAAAGGACCAAGGCAGTGACATCTCCAGCTCATCCCTTGTTTGGGTATCAGCCAGCACGTCAACGACTTAAATCTAGAAATAGTTTTCTAAGATTTACAGAGACACTCGCTGGAACACCTCAGCAAGCGAGAGTCCAAAAGTGGCAGGCTCAAACCCAGCACCTCAACCAATGGCTGATACCAAATGAGAGACTCCCCCCTGGGCACACAGAGGACTGGGCGACTTGGAAGGTGCTGAACAGACTGCGCTCTGGCAGCACAAGATGCAGAGCTAACCTTCAGAAATGGGGCTACAAAGTGGAATCCTCGACATACGATTGTGGAGAGGAGCAAACCACTGACCACCTGCTGCAACGCAACCTGAGCCCTTCCACATGCACAATAGAGGACCTCCTTGCAGCAACACCAGAGGCACTCCAAGTGGCCAGATACTGGTCAAAGGACATTTAATCAACTACCAAACTCACAAATTTTGTATTTTGTCTGTTTGTTTGCTTTGTTCTGTTAGAAATGTAATATAATTGACTGGTTGCCCTGACACGCCAAATAAATAAATTAATAAAAGTTGCCCATAGTCAACTCATACATGTATGTTGTCTCTTCTTCCTTTGTGGGGGTTGCGTGGCTTTTCTTGAACTAAATGATGAACTATCAGCTACAAGTTTCAGCACTGAATAAATATGTGGCAGAAAAAGAAATTTAGGGTAATTGAAGCATAGCCTTGCTATTTTGAATGTTGTACCTTTTTCAGTTTTCATGTTGAATGGTGCAGATGACTCAGTTTTCTGGGCAAGTGCAAATCTGCATATTTCCCCATTATGTAAAGGGAGAATATCCCAAGTATCCTGAAGCTATTAGAAGAAAAAACATCTTATTGTACTCAACACCCACCAGGATTTTTTAAAAAGGATCTATGCTCATCCCCAACAGACTTTCTAAATGTGGATGATTTTAAAAGTTCATAGCCATAGAGTTCCAGTTTGAGGTAGATAAAAAAAACTCTCCATAAATATGCATCTTTGTCAATTCTAAATTTTAAATCTAAATCTGATTTTTTTTTTACAAAAAAGGATTCAGAATCAGTTCCTATGCTCCTTTAGAGCATTCTAAAATACAAGTAAGAAAGAGCCTGTTTGAAATATATATTTCATCTTGGATAATTCAGATGGAAATTCAGAGCAGAGAAGTGAAATGGAAGTTACCAAGCACCATTTCCTTATTGTATGGGTTAGGCACATATTGAGTTGGTCCAATACAGAAGTACAGAATGACAAGCAAAGGAGTCTTCCGCACTGACATACTGTACTTGTACAAATCTGGAAGTTCATGGAGACCTCATAAAGCAAGCTGAATAATCTTTTGATGTGGATGAGATTATATCCAAGACCATTACATGTTGCACATTATTACATATGAACAACCAAAGCTGGACAGTGACCACAGTATTTCTGATTATAAATATTAGGCAGTAAGAGATATGATTGCCATACATATTTTTTTACATTAGAAGGAAATAACCTGGGAATAATATGTGGCAGAACTTCATTTCATTGGCTTCTGCTCATGAAATAGCTTTCAAAAATGAGACCTATACTGTGATAATGGCTATATGACCTGTCTGAAAGAACTCCAAGTGTTGGTCTGAAAGTACAGAACTCAATACATCATTGTAATTTGAAAAAATGATGTACTATTTTTGTATGCTTGTCTACCTCTATTTACTCATCACTCAAACCATTTAATCTACTTTCCATTATATGGTTCTGTCACAGCCATAAATTCCAACCTGAAGATAATGGATACATATCTCATATGACAATCTTCAAAACAGGCTCTGCTGATCTATTATGTTGTTGAGGCATTACAGCTGTCAAGATCTGAAGAATAAATTTAAATGCTTCTTCAGAAAGGGTGTTTGTTAAGAAGATACTAAAAATAGTCATACTGATCCTGAAAAGATCCATATCCCAATGTTTGTATGAAGTACCATAGACATAAATCAAATGCATTTTTTGAATTCAGTTCTTCTTCAGCAGTGGTCTTATTTGCTACAAGGAAATCTGCACTTGGATGCACATTAGAATGTAGATGCAAATATGCACTGTTTCTCTACTCAAACTGGATCCAACCAGACACAGGAATCACATTTAACTAGACTTGTCTTGAATCCTTGTATCCTTTCAGGTCTGTAAAACTGTAGAAAAGACATGTATGAAGATATTTTGGAAGCTGAGCACAGTTATGTTAAACACTTAGAAATTTCAGTTCTGCACAGAGGCATGTCTAACAGGTCAAGGGAAGATCATGAAGGCTGAATGTAAAATTTAGTATTAGAGTAGAAATCTAACCCCAGATATTACGCTCATAGATGACAGAATATTCACATAAAGGAAATGATTCAGAAGCATTTTAAGTTTCGGTGATCTGAAAAACAAAATTATGTCAGATTAATCTGATCTCTTTTTTTGATAAAGTTACAAGCTGGGTAGATGCAGGGAATGCCGTGGATGTAGCATACCTGGATTTCAGTAAAGACTTCGACAAGGTCCCCCATGACCTTCTGGCAAACAAACTAGTCCAATGTGGGCTAGGCAAAACTACGGTGAGGTGGATCTGTAATTGGTTAAATGAAAGAACCCAGAGAGTGTTCACCAATGCATCCTCTTCATCCTGGAAATAAGTGATGAGTGGAGTGCACCAGGTTCTGTCCTGGGCCCGGTCCTGTTCAACATCTTTATTAATGACTTAGATGAAGGGTTAGAAGGCATGATCATCAAATTTTCAGACTTGGTTAGACCACACCTGGAATATTGTATCCAATTCTGGGCACCACAATTGAACAGAGATATTGACAAGCTGGAATGTGTCCACAGGAGGGAGACTAAAATGATCTAGGGTCTGGAGAACAAGCCCTATGAAGAGCGGCTTAAAGAGCTGGGCATGTGAAGAAGAGAAGGCTGAGAGAAGATATGATAGCCATGTATAAATATGTGAGAGGAAGTCACAGGGAGGAGGGAGCAAGCTTGTTTACTGCTTCCCTGGAGACTAAGACATGGAACAATGGCTTCAAACTACAAGAAAGGAGATTCCATCTAAACTTTAGGAAGAACTTCCTCACCGTGAGAGCCATTCAGCAGTGGAACCCTCTGCCTTGGAGTGTGGTGGAGGCTCCTTCTTTGGAAGCTTTTAAACAGAGGCTGGATGGCCATCTGTCAGGGGTGCTTTGAATGTGATATTCCTGCTTCTAGGCAGGGGGTTAGACTGGATGGCCCATGAGATCTCTTCCAACTCTATGATTCTATGATTCCTCTATTGTGAAGAACCAAACAAAACAATTATAAAACTCAAATACAGTTACCCCACACATTGTAATGAAGCAAAACTGAACTCTATATTATTTTCTTATCTCTAATACTTATCCAAAACTTGGAATATGAATGTCTCCAATATTTCAAGTTTTCACCCTTTGGTCCATTCTTCCTCCCTTTTTTCTTCCCCTCCCCCATGGTCAATTAATGCTTCTAAATTGAACAAGAGCCTTCGGGGGGATGGTGGCGGGATACAAATAAAGTTTATTGTTGTTGTGGTTGTTGTTTATTCATTCAGTCACCTCTGACTCTTTGTGACCTCAAGGACCAGACCATGCCACAGCTTCCTGCTGGCCGTTGCCACCCCCTGCTCCTTCAAGGTTAAGTCAGTCATTTAGAGGATAACATCCATCTTGACCTTAGTCGGCTCCTTTTCCTTTTTCCTTTCATTTTCTCCAGCATCACTCTTTTCCAAGGTATCCTGCCTTCTCATTATGAAGCCAAAATACTTCATATTTGCTTTTAAGTTCATTCCTTCCAGTGAGCATTTGGGCTTTATTTCCTGGAGTATGGACTCATTTGATTTTCTTGCGGTCCAAGACACCCTCAGAATTCTCCTTCAACACCACAGTTCAAAAGCACCTATATTCCTTTGCTCAGTCTGGGAATGATATAGGCCCTGCCAATCAGCTGTTATCTGCAATGTAGCTGGGGGGTGGGCATGAGCAATGCTGGAGATGGGAGGGCAAAAGAGGAGGAATTGCTCCTTCCTCCTTTCCCCAAGCTAAGGAAACATGGGATGGCAATGTAAACTGTCTAAACAGTTCAAATACTGGTTTGCTCTGATTTCTGGCTCAGAATTTAGAGTATTCTGTGACTCTGGTCTACATGGGTCAAGGCTGCCTTAAGGAGGCCTTACCACACAATGCCCTGGATCAGCTCTTTGTTGCATTTGGCTGATATGGGGATATGGTCAGAACAGATCTGCTGCCAATAAAGGATAAGATCAGTGATATGTTGTAGACCATAATGAAAGTGGAAGTGGGAGTCATTGAAGAGACACAGTGGAGAAATGATACAGCCATAAAATAAAAATTTCCAATACTAGCCCAGTTCATTGTCCAAGAAGGGTAGACATTTTCAACTACTATTTTAGATGGGAGTCATTCTTCCCTGGCCTAGTCCTTTTGGTACCACTGCTGCCAGGCACTGACCCAATCAATTTCATAAATAGGTAACAACACAAAAGTAACTAATATCATCACTCTACCTAGATTTTTTTTTGTGTACTATTAATAGTAGTAGAGGGATATCTGCTTCCCTGGACGGTTTATGAGCCACAACTATTTAAAGCATTAATTTATCCAACCCAAATCATTGCTGAATAAGCTGTTAAATATAATGGAACTATATAGTAGTGACTGAGATATCCAGTTTATCTCAGGGCATTTTTAATCCCCTTTGCTAGGTGTGGCTGTGAAAAACTAGTAGAGTGGGTGGTGTCCATGAATTTTGGCCCAAATGTATTCACAACCCTGATAAGTGGCTTTTCAACTCTAGAGATGACACTTTAACATAACAATGGTGTCTAATTGGAGTTATATACACTGGTTGTGACTCTGAAAATATACCCAGTTGTGTCACTGCCCAGAGCTTTACCATTCTGCTGTGCGGATTTCAGCTTTAGTATCAGACTTTACACGTGGAACAAATCAAGCTATTAGTGTAAATGTTTGCAGGCATTACAGCATTTGGTAACAGGCATCTTCACAAAACATCATAAAGAGGACAGATCTGGTTCTGCTTGTTCCAGAGGTAAGCCCACTTTCTCTTGAGAAGCAGCCCCATACCTGGTACAATGATGAACTCAGATTTCAGTTTTTGTTATGAAGATGATTCAAATATATTCTCCTCAAAGTTGTTGCAATCTTTATGACAGCCTGCAAAGTGATTTCTGCATTACAGAAATTGTCCAAGACCACCTAGTTAGCTTATGGAAGAAGGTAAAATTTGAACTATGAACTTCCTTTTTCACCACAGTATTTGCTATGCTAGCTTTGAAACATATTGCATTGGATTTTGAAGCCTTTCTTTTGATCTCCTCTGAAAGAAAGATATTCAAATTGAACAGAAGATGTTCCAGTCCCCTGACCTTTTATCCATTTTAACTAATGGGAACTGAAAACTCAACAAGCTAAAGTGGATACACTCTGCTGGAACTTGTCCTTGACAAGCTTCACTGAAATTAATAGCCATTGTTCAATTAGCCATGTTTTGTGCAACTACTGTCCCTGTCAATGGAGTTCACAGGGAAAAATATTTTTGTAGAAAGCACCCAAACTGAATGGACAGCTGTTTCTTTCAATAATATATTTTGTGATTTTAGCCACTGTATTTTAAAATATTCCCCCATCCCTCTTCCTCATTTTGCTAAGTCCTTCAAGTAATACAACTCTCATAAAATAGTTTTATTTTAAGGACTAATGTAAAAAGGATTACTTTTTTTGCAAAGGAACTGAATTGGAATATTTATCACTTTTCAGTTACTAGTGATCCATTCAGTTCTAACCTGAAGAAATACACATTTAATTCATATTATAATGTGAATTTAAAAAAAAATGAAAAAGGAAGAGGAGGACTACAGAATAAATATTATATAATCACTATAGAATATAGAGAAGAGATATTTTTGTCCCAGCATTGAATGAATTATGCCATTCATACTTCATTAGGATATATTATTTGACATGTTGTATGTTTCTTTATATTTGTGATCATTGAAATGAAAGTTTTAAACCAATGCCAGCAATTCCGTGTACACATTACAATAGAGCATTTCATAAAATAAGTGCACAGGGCCAATACCCAGTGGATGACATGTAAAATTCTTCCTAATTCTGTTAGATAATTTTACATTGAATTGAAAATTAGATCTCTTAGTTGACCCCATGGGTCAAAAGATGTTACTAAAGATAACCTGAAGCTATTCAGAAGTGAAATTAACATAATATTTCTTTCAGTCACAACAGATAAGCAAGGAATCCTGGGATGAAGGCACTATACAGTACAGGGGTAAATTTATTTATTTATTATTTATTTCTCACATTTCTATCCCGTCCTTCTCAACCCCCGAAGGGGGACTCAGGACAGCTTATAATGGGCCCCATCTGAAGCCATTACACAACAAATTACAAAATTAAAACCACAATTAGACATAAAAGCATAATTAACAATACATAAGCCATCATTAAAACAGTAAAACAGTCTCATCAGCCATATCGTCATTCCAGTCACATTCCCTTAAAGTGCTGCTTGCATCTATTGTCCAAAAGCCTGGTCCCAAAACCATGCCTTTAGTTTCTTTTGAAAAACTAGGAGGTGGCCGATCTTACCTCAGTTGGGAGTGTGTTCCATAGGTGGGGGGCCACCGCTGAGAAGGCCCTGTCTGTCGTCCCCACCAGGCGCATTTGTGCTGTTGACGGGAGCAAGAGCAGGGCCTCCCCAGATGATCTTAGGTTTCGAGATGGGACATAGGGGTGGATGCATTCGGACAAGTAAGCTGGGCCAGAACCATATAGAGCTTTATAGGTCAAAACCAGCACTTTGAATTGGGCTCGGAGGTGGACCAGCAGCCAGTGGAGCTGGCACAACAGGGGGGTGGTATGCTCCCTGTATGTCGCCCCAGTTAGTAGTCTGGCTGCTGACCGTTGAACTAGCTGAAGTTTCCGAACCGTCTTCAAAGGCAGCCCCATGTAGAGCACGTTGCAGTATCTATTTGGGATGTAACTAGAGCGTGGACCACGGTGGCCAAGTAAGACTTTCCAAGGTATGAGCGCAGCTGGCGCAGAAGTCTGAATTGTGCAAAAGCTCCTCTGGCCACCGCTGAGACCTGGGGTTCCAGGCTCAGCCATGAATCCAGGTTCACTCCCAAGCTATACTATACAGTGGAGGCTATACTATACTATAAAAACCACTATACTATACAGTGGAGGCTAGGGTTTTGGTCAGGGTAAGACAGACTTCTTCAGCCACTCCCACATCAAGTTGCTTTCCCCATTTAGATTTTCTTATCAGCAAAAAAAGTAATTAGGTAACAGTTAATAAAGTTCTGTCATTTGATCCCCTTTCTTGTGTCTTGTCTCTTTGATCCTTGGTATGATCAGCAAATACCTGAGCTCTAGGAACATACAATGGGAAGCCTAACCTATGGCACAAAGCTAACTCTCTTTGAAAAGAAAACAAAATGAAAAGCTAACCCTTTTTCAAAATTAAGGGTTAAAAGGATGATCTATGACCAAAAGTTATATAAAAAGATAAAATTAAAATAAAGGAAGAAAACAAAATTAGAATGCTTTTCCTGGAATTCACCTGCTTTTGGCCCTTTCAAAATACCTTTTTCTATTTTATTTCCATTTTCAATAGGTAAAGGTAAAGGTTTTCCCGTGATATTAAGTCCAGTTGTGTCCAACTCTGGGCATGGTGTTCATCTCCATTTCTAAGCCGAAGAGACGGTGTTGTCCATAGACACCTCCAGGGTCATGTGGCTGGAGCACCGTTACCTTCCCACCAAAGCGGTACCTATTAATCTACTCACATTTGCATGTTTTTGACCTGCTGGGTTGGCAGAAGCTGGGGCTAACAGCAGGAGCTCACAATACTCCCTGGATTTGAACCTGTGACCTTTCAGTTAGCAAGTTCAGCAGCTCAGCGGTTTAACCCACAGTGACACCGGGAGCTCCATTTTCAATACTGGTCTCTTTTTCCTATAATTTTCTTGTAATGTTGAGGCTGAGTGCCCCAAAATCTCTATTATCTATCTTCCAATTAGAAACTACAGACAAGGAGATTAAAATACAATAGTATTTTAATGGAATTAAAAAGCGAGGAGGAACTGAGGAGCCTTCTAATCAAGGTGAAAGAAGTAAGTGCACAAGCTAAGTTGTAGTTAAACATAAAAAAAGTTTCTGGCAACTGGACTGATTGATAACTGGTGACTAGAGGGGGAAAAAATGGAGGCAGTGATAGACTTTGTATTTCTAGGTGCAAAGATTAGTGCAGATGCAGACTGCAGCCAGGAAATCAGAAGACATTTACTTCTTGGGAGGAGATCAATGCCCAATCTCGATAAAATAGTGAAGAGTAGAGACATCACACTGACAACGAATATCCGCATAGTTAAAGCAATGGTATTCCCCGTAGTAACCTACGGATGTGAGAACTGGACCATAAGGAGGACTGAGCAAAAGTAGATAGATGCTTTTGAATTGTAGTATTGGAGAAAAATTCTGAGAGTGCCTTGGACTGCAAGAAGATCTAACCAGTCCATACTTCAGGAAATAAAGCCCAATTGCTCATTGGAGGGAATGATATTAGAGACAAAGAAGAAGTACTTTGACCACATCATGAGAAGACAGGAAGGCTTAGAGAAGGCAATGATGCTTGGGAAAATGGAAGGAAAAAGGAAGAGGGGCCAACCAAGGGCAAGATGGATGGATGGCATCGTTGAAGTGACTGGCTTGACTCCAAAGGAGCAGGGGGTGGTGACAGCTGACAAGGAGCTCTGGCGTGGGCTGGTCCATGAGGTCACAAAGAGTTGGAAGCGACTGAACGAATAAACAACAATGTTTAATCTGCAGAGTATATTACCAGGTATGCAAGTCCCACACTTGACTGTTCTGCATCATGGTTTCTTTTAGTTAACCAGAATAGATAAGGACCTATTTTTAAAAAAGTTGGGAAGTCAAATGACAACTAGGATAACAGGCAAGCATGGCCTGGGACAACAAAATGAAGCGGGATGCAGGCTGATATAATTTTGTCAGGAAAACTCGCTGTGTATAACAAACACTCTCTTCCAACAACCTAAAAGACGGCTTTATACATGGACTTCACCAGATGGTCAACACCAAAATCAGTTTGACTACATCTGTAGCAGTCAGCGGAAGGAAATTATAAAAATATATTTTAAAAATGAATATAGGAAGACTTACCTTCAAAAGGGAGAATTCGGCAGCATAGGAAATTCAATAGAGAGAGCGTTCCATGGACGAAAAGTAAATGATTGACTTAAAACAAGCTTCACAGGTTTCATGGAGGCAAGGAAGTTAAATATTAATGAAACATGATATTTGAGAAACAATGGGGTTTGACGTTATAAGCATCATCAAAGACAAGTCTTGTTGGCAGGAAGACAAGTGTTTTTTGGCAGCCAGTCAAGAACATGCGTAATTGATCCAAACTAGGGAAAGGTCAGTTAGCGGCCTCTGGTGGGTCAGTGAGGTAAATAGCAGGCAACTTCAGATATATTCTAAAAGGTATTTCGAATACGGGAATAATTAAGGTTGGAAACAATTGGGAATACGTTATTGTAACGTCATGGTAATGCGTCATTGTGATGTATGGGAAAAGGTCATGCGTGATGCCTTTGTAAATGATTATGTTTGTGCAAATGTCAAGGACAGGTTTTACGTATGCTTAGGCCAGTGGATCTGCTATAAATATTGAACCAAAACTGACTGTAAAGCACGCTTTCAGAAGCTTGCTTCTGAGCGTCCTATCAACTTGTGTTCTGTCAACTTGATAGTAAATATGCCTGGAATCAAATTGTGGTCTCAGTTTCTTCATTTCCAGCTTGATTGTGCTCTAAATTGATCCTGGGAAAAGATCATGCCGCTACAGATGGGGGCTCGTCCTGGACCTGAGCCAACAAGAAGAGGAATAGAGATGAGGCCTCATTTGAGGGCTTGATGGCCCCCACTCGGCGGGTTGGGTAAGGCGATGATCAGAAGGGGAAATACGGGTACCCATTGAAAGAAATGACCCGGCTGGTCCTCGCCTTCCCTGCCTCCAGACATGGGGTACATTGAGAGCTTTGATTCCATGGCACAGGTAAAGGGAAAAGGCCTAAAAAGAAAAAGGGGTACTTTGGAAGTACATTGGGGAATATTTCACTGTGGGATTGCTGCAGAAATCGAGTGAAAACCCCTTGAGTGATTGTTTTCGCCACAGAAATCACACTCACAGGTTAGAGGAATACCCTTTCAGGGGGAAAGTAATAAGTCTGTTTTGTGTTTTTGTGATTGTCTTGGTTAATGTGTCCATATGTGATTGTCTTGGTTTGTGTCCATATGTTTTACCCTTTCTTGCTGCTTTGCAACCCCATGTACACATTTGTGTATCAATGCCTGTTTTTGTGTGAAGATGTGTATAATGAAAAAAGACAAATGGTTTCAGGCTTCCGGGAAAAAGCCAAAATGGAAAAGGAAAAAGAAAAATGAAAAATGAGAAAAATAAGAGAAAAAGGAAATGCTCAATATGATGAAATGGTGCCTGTCCTCTGGGACAAGGAGAAAATGATCGTTTACATTTTCTGGATAACATAAATGTATGTGGATAACTAGAAAAAGGAAAAAGAATGTGTGGAAACTTGTTTGTGTTGGGAAAGAAGAAATAATCTTTACAGGTTTCCAATAAAAGGAAAAAGAGGATAATTCAGAAAACCTGGAAAAAATACACATGACGATGGGAAATGCCAAGTTTATATGTTTTCATGTGGGTAAGCAAAATTGAGAAAAAGAAAAGGTATGTGAAGAAAGTATGTGTAGGGAAGTAAGGAAAAAGTAAAAGTATAGGGCCAATCACAGGGGAAAAACCATATGTGATTGCTTAGAACAGGGTAGAATTGAAGTGGTGATGAAATGCAGAAGGAGAAATGCAAAGATCTAGCATTTGCTTAATAATAGAAACCTGAAATGTTGAGATGTGAAAGAATAAGATTCCCTTTTTAAAAGTTCAGATAAATGTGTGGCAATATTGCAGTTTGGAATAAGTAAATGTATGTTAAATTATATGTTTAAACATTTGATGGATTAAAAAAAAGAGAGAAATTGGAATTATGATATGGTGAGAATATTCAAGAATGGCCAACTTGAATGTCCTCACTAGGGGAAAATTGGAAACTTTTTGAGAGAAAAAATTGGGAAACTGTACCATACAGGAGAAAAGTGGTGACAATTTGAGATACATTTACATTTAGAAGATTTTGTGGGAAGAGCGGTGAAAAGGAAAAATTGGATGTTATAAAGACATTTGTTTAATATATTTTATTAATTGATATGTACACCCCCTCTTGAAAAGTCAAAAATGTTGGCAATTGAATTGATAAGTGAGTGAAGATAGATGAGGGCGATATGATGTGGAAGGAAAAAGGAGAATTGGGTATTAAGAAGTACAAATTTTGGAAATGTTAAATGATTTTTCATTGGCCTGTTATAGAACCCTCTGTTTTGTTAGAAGACCCAGAGTGGCTGGAAAAATTTTGGAAAATTTTTGGAAATGTGATTCTTGTGGAAAAAGGTGGAAAGGGTCTACTGCTTGATGAATGTCCTAATGCTATGAGGAAGTGCCAAATTGCGGATGAGTTAAGCTTGCTTAAAAGGAAATCATACAGTGACTGACCCTGATTTACAAATTAGGAGTTGATCAATGGTAAAAAGAACTAATTACATCGTACATCAATAAGAAGATATTTCAAAGACTTAAAATATAAGAGGATAAAAGTTACTCTGAATGAGAGAGAGAGCCAACATCTGGAAGCTGTAAGAAGAAAGAAGAAAGAAGATTGGATGGACCTTTCAAAATTGGGAGTGGGCTATTGTGAGATTCCTTATTGTTTTAGGATTGGTATGGGTATGGTTGTGTTACCATTATAGACATGTTTTTGGGGGAAAGCGTATTTACGTAGGCATGTGATATATTAAATACCTGATTAGGTTGAGTGTACTCATCCTGAAGGTAGTACAAGGGGGATGGGAGCAAAACATATTCCATCAGATGAGTCAGGATAGAGCAAAGGAGACAGAAGTTACTTGAGTATTGGATTTGTAGTTATGAGCCTACTTCCCAGCGTGAGGGATGGCCAAAAATGGTGGGAACGTTATTAAGTTAAAAAGGATGGAGCATTTTACAGCCTCAAAATTATGAAGTAATTGAAATCTTACTTGATCCAGAACAAAGCTATAGTGACACATAAAGGGATCTCACTGGAAGCCCAGCATGTATCACCTAGGAAAGAAATAAGAGGGACACGAAGATCAGGGAAACCCTCTCAATATGCACCAAATAGAACTTGGTCATTATTAAAATTGCAATCTCCTCCATGTATTTAGAACAGAGGCTACTGAGGACATCAGCCTCCTAGCCCGGTTGGAACATTCTAAAAAGGATGAAAAGGGATTTGATGATGTTGTTTCATTGGAACTGGGTACACACATTAAACAGGCCCAAGCAAAAGCTGCCAGCAAAAACCGTGACCAGCCAAGGACCCCCAGCAGGGAGGTACCGCAGGGTCAAGGGGAACCCCTTTTTGAGAGACCGCCAAATGAAAGATCACAGCAGAGTCGAGGGGAACCAAATCCTGCCAGAATGGTAAAGGAGGTGGAAACCCATCAGACTGTGCCACAAGTCTCTGGTAACAAAGGGAAGGTTACCCACCCCGGGCTGTATCGGATTTGTGGGCAGTGGGCAGGAAAGATTTTGCCATCTTTTTGGGTTGGAATATGATAGGTACCCTCATGTTAGCAGATGTGACAATATATGTATGGAACAACCATCCTAGTTGACTGGGAAGAAGAACAGCGTTTAGAAAGAGTTTATGATGAAGAGGTTGGATATGGTCCAGAAAGAACTTGTTTAAGTGAAGGAGAAAGGTTGGGAGCCATTTTGTTCCCTGTTATGGGTTTAGCTTTGAATATAAGACAGATTTGGAGAAAAACTCTCAGTTCAAGTTGAAAGATTGGGAAAAACTGTGGCTGGAATAAGGACTTTGCAACTATAAGGATAAGACCTCTTTATGAAGTTACAAAGGGGGGTGAAAGGGAACCATTTAATTGGACTCCAAATGTGCCCAAACATTTGCATAGTTAGAAAGCAAGCTTTGATGCAAGCATCAGCCTGGGGCTTGTTTGAATTGAAGATGCCATTCACACTTTATGTTGGTGAACGAGATGGAATAGCAGTGGGGGTGCATACCCAGCTATTAGGAACATGGCCGAGACCAGAAGCCTACTTGTCTAAGCAAAATTGACCCTGTAGCAAAAGGATGACCAACTTGTCTATGTGTTGTAGCTACTAGGGGCCTGCTGACTCAGGAAGCTGATAAATTGACTTTGGGACAAGAGTTGATAATTAAAACCCCTTATTCAGTAATGGCTATCATGGACTATAGAGGGTATCAATGGTTCATAAATAGCCGTATGTAAAAATATATCAGATTTTGTTATGTGAAAACTCTTAAATCAAGTTAAGGAGTTGCAGTGCGTTAAATCCTGGTTCACTCCTGCCTGTTGAAAGGGAAATGCTTTAACATGATTGTTTAGAAATTGTGAATGAGATATATTCCAATAGACTTGATATAAAAGATTAACCATGGCCTGAGGTAGATGACACTCTTTTTACAGATGGAAGCAGTTGGTTGGAAAATGGGAAAAAGATATGTTGGATATGCAATACTAAGTACAACTACTGTGTGGGAAGCAGAACCACTTCTTTTAAACACCTCAGCTCAGAAGGCAGAACTGATAGCACTAATTGGAGCTCTGGAGTTATCAGAGGAAAAATATAGTCAACATGTATACAGATTCTAAATATGCATATGGAGCATTATATAAGATAAAGGGACTACTAAATTCTGCTGGGAGATAAATATAACATAGTGAGACCATTTTGAGATTGTTAGATGCTGTTTGGGTTCCTGCATCAGTAGCAGTAATGCACTGCGGAATACATCAATGAGACGAGGAACGTGTGACCTATGGAAACTGGTATGCTGACATCACAGCAAAGGCCGCGACCCGAAAGGGATGAGGAAAAGAGCTGGTCATAGCCCCTTTGCAGATAAGAGACTGGATACATTGTACTGGAATGAAGAAAGCATCACCTGAGTGAACTGCGACTTTTGATCCAAAAGGATTCTTTGAGACTTTATATCATCAAACCAACAGTGCCATGAGATCCAGAACGAGGACTACGGCTCTGGTTTTGACCACATATCCGAAAGCTGATTAAATACATCAGACAGAAGATTGAGGAGCACTGTGAAGATGCCAACGTGTGTAGAACATTCTTCAATAACTGTGGAAAATGATTGTGTTAAATGTTATTTTTGAAAAATGTAATTGCGTGAGTTTGCGAGACTACTGTAAAACATCCGTTCGCAAAAAGGGGGGAATGTAGCAGTCAGCGGAAGGAAATTATAAAAATATATTTTAAAAATGAATATAGGAAGACTTACCTTCAAAAGGGAGAATTCGGCAGCATAGGAAATTCAATAGAGAGAGCGTTCCATGGACGAAAAGTAAATGATTGACTTAAAACAAGCTTCACAGGTTTCATGGAGGCAAGGAAGTTAAATATTAATGAAACATGATATTTGAGAAACAATGGGGTTTGACGTTATAAGCATCATCAAAGACAAGTCTTGTTGGCAGGAAGACAAGTGTTTTTTGGCAGCCAGTCAAGAACATGCGTAATTGATCCAAACTAGGGAAAGGTCAGTTAGCGGCCTCTGGTGGGTCAGTGAGGTAAATAGCAGGCAACTTCAGATATATTCTAAAAGGTATTTCGAATACGGGAATAATTAAGGTTGGAAACAATTGGGAATACGTTATTGTAACGTCATGGTAATGCGTCATTGTGATGTATGGGAAAAGGTCATGCGTGATGCCTTTGTAAATGATTATGTTTGTGCAAATGTCAAGGACAGGTTTTACGTATGCTTAGGCCAGTGGATCTGCTATAAATATTGAACCAAAACTGACTGTAAAGCACGCTTTCAGAAGCTTGCTTCTGAGCGTCCTATCAACTTGTGTTCTGTCAACTTGATAGTAAATATGCCTGGAATCAAATTGTGGTCTCAGTTTCTTCATTTCCAGCTTGATTGTGCTCTAAATTGATCCTGGGAAAAGATCATGCCGCTACACATCATTTGCAGTCAAAGGTGACGGACATCCATTCAGTTGGTGAAAACAAGACCTAAGGCTGACTGTAGTTCAGATCACGAACTTCTTATTGCAAAATTTAGAATAAAACTAAAGAAATCAGGGAAAACACACAGACCAGTTAGATATGATCTCACTAACATTCCTAACAAATATGCAGTGGAAGTGAAGAACAGATTTAAAGGACTAGATTTAGTCAAGAGTCCCAGAAGAACTATGGGCAGAAGTCCATGACATTGTTCAGAAGGTGGCAACAAAGTACGTACCAAAGAAAAAGAAAACCAAGAAAGCAAAATGGTTGTCTGCTGAGACACTGGAAGTAGCCCAAGAAAGGAGGAAAGCAAAAGGAAACAGGGATAGGAAGAGATATGTCCAATTAAACATGCAATTCCAGAGGTTAGCCAGAAGAGATAAGGAACTATTTTTAAACAAGCAATGCATGGAAGTGAAAGACGACAACAGAATAGGAAGGAAAAGAGACTTCTTCCAGAAAATTAGAAACATTGGAGGTAAATTTTAGGCAAAAATTGGCATGATAAGAAACAAAGATGGCAGGGACCTAACAGAAGCTGAAGAGATCAAGAGAAGGTGGCGAGACTATACAGAAGATCTGTATAGGAAGGATAATAATATCGAGGATAGTTTTGATGGAGTGGTGAGTGAATTAGAACCTGACATCCTGAGGAGTGAGGTTGAATTGGCCTTAAGAAACATTGCTAACAACAAGGTAGCAGGAGACGACAGGATCCCAGATGAACTGTTTAAAATCTTGAAAGATGATGCTGTCAAGGTGATGCATGCCATATACCAGCAAATATGGAAAACACAAGAATGGCCATCAGACTGGAAAAAAATCAACTTATATCTCCATATCAAAAAAGGGAAATGCTAAAGATTGCTCATACTTCCGTACAGTGGCCCTTATTTCTCATTCCACTAAGGTAATGCTCAAGGTCCTGCAATACATGGAGCGAGAGTTGCCAGATGTACAAGCTGGGTTTAGAAAAGGCAGAAAAATGAGAGACCAAATTGCCAATATCCGCTGGATAAAGGAGAAAGGCAGGGAGTTTCAGAAAATCATCTATTTCTGTTTTATTGACTATTCTAAAGCCTTTGTATGGATCATAATAAATTGTGGCAAGTTCTTGGTGGTATGGGCATACCAAATCACCTTATCTCTCTCCTGAAGAATCTGTATAAGGACCAAGTTACAACAGTAAGAACTGATCATGGAACAACAGACTGGTTCAGGATTGGGAAAGGTATACGACAGAGTTGTATACTCTCACCCAACCTATTCAACTTATATCCAGAACACATCATGCAATGTGCAGGGCTTGACAAATGCAAGGCCGGGTTGAAAATTGCTGGAAGAAACATTAACAACCTTAGATATGCAGATGACACCACTTTGATGGCTGGAAATGAGGAGGAGCTGAGGAGCCTTCTAATCAAGGTGAAAGAAGGAAGTGCAAAAGCTGGGTTGCAGCTAAACATAAAAAAACCAAGATTATGGCAACAAGAATGATTGACAACAGGGAAATAGAGGGAGAAAATGTGGAGGCAGTGACAGACTTTGTATTTCTAGGTGCAAAGATTACTGCAGACGCAGATTGCAGCCAGGAAATCAGGAGACACTTACTTCTTGGGAGGAGAGCAATGTCCAATCTCAATAAAATAGTGAAGAGTAGAGACATCACACTGGCAACGAAGATCCACATAGTTAAAGCAATGGTATTCCCCATAGTCACCTACGGATGTGAGAGCTGGACCATAGGGAAGGTTGAGCAAAGGAAGATAGATGCTTTTGAACTGTGGTGTTGGAGAAAAGTTCTGAGAGTGCCTTGGACTGCAAGAAGATCCAACCAGTCCATACTTCAGGAAATAAAGCTCAACTGCTCATTGGAGGGAAGGATAGTAGAGGCAAAGATGAAGTACTTTGGCCACATCATGAGAAGAAAGGAAAGCTTAGAGAAGACATTTATGCTGGGGAAAATGGAAGGAAAAAGGAAGAGGGGCCGGCCAAGGACAAGATGGATGGATGGGATCCTTGAAGTGACTGGATTGACCTTGAAGGAGCTGGGGCTGGTGATGGCCAACAGGGAGGTCATGAAGAGTCGGAAACTACTGAACGAATGAACAACAACAAGAAGAGTAGGTTGAAGTAAACATGCATAAACACAAACCAAACCTTTCCCCCTTTTTTCACTTCTCCCCTCCCAACTCTGTCCTTCAATACAGATCCTCTCTGTACCAGAACAATCCTGTTTTTGAAAACTTCCAAAACAATTATCTTGTGCTTCCCCCTCCTCTAAGTAATTCTGATCTTTCTTCTCCTTTCACACACATCTTTCTCCTGTGTCTGGCAATGCTATCTTTTCCACTCCTCTGCTCTTTACACTCACTTCTCCCCTCTCTTTAACCCATTCTCAAAACTTCCTTCTTATGAAATTCACACTTGTAAAATCTTAGTCTCTTCAGTACAGTTGGTGGACTCAGGAAGGAAAGCACATAGAATGGTTTTTCGCTGCTGTGCCAAGGTAGCATTCTTTTATTCTGGGGGAAGGAACATACTCATAAGGTCTTATCTGGGAATAACTTGGTCATAGAACCAATGAAGGTAATCAAATACGTAGTCACTTCATATTGATAACCAAAAAATTAGATAACAACATTATGAATTATGAGACAGCTCCATTGGGAAATACAGGGAACTTACATTGCCTTTCCACTTGTCCTACAATAACCCTTCATGAATTGTCCTAGAATTTTGTCCAACATTTGCATTGTTCATGTTCCTCCCAGATACAATCTGATTTATTCTTGGGAACAATTCCTTGTTCTTGTTACCAAACCAGACTTTTCCCCAGCGCTTCCATTAATAAGGCCATCTTCCTAAGCACCCTGTTATCTCTCTGGACTGTCCCCCATTGTATGAAGCAGAGATTGAATAGTAAGACCCATTTCAGCACATTATCGCTTGCCCCGCCGTTTCCCTTTCTGATCTTGGCCTTCTCATGGGTGGATCAATAAACAGACACAAACCTTAAAATATACCAGTGGCAGTTTATTAAATTTCCCTCCAAACCCACAGATGAATCAGGATCAACAAGAGGCAGTACATCCCAGCCAAAAAGGCTGCTGATCCCAGCCTGCCACTATCTGGACCAATCAAGAATCAGGGCAACAGAAGTCCTTTGTTCTGTTGCCCTAACTGCTGTCAGAGTGTTATACATATTTTTGTATGTTTGCATTAAGATATGGTGCCTACACTGACATCCTCTTTGCTCATTAACAATAAAGCCTCTGATCTTGCCTTTAACCAGTCCGTATCTCATCTGGTCTTCTGGAAAGTTTGACACACTGGGCTCCAAGCCGAAATCACATAACACATTGTCTTATCACTTATCTAAATCTTGTCACCATGACAACCATTTTAATGTATTTTTGTTCCTTTAAGAATCCAAAAGATCCATTCCAATAAATCTCTTCTCTCTGTGTACACAGTGATTAACACACTGTGTATAAACCAAACCTTAGATTTCCCCCCCCTATTCCATTCAATTGTTCCTTCAGCTTTATTCCTTTTATCCAGACACCCCCTGCTACAAAGAGAAGCCAGTTAACATGAATTGGGAAGTGTTCTACTACCATTTTTAATGTTCTTATAGCAGGAACCCATTGTTATGTGGCAACTCGTTATACAGATTTGTGTGTGTGTGTGTGGGGGGGGGGGGGTGGTGGTCCTCAATTCTACCACAAATTTCCTCATGGTCTTGCTGTGAGAAAAATCTCCAGCATAGTTGACAGGCTACTTTACATGAATTTCCATGTTTTACAAAAAAATTAAGTGGATTGATTTAATCAGACAGCTTTTTCTCTATGTATAATTTCTGAACAATTTGCTATAGTAAATGAATTGTAATTTTCTATAGTACCCTATATTCTCCCGTATAAATCTAGAAATTTTCATAAAAAGTCAATCCATAAAACTTAGGTTGACTTATTCACAGGTCAACGTTAGTACTGTACTTTAACTCTGATATAAAAAAGAACCATTCCCTTCTCTGAGTAGAGTGGTGAAAAGCAGGAGCGTTGTCTATCCTGGAAGAACCCAAAGGAAGCACAAACACCCTCTACTTTTTGCTGAAACATCACTTCTGGGCTTCCTGAATGTTTAGTTAAGGAAAATGGTGGCAGTGGCCTGGGACAGTTGTTCTCCTGATGTGACATGGGTGTTTTTCCCTTGCCAAAGAAAGGCCCTTGACTTATCTTGTAATATCAAAATCCATAATTTTGAACTCAAAACCTGCCCTTGGATTAAGTATAAGGTCAACTTGGACATGAATATATGCTGTAAGTATGTGAAACACAAAAAAATTTAACACAGAGCTTTTAAAAAGTTCTAAACATTTTTGAAATGTATATTGGAATAGTATTTATTTATCTTATCTATATTCCCCCTTCCCCCAACAGCAAAACACCATATACATGCCCACCTTTTATTCTCACATTAGCCCTGTGAGATAGGCTAGGCTAATGTGAGAATAAAGATTTAGGGGATGTTTCAATTTTCTCATTTAAGAGAAAGAGTTAAATACATTGAAACATCTACTTAATTCAATGGCCCAGTGATGCAAGATTATCCTAATTGGTTTTTAATATCTGGAAAAAAAAATCTGTAAAATTTCTGCACAAAACGTTTTACTATTTCCAATGTTTGTCTAAACAAATATTAATTCATGTGCTTAAGAAATTGCTTGTGTTACCTTGCTGTAAATTCACCTCTTACTGTATGCATACCTAGTTCCAGGAAATGCGTTTGTGGGAACATTGACATACATAAAGCATTGCAACTCCTTTACTAAATAACAGTAAGCTGTTCAAGGAAGGTTAAGTGTGAGAATGAATATAGAAATTGTGGGTTTCTCTGGATCAAATAGTCTAAAAAATGGACTACTGTCTAGCAACTGTACCATAATAGTAGACAACCTTAATTGAAGTCTTCTGGATGGAATGGCTATATTTCCGAGAAAGCATGATCAAAAAACATATTATGCTGCTGAGGAAATTATAATAACATAAACAAGAAATAAGGTAGTGTTAGCTTTAAACTTTGAAAAGGGGAAATGTTTCTTACTAATAGCTGTTATTAATTGCTCAATCATAGACTAAAAGATATGAAATTAAATATTCATTTATAAGCTTTGTTTTTTTCTATGAAGAGTTAAAAGTCTACTCTAGCTGAACTGTACACGTACTTATCTATATTTTTATATATCATAATAATAAAACTCATGTCACGTTTCTAGAAATTGGGCCATTTTCCACATCACTGATCACAGAGGTTTTATATACTGATTTGCCACTGAAATTCAACGTTAGTTATGAAACCGATGCCATGTGCTACTGGTTCAATTTGCTGCTATCACTGTCCACTTGACTATATACTCAGACTGCATACTCATCAGGCTTGAAGTTTGAACAATATCCCTATGTCAGTTTCTTTCCAAGAAATTCGCTACAACATATTAGTTGTAAAAAGAAAAAAAAACAATGGGGAAGGTATCCTGATTACAGAGATTTGTGTAAGGCCACCAGTGAGCTTCTAGGAGGAGAAGTTTTAAAAAGTATTGATTGAAATTCTGTTCTCCTGTTCAGTAGAAAGGCAGTAAATTTATTTATTTATTTGCAGCATTTATATTCCGCCCTTCTCACCCCGCAGGGGACTCAGGGCGGATTACAATGTACACACACATGGCAAACATTCAATGCCAATTAGACATACAACGTATATAGACATACACAGAGGCTATTTAACTTTTTTTGGCTGCCAGGGGAGCTGTCGCTTTCATTGTCCATCTGTGACATTGATGAAGTACTTCCGCATTCCCTGCATGCTTTGCTGGAGTGCTTTCTGCTGGAGTCTTTTTATGGCCTCATAAATTAGTTAATTAGCCTCCCCACACTTTAAGGTGGTACCTAATTTTCCTACTTGACAGATGTAACTGTCTTTCGGGTTGCAAAGGTCGACAACAAGCTACACAATCGGCCGGACACTCACTCTGACCTGGGATGTATGTATGTATGTATATATGTATATACATACATACATACATACATACATACATACATATATACATACTAGAAAGATAATCTACCAGAAATACTGGAATACCAGCAAGAGAAGACAATCGATTTTAAATGAGTAAGTCTGCTGTGACACGTTGGTTCTCAGTTGTGGTTATTTCTGTGTTCTAAGACTTCATTGCAACCAGAGTTTTAACCATGTGGTAATTTCCAATGGTAAGATTAGTACTCTCATGGTAAATTTCCTCTGGCATTTATTTTAATGGATGATGAAATACAGTCTGAAAAATTAGGTAGAAGGAACTGGGACCTACTTCACAACATAGAATAAGCAGCCATGTCTATCGCAGTAGGAATTGGTGATTACACAGGATTACATACAAGTAGAGAAATGTCCAAACATGTCTGAAACAAGTGGCTTTGAGTCACTTGATACCCAAACATATTTCAGGCTCCTTGTAACTTCTTGGGTGCAGAAGTTAAATGGAAACGCTATAAACCTATTCTGATTAATATATTCATGTTATAGTTAGTAATATATAGAGGGAAAATGTCTGCAATTTCAGAGGTTACTGAAAGTAGGTGGCATGCTACACTATCTTCGTTTGCACTTTTTGGCACAGAAAATAATAGCTTTTTCCCTGTTCTTCCATCTGTCACCCTCACCAAAAGAAGAGATTTTGCATATATTTTGAAGATATGTGTTTAAAACATTTCTGACTTCTGTGCCAATTTAAAAAGCAGTAGGGGGGAAACTGAAAACAGCATACCCTTAAGGTTAGCTAACTTTTTTCTGGAAAAGTATATCGAAGTTTCCACATGTCTCTAAATATGTGAACCACTCTGAGGTAGATTATATTCTGATGAGAAACCTGAGGATGCCAAAGTGAGCTTGTTCGAAGCCCCTTATGCTCCAGCTACTTTTTATGACTCCTATAAGTGCTTCTGTACATAAAGATTACTTCACACCTTCTTCAAGAATCATTACAAAAGGAACATTTTTGGCAATATAAGGATAAGTGTGGGAAAGTGAAAAGAAACTGCAAAATATAGAGGCTCTTTTAACAGTGCTATGATGAGGAAAATGTGTGAGCAGCAATCAGTATATACAGAGCTATATTATATCTAAAGTTCAAGGACATATTGGGTGTAATGCATTGGTTTTCTTTTCTTATATCTGCTATAAGAGAGAAAAACCAATGCATCTCACCCCAAAAGTCCTTGAACTTCAGAGATACAGCTGGCATTCCTTTCAACTTAAAAAAAAGTAAGGAGAGAAAAAGGAAGGAAAAAAACTGGCACAAGAAGAAAAGTAAATTATTCTCAGCAAGCAAGTTTCTTCGAGCAAAACTAAGAAACTTTAGATTTATTCTTTGGTCTATAAAAAGCTGTCAGAGGCAACTCAGCTTCAATTTTTTTTTAAAAAAAAAACAATGATCAAGCACAATGCTGTTTTACAGTTCTATGGTGCAGAAATAACTAAATTAAGATTTTATTTTCCACCAGTCCTTTTATTTTCTTCCCCAGATAAATGCAACTAGAGCCTCCATACCTGCTGAATAAACAGATATATTTTTCTCAATACTAAAAGTCCCACTCCCAGTAGGAGGTGATATCTTTATTCTCCGTAGATTACTCTGTGTTTCATTCTGGGCTTGAGATGAATGGTTATTTTGAGAATGAGTTAAATTTGTTAGGAACATATCTGATGTACCACCATTGTACTTTGCATGAAATATCATGTCCTAATTCAAACAATAAGGAAATGAATTATGAAAGCATACCTGTAAGTCTTCGAATAAATTCAGGTAGGATAAGATGTGAAATTGAGAGAATTAACTTGATTTGACACCATGTTAACTCCCATGGCACAATCCTTTTGAATCGTGTTGTAGTTTAATGAGGGATCAGCACTCTTTGGCACAGATCTTGTAAAATCTCCATTCTCATAATCTCATAGCATTGAGATATGACAATTAAAGTGGTGTCAAACTGCATTAATTGTATGGTGCAGATGCACCCCCTAGTTCGTTGTTACTCAACAAGTCAGTTTTGACTGATAATGACATTATGAATAAGAGATCTCCAAAGCTACCTTATTATTAGCTGTCCTGCTCAGGTCTTGCAAATTGGAGGTCACAGCTTTACTTCATTGAGTCTATCCATCCTTAATATGGTGCTCCACCTTTCCTACTGCCTTCTTACTTATGAAGCATTTTTGTCTTTTCTAGTGGATCATGTCTTTTCTTGATATGTCCAAAGTACAATACTTTCAGTTTTGTGAATAAGGTTTTGTGCAGAGAAAGACCTTTTTTACTTACTCATACTAAACTCAGGAATTTGTTGAAATGGTTTAATTATGGAAAATTCAGGACAGATATTATTTATTTATTTATATCCTGCTTTTCTCCCAAGGGTGGGACTCAAAGATAGAAGAAGTACTTGTTTCAGAAGTACATAGTTAAACTAGACTTGAAGGCTGGCAACCTGAATGGTTTTAAAGGGGGATTATGTATATTTGTGGAATATAAGGTCATCAATGGCTACTAGTTAGGGGAGCTATGTACTACCTCCAACCTGTATATCATTTATTGCCAGGTTTACCATCATCAAATGTTTGTCTATTGTATGAAAAAAAGTTAGACTTGGCAAGCTAGACTTAAGTAGTTTGCAGTGCCTTTCATGTTCCTTGATTCGCGTTTGGGCGCTGCGTTTGGTGGTCCCTATATACACTTGTCCACAGCTGCATGGTATACGGTAGACTCCCACAGAAGTGAGAGGATCCCTCTTGTCCTTTGCTGAACGTAACATTTGTTGGATTTTCTTGGTGGGTCTGTAGATAGTTTGTATGTTGTGTTTCCTCATCAGCTTTCCTATGCGGTCAAAAAAAAAGTGGTTCCCTTGATGTATAGCAAGAACACTTTTCCTCTGGGTAGATCTTTTTCTTTACTCTCGTGGCTTGTTCTCGGTCTTGCAGCTCTTCTGATGTCTGAGGTGGAGTATCCATTGGCCTGTAGAGCCCAGTTAAGGTGGTTCAGTTCATCTTGAAGGAGGTGGGGTTCACAGATTATTTTTGCATGGTCTGCCAAGGCTTTAATTGTGCTTCTTTGTTGACTTGGGTGATGGTTGGAGTTTTTATGTAGATATCTATCTCTGTGTGTGGGTTTTCTGTAAACAGTGTGACCCAATTGTTGATCTGGTTTATGGATGACTAGGACATCTAGAAAAGGCAGTTTTCCTTCATTTTCTTTTCCCATGGTGAATTGGATGTTTGGGTGGATGCTGTTAAGATGGTCCAGGAACCTGTTTAGTTCTTCTTCTCCATGGCTCCATATGGTGAAAGTGTCATCCACATATCTGAACAATATAGTGGGCTTTTTTGTTGCTGTTTCCAGGGCTTGTTTTTCAAAGTGTTCCATGTAGAAATTAGCTATGACCGGGCTGAGAGGGCTCCCCATAGCTACTCCATCTTTCTGTTCGTAGAATTCATGAAAGTAGCTGGTGGTGAAGCAATGGTGAAACAGAGCCATGATGTCTTCTGGGAACCTCTGGTTGATTAGTGCAATGGTGTCTGCTACTGGGACCATGGTAAATAGAGACACCACATCAAAGCTGATCAGTTTGTCATTGGTATTTAGCTTGAGATAGCTGATTTTTTCTATGAAGTGGGCTGAGTCCTTGATGTAGTGTGTAGTGAGCCCAATATGGCTTTGTAACTGTGCAGCAAGAAATTTTGCTAAGTCATGAAAGGCACTTCAGACTACTTTAACCAGAGAAGTCAGCCATAGCAGAGCACCCAATGAACCAACCTGGACACAGCATATTATTTGAGAACACAAAAATGCTGGACCACTCTCACAACCACCATGTCAGACTACACAGAGAAGCCATTGAAATCCACAAGCATGTGGACAATTGCAACAGAAAGGAGGACACCATGAAAATGAACAAAAAAGGAACAAAATCTGGCTACCAGTATTAAAAAATTCTAAAATTACAACAGCAAAACAACAGAGGGGAAACAATCGGGCACATCTAATCACTTCTCAATACTGCCAGGCCATCAAATGCTAATCAAGGTGGTCATTTCCAATAGACCTCTCTACCTCTAAGGATGCTTGCCACAGGTGCAGTGATTCTGGCCATGAAAGCCTTCAACAATACATTGACAACAAAATTGATTTAATTGCAACGAGTGACTCCAAGTCACCCACCATTGTAATCACTTATCATGCCCTGAATAATGTTGGACGATAGCAAATGACAAAATCCCAAACTCTTCTGATTTATAATTTTTTTATTAAATCTTTCAGATAGATACCATAAAACATCATTGATAATACAAATAGTTGATAAGATAGAAATAGAAAAAAAGAAGAGAAAAAGAAGAAAAGAAGAGGGAAGAAGAAAGAAAGAAAGAAAGAAAGAAAGAAAGAAAGAAAGGGAGAAAATCAGCACTTCCAAACTCCCCCCATGCTGGGGTCCACTGTAGTCTTCCAAAGTCTTTAGTTTTGTCTTTTCCTCCTAAGCTTTGTGTCTTATTGGCATTATTATTATTATTATTATTATTATTATTATTACTTTATTTGTACCCCGCTAGCATCTCCCAAGGGATTCGATGCGGCTTACACAGGCTGAAGCCCCAAAACACAATACAACAATACAATACCTAAAGCAAATTAAAAACAGTTAAGCAGAAAAAACAATAACAGTAACAATACAACAAGACACTATTAAAACTGGGCCGGCCAGAATAGGGGTAGAGGATTAAAAGTGCTGATGTGGCAGGAGGAATGTAGGATTATAAAGTAAGTGCAGTGTGCAGTGTGCAGTGATCTTGGTTCTACTAAAGTGCTTCTAGGATTTGGTGCTGGAGGTTCCTAATCTGAAAAGGCACATCGGAACAGCCAGGTTTTCAAATTCTTTCTGAAGACTGCCAATGTAGGGGCCTGTCTGAGATCTTTCGGGAGGGCGTTCCAAAGTCGGGGGCCACCACAGAAAAGGCCCTGTCTCGTGTCCCCACCAAGTGCGCTTGCGACGTGGGCGGGATCACGAGCAGGGCCTCTCCAGATGACCGGAGTGAGCGTGTGGGTTCGTAGACAGCGATACGGTCACGCAGGTAGGGTGGTCCCAAACCGTTCTGGGCTTTGTAGGTAAGCACCTGCACCTTAAATTTGGCTCGGAAAATAAACGGCAGCCAGTGGAGCTCCTTAAACAGGAGGGTTGACCTCTCTCTGTAATGAGCTCCGGTTAACATCCTGGCTGCTGCTTGGACCAGTTGGAATTTCCGAGCCGTTTTCAAGGGCAGCCCCTTCAAGGGCATGAACTTCTGATAATTAGGCTAGCTATATTGTTAATATTCTCTTATCTTTTTTTGATATAAACTCTGAATAAATGCCATTCTGTCTTTTTTTTGTCAGTTTTCCATGACGTCTTTTTTAGGAGTTGGGTCAATTCGTCCATGTTCACTACTTCCATAACTTTAATTATCCATTGCTCTCAAACTCTTGTTGCTACTATTCAAACAGGAAGCCTGAGTTCCATATGTAGAACTGACCCAAACCAAGTATCAACAATAGCAAACAGTATCAGGTACTGGTTGCTACCTAAAGCTGCCAAATACTGAGAATGAGCATGTTCATTAGCATATAGACAATGCAAAGACCACAAAGGTTACTTTTTAAGACTTACTAAAAGAATCTAGTACCCAGCATGGCAAAAAAAGGTCTAAAATCTTAGCCCAGGAAACCACAAATTATTGTAGCTGGCTATGCAACATTATTCTTTTACTGTACTGTAACAACTACACTGAGAAATGTACAGCTCTGTAAAATCTGAATGAATTTGGACATCCAAACATCATTGCATTGCTTTTTCTACTAATTATTTTAAATTACATCATTTGAATTTCTCTTTCCTTTATGGGATGGCCTTTTCATTAAACCAACTGTTTGGATAACCTTTGGTTCTCAAAGTTAATGAACGTTTAACTAAGATGCATGAAATAAATTGTCCAAATGTCACTTTGTGTGTTGTACAGTCATTCTTGAAGAAAACTTGTGGGATTTAGGTGCTCACAGTGTATAATTATTGAATTTGGGCTATTAAAATATATAATTTCTTTGAGAATGTTGCTAAAGGCATTACTATGGCTTTTAAAGTTAAAATAATGCAAAAAGTAATATTTCAAAAACTGTATTACAGTGGGCCTTTTGTTATCCACTGAAGTTTGGTTCCTGGAGACCCCTCCACACCCACAAATACCAAAATGTGAGAAACTCAAGTTCCATTATATACAATGGCATAGTAAAATGGTGTCCCTTATACACAATGCCAAATCAATTTGAGAATTTTGAATAATTTTTAAAGTATTTTCAAACCATGAATATTTGAATCCATGGATGTAGATAGCCACCCATAGCATATAACAAGCACACTTTCTCACCCACCTATAAAGTTTCCACTTAACATATCTATCTAGCTATAAGAGAACTTGTGTAAGGTAATTTTGCTTAGTATGCATCTTCAAGTCTCAATTCAACTCATTAGACAATTCCCTGCATTTTAAGCAATAGAAAAATCTATCTAGTAATTTTATTTGTTTGTTTGTTTGTTTATTTATTATATTTCTATACCACCATTCTCAGCCTAGAATTGACTCATGGAGGTTTACAGAACGGCACAATTCAATGCCCATAACAATATAAAAATAGCTAAAACAATTAAACAAAACAAAGATAAAAAATTACTATATAATAACATCAATAAAAAACATCATAAAACAATAAATCCTCCACATTTCATTACCAAATCATTATCCAGTTGCGTTGTCCAGCCATTCCGAGATCAAAGTTTATCTGCTACACTGCATTTGGGAAAGCCTGCTCAAATAGCCAGGTTTTGACTCTTTTACAAAATGTTAAGAGGGTGGGGGCTGACTAATATCCATGGGGAGGGCATTCCACAGTCGAGGGGCCACTGCTGAGAAGGCCCTGTCTCTCGTCCTTGCCAGCCAAACCTGTGAAAATGGCAGGACCGAGAGCAGGGCCTCCCCAGAAGATCTTAAATTCCTAGATGGTTCGTAAGGAGAGATACATTCGGAATATTAATGGAATCATTCAAAATTGTTCCTGTAAGCAAACATTTCTTTAATTGCTTATTAGCAATTGTATCCTAATCAAATTAACTAGGAATAGCAATTAATACAATACAAATCACTGCTTGTGGATATACTTAATATTTAATAGGACTGTAGCCTGCTGTATTGTTGCAGTGTCTCTGCCAAAATTTCTACTCTACATGCACAAAGTCATACATATTAGAGGGATGGTAGTAAAAGTAAAGGTTTTTCCCTGACATTAAGTCCAGTCGTGTCCAACTCTAGGGGTTGGTGCTCATCTCCATTTCTAAGCTGAAGAGCCGGCATTGTCCATAGATACCCCCAAGGTCATGTGGCAGGCATGGCTGCATGGAGCGCTGTTACCTTTCCGTCAGGGCGGTAGAATCATAGAATCATTGAGTTGGAAGAGACCTCATGGGCCATCCAGTACAACCTCCTGCCAAGAACTAGGAAAATTGCATTTAAAGAACCCCCAACAGATGGCCATCCAGCCTCTGCTTAAAAGTCTCCACCACACTTTGGAGCAGAGAGTTCCACTGATGAACAGTTCTCACAGTCAGGAAATTCTTTCTAATGTTCAGGTAGAATCTTCTTTCCTGTTGTTTGAAGCCGTTGTTCCGTGTCCTAGTCTCCAGGGCAACAGAAAACAAGCTTGCTCCCTCTTCCCTATGACTTCCCCTCACATATTTATACATGTCCATCATGTCTCCTCTCAGCCTTCTCTTCTCTTGATCTACTCACATTTCCATGCTTTCAAACTGCTAAGTTGGCAAAAGAGGGATGGCATGAATGTTATTAATTTTAAAAGAATGCCAAAATACAATGACACTGTATCACAACAAGCAAATTCACATTGACACCCCATCCCATTCTACATTTAATTCTCTGAATTACATGCATCTGGCTTTCAATTGGGAATAATGATTCTCAATGTTTTTAGACTTTCTGATACATCTTGCATGATGCTCAAGGATAGAAATGGGAAATATGTGTCCCTCCAGATGTTTTTGGACTGGACATCCCAACATTCTTAACCATTTACCTTTCTGGTTCTTTTGGGTTGATGGGAATTATAGGCTAACAGTATCTGAAAATGATATGATTCGCCCACCGCACCCCATGATGCAAGATTCCTATAAATCAACCAGTATCCACATTCTAATTTTTTACACATAACTTCTTTAAAAGATCAACTTCCATAACAGATCTAATGTCAGCTCTACCAAGAATGGACTAGGATCAATTACATTTTTGTTAACACTAATGTTGGATTTAACTCAAGCATTTTACTGTGTGACTTTTTAAAAAACTGGAAGAAAACTCTTGACATCTTTTAGAATGAATGTCATTTTGTATGTCACCTTATTCCCCAAGGAGATATTTTTTTCTGGCCTCTAGCCTCACACCATTATAAAAGAATTTGTCATGTAGATGCTGATCTAGATGTGAGCACAGCCACCCTCTATGACTATAATAATTAATTTCACGATAGTAATAATTAATAGTGGCAAATATTGTTTGTAAACAATGTGGGGAAAAACCTTGCCATACCGTACAATGTCTAATTAGATCATTTGAAGATGGCATGTTTCAGAGACAAGAGGCTCTTCTCAGCATTCAAGAAAAGACAAAGAGGTGAGGTTATTTAATTAATATACTATCTTTTGCAAGTAGGTCAGCCACCTCAGAGAACTTCCAAAGCCCATATCATGCAAAACACCAAGAAACATGATGTTTCCAGTTGACCACTGATTTGCAACAATATATAATTAGTGCATTGATCTATGCACTCAATTAAGGTTTAGTGAGATGCCAAGTGGTTAATGAGATTTTTGTTGCCCGTTTGAAAATTAGGTGTAATTTTGGTAACAAATCCTTGCCACTCTTTTTCATGTATTTAATAAAGCAAGAATAGACTGTTCCAATCTCTGATTTTACAACAGAAAACAATCATGCCAGTTTAGACTCACCTTTCCAATCTCATAGAAGCAGCTATACTGATGTCAGGATGAAAAGAAAAATGCCATTGTTTTAGAGATTGCTTGGGTCAAGATAATGGTGAAAGAGAAAGACTGAACCAAACAAGATGTTCCCATTATTGTATTTTATCTTCAGTTGTAAGGAGTCAGAGATCAATGCAAAGCTTTTGAACTCTGAGCTTCCTGCAGTTCCAAGGTAGCTTGATGTGCGTAAATTTCCTAATATCCTACTGGAAAGTTTTTCTTTCAAAGTAAATAGGAATTCAGGTCTATTGAACTGGCGCTGTTTCAAAGTGTGGCACAATAGTAATGGCACCTTTTCATACTTTACAGTGCAGCAAGCAATGTCTTCTAAACCGCTCAATTTTATACTGACAGAATGAAATAAATGGAATAGTTCAAAGTATATTAAATACAAGCTAATAGTTTTCACTGAAATTTTACAGCTTTCTGGTTTCTTAACATTTTGGTTTTTGTAATTGAGTACGTAAAATTGCTTTATACTGCACAGCTATTGAAGCTGAGTACCTCACTAAAGATCTTTGGAGCTATCATAAATTTATATTAGTATAATATGTGGAAGAAGAAGTGAATTCTGTAATTGTACAATTGCTTGGGAAAATACAAGCTGCCCTTGATGCAATGTTTATTTTAAAGAAAGTGTGAGAAGGACAGATTAGTAGACATGGTCTTTGGTACTGTACATATCCATCTAAATAATCACGCCTCAGATAATTGTTTTTCTAGTAATAGCAGCACATTAGTCTTTTCCCCTTCACATTTTTATCAATTCCACAGGCTTACACTTTATATAGCTACAGCATGATCCTGTAAACATCGATTAAAAAATAAATCACATTTAGTTCAATGGGACTTATTCCTAAATAAGTAGATAAAAGATGGCTGTGAAATCACGAAACACTACATCCACCAGACACCTAGAGAGATGATTTTCAGAACAGAGTTGTAAAGTGCATTTTCCTTTAGCTTTCCATAGAATTTGATACTTGCTGCTATTATGAACTAGCTAGCCAGCCAACCAATCAACAAACAAACAAGCCAAAAAGATGTTCACATCACCTTTTCGCATGGAGAAATGTTCATTAAGCCTTCGTTTCTTCCTACAGTGATATTGAACTCTTCATTCATCATTAAACTCAGTTTTAACATGAATGAAACTCTGCTAAAGAGTTTTTTTTAGTTTGGAGCATGTCATACAATATGATCCAGTTCTTGCTAGCAAAAAGCTTCTACAATCCTGTAGCTAAAATGAGATCTAATGAAAACAACTTTGCTTCGCTATGAAGAAACATAACTGAGGAAAAGATACAGATTCAAAAGTAAGCATTAGAAACATCACTCTGTGTTTGTACCAAAATAACCTCTTCACTCTAGGTGACCTGTGCTAATTCTTTGGTTGATTATTATAAAAATGTAAGAATTAAATTAATTAATTTTGAATCACTTTTTCTGGCATGATCTACTTCCAACAACTATGAAGATTGGAGTCTGAAATCACTTCCCTTGCTACCCAAGGCCATCTGCCACAAGCCATGTTCTAGTGATACCTCCTTTGTAGTAATATCATTGATGGGATAACTGCTATTAAGGGGGGGGGGGTGCCAAATTAATTTAGGGACAGATTTGATTGTTTTTAAAACATCACATCTGATAACATCTGTATCTGTTCTGGGTACTATGGATTTTAAAACAGTATGAATTTTGCTCAGTGCATTTTTAAAGATCCAACATTAGTGCATTCCTTCTAAAGCTGATTGAAATAATGTAGACTGTAGTTTGGATAGACATCTACACCACTGTAATTTTAATTAATATCTTAGTTTTTGTAAGGGAAGGAATTTACTACCTTCCTCCAACACTTGCCTCATGCTACACCTCATGGCCATTTAGTGGTAGGCATGGCAGAGGGTGTGTTGCAACAGAAAAGCATGGTGAGTCCTGTGGGAGATGGGAGATTAAGCATATTTCCCCCATGGTCAGAACTTTGCACTACATTTTCTTATTCAGGAACTTAGATTGGAAAAGTGAAATATGAAAGATGGCATAAGAAAAGAGATACATGCATTCAAAGAATAAGTGTCATTTCTGATTGAAACTGAAGTCCAGTACTTTAATAGCTATATACCTCTTTCTTTCTTTTATGAGGAATGGTTATTTAGGGCACTTCTACACATGCTGTCAAATTTGGAAGTAACTCGGGTTAAAAGGGATCTATGTGTGGCTAAATTATGTTTAGCCAAAGTGCGGAAGGGATCGAGTTAAGAGCTGAAAAGCACATGTTAAAACAATGTGCTTAAGAAACGATTCAGCCTGGAAAAAAAGTGTGCCTTTGAACGACTATATATCTTTCTAGTCATGCAAAACATGTGCTTTCCTTCCTTCCCTCCTGTGTAGACTACTCCAGTGCATATGTGCTTTTTAAAAGCCTGAAACAGCTGATCAACTAATCATGCTGTCAAATGGACACACTGGTGTCTCAAGGAAGCACAAAAGAAAAACAATTAGAACTCTCCGAAACTCTTTATTTACATTTTATAATATTAAACAGAGGCTGAATTAAAAATTGGGGGAAGAGAGAGATCCAACAGGAGGCTTTTTAAAAAAATCACTCCATTATGAGCTGGACCTCATATGTGCACATGTGAATCTGTTTGTGTTTATATTAAGATATTTGTATGTGTGCATATACAGTCCAGTGCATAACGAAGTGAATTTTTTTAAACCAAAAAATCCATCAGATGCCCACCAGGCACCCTCTATCTTGATGTGCTACAGAATAAGGCTGTGAGGACGGTGGAGGACCACATCCCGGGACTGACAGCTATGTGTGTGGACCTGCTGTCAGATCCTGGAATTTTTTGTTTTAGATATAAAATGTTGATTTTGGCACTGTCTGGAAATGCCCTTTGTAGTAAGAAAGTGAGATAAACATGATTGCAAGAGTTTAGGTTAGGATGGAAGTGGCAGACCATTGTGTGGTTTAGTTAAAGAACTTCAAATATTATTCAAAGGAAGAAAAAAATTGGAGCAAAGTCAAAATGATTTTTTCAAGCGGGGCTTGAGGAAATTGCATTGCCAGCATAGGGAAAAATGTGGAACCTGGAGATTGGAAGTAAGAAACGAATAACACTAAAGCCTATGAATTCTCTGCTTCTGACTATTCCTCAATCGCCTTCACCTGTGATTATTATTTTAATTGGATCATTATTTTATTGCTTTATTATTGATTTTTATTATCAGGACCTCATTACATTGAGGTCCTTGATGCAGGGAACAGTGGGGGGAGGGCGTAGCTTTCTGGAATGATCCCGCATTGTCCCCATGATTCCTAACCTGAACAAGTGTAGTCTCCCAAGTTCAGACTTTCCCATCATGCCATGTTTTCTCAACACAGCCAGCACAGAACCCTGCCGGAAATAGATGTACATAATGGGATGTGAGCTCCAAGCCAGCTGCATCGGAGAAGTGTCATAGGATAGGGAATTAAGGTAATGTGATTAAGTCCTTATTATACCCATGAACATAAAAATTGGAGGCTCAGTGGGGGAATTGGGTTCTCTGATTTGCTTTTTATGAATCTTGCATCTTCTTAGTTGCCATATTAATAGGCCAAGCTATTTCAATTTTCCATTTTTAAATCTGGATAGGTGTTGGAAGGATTATTTTCTTTACATTGATAATTTATGCTTGTGTAGGAGAAACTTCATGCAGCTGGTATTTCAATCTTCTTTAAACTAAAGTATTTTGAACTTTATATTTGATGTTTGACCATCAGCAAAGGGAATCCAGAATTCTACTGATTTGAGACCTGATGTCTTACCATACTTCTTTATGACAACTATAATAGTAACAATCCTAAGTCATTTAAATTCTGAGTATTCTCAGGGGCTGCTCAACCCATTACGCAAAGTAAGCACTCACAGTATAGTTGATTTTACCCAGGGGCGCTCTTGAGGCACTCTTGGGGGGAAATAAACCTTGACATATGTGAGTTGTAGTTACTGGGATGTATAGTTCACCTACAATCAAAGAGCAAACTGAACTCCACCAATGATGGAATTAAACCAAATATGGCACACAGAACTCCCATGACGAACAGAAAATATATATCAATGATTGTTTGGGGGGGGGGGGGGAATACTGTTTGCTTACTGTTGAAAATTACCTAGGGCGTCTCTGAGTATTCCTTCTGTCTCCCAAGAAAAAGTATCACACTTTTAGAGGCAGCAAAAAGTAACGCTTTTCTCATATTATCTTTAAACATCCACTTTTTCATGGCACTGTGATTTTTTTCCTGTTATTTTTAAATCTCTTGCTGTGCTTTGCTAACAC
This sequence comes from Anolis sagrei, assembly GCF_037176765.1. Lineage (NCBI taxonomy): Eukaryota > Metazoa > Chordata > Lepidosauria > Squamata > Anolidae > Anolis > Anolis sagrei. The sequence goes on along the minus strand of NC_090023.1, from coordinate 63,386,285 downwards.
TTACACTACTTGGAACACTTTCTTGCTTTTTAAGAAGGAAAATAAACCCTTTAACTTTATTTTATCCAGTGACTACCATCCTGAGGTCACAACATCTGTTGTGATAGAGTCTGCTGGCAGTGATAGTAACACTAGTGGTATTAGGAGAGGCAGGAAAACTACTCGCAAGCAAGACTATGATGAAGAGCAACAGAGGAAAAGAATCCGGGAGATACTTAGTGAGCCAACAGATGAGGATTCTTTTGAAGGTTTTGATGCAAATGATATGGATGATGGGATATCAGACTCTGGGTCTGATGGGTTGGATTGGACAAGGGGTTCAAGAGATTTGGGATATTTGTGCTGAACCCACAAGCAGTGGCATGTTTGAAGGTTGGAGTAGTGAAGGCACGGATGGGTCTTGGGGAACTTCAGGATTAGACCAGAGATGGACTACTTGGAGGAGTGGTGGAAGAGGCACAGCTGGGGATGAGTTGGGCCAAACTAGGGGCGACTCCAGTTCGGATGAGGAGTTGCAACAGGACGCAGCTGGGACAAGGGTGTTGGCTGAATCAAGTTCTGATGAGGAGTTGTAGATAAAATGGGAGTGTTTGCAATTGTAACTTTTGCAATCAGCAAGGTGTCTTGTTGGGCGCTTTCTGGATCATTGTGTTACAGAAGACGGGTTTGGAAGAAGACTTTGGGATGTAAGTTATGCTCTGGGTTTAAGTAGCAAAGGGGGCTGGAACTGTGTGGGTTTCTGCTGGACTGCACTGTATTGATATTTGCATTATTGATATATTGATATATTATTGATATATTGCCCCCATTGCTTTGGCTCCTTGTGACTTCCATTGGATCGGGACCTGACCTTGCAGCTATTCATTTCCCTTCGGACTGGACTGGACTTCAAGTATCGGCGTTACTCACCCTTCCACTACTGCGGCTGTGTTTCTGGAGTTGGCATTATCATCCTCCCTGCATTCCTGCATTCCAGCCTCGGAGTTCAGCATGGCGTTTCCTACAGTGTTTGAGGCTCAGGTTACATTTTGTAACCCTTGAAAGGTTGCTGCTCACTAGAGTGGCTGTGAACATCATTCTACAGTTTGTTTTGCTTCTGTTGTTTAACTAAGCAAGTTGGAGCTGAATTAAGCATTTTTTGTTCTCTGGATAATCCAGGTTATATTCCGATTGGGATTTTGTGGGTTCTTTTGCCTTTTTGAACTGTTTCACACTGAAGATTAAATGTTTTTTGCCCTGTGGTTTGGTTTTGGGCTGTTTTGTGTTTGTTTCAGCAATAAACTATACTTCTTTAATTGGCTGGCGTCTGACCTTGACAACATCACTAACAAAATAGGTTGATTGAAGGCAACAGGGCAATGTGCTCTTCTGATGTCCTCAGCAGACAATAGGATTTAAAGGAAAATAGCTCTATTAACGGACATGTAAATATACATATAATCTCAAATGCTATGAAGAGGAGGAATTTTACATAAACACCTGAGATGTTGAGATGGCTGAGAATGTGAGGCTACTTTTTAAAGAAACTTCAGATGTTATTTGGGCAAATTTTCTCTTTACCTTAGGGGAAAAAACTACCCCCCTTTAGATGAATTTCCTTGCCCCAAGCTTCCAGCATGATAAACTTTTTTTTATCAGAGCACCACTATGGGCAGCTTAATCTACATGTTCAGGTTCATGATGTGCTGAATTCAGTGTGATGAAATATTAATGTCAATTAGGTTATAAACTATTTTGTCAATTTTCCAATAAATAGGGGCAGCAAGTGCATTTTAAATATAAATGAAATACTTAAATTGAAATTACACCATTACTTCAAATCCAGAATTGTTATTAATTAAATCCTTGATTAAATAAATGTGACTATACTAAAGAGCAATAAAACTTTACATTTCCTAGCTGATTTTTTTTTAAAAAAAAATGAACAAAACCCAAACCTGGCTTTTGAAGATTTTTTAAAAGTTGTTCTTTGCTTCCAGTTTGGGGAATTACAGTTTGGGGTCATAATATGCAAACTATTTACACATTACTAATTCAGTCAAGATGGTGAATAAATTGTGTTACAGATTTCCAAAGTTAGTAATCTCAGCAACTACATTTTCCTAACTCCATTTCCAAAGAAAGAAAGAATTCATATTGTTGAAACTCATTTGTTTCTGTATAAATCTAACATCTACAAGACTTAAGAAAATTGTAAAAATACTTAAAATCCATGTGAAGTAAATAATAAAAGAAAAAATATTTTTAAGAAATATATTTAGGTTTTAGATTCAAAGATATGCCCAAACATTCTGAATCACTAAAATTCAATTCCATAAATATGACATTGCCTTAGATTTCAACCAAAGGAAAATGTGCAAAGAAATAAAATCACAGCATTTTACAGCTTCATTCTGGTCAGGCCTTTATCTTAAATGTAAATCAACTTATTTTGTGTCTATAATGAAAACAATTTATGTTCATCTTTGACAAAAAGGAGTCAGACAAAAAAAGTAGAAAGCTAGAGAGAAAAAAACTTATTTTTCAAAACATGAAAATTATTCATAGTGTATGTCCTATGTTAGCAAGTGTTAAAGACACTGATTTTCCTAAGGCATATATGTCAAACTCAAATCCAACAGACCGAATCTGGCCCACCATGACATTTTATGTGGCCCTCTAGATGCTGGACCACGAGTCTCATATTCCTCAGACCATGACTAGAACTGATGGGAGTTGTGATATAGTAACATCTGAAGACTGCAGTTTGTTCTCTTCAGTCAGGATATTGTAATTTGAATTTAGATACAAGGCATGTGGATATGATGTCTGGCGTTAAAATGCACTTTGACCTTTTCCCAACCTCAGAGCCACAAGTGCTGTTCAAGTCCTAATGAGAGAGTCTTTCAGCAGCTCAAATTCAGGAAATTATCTTGTGCAAGAAATGCCTGGCAATCCCACTCTCTACTGTGTTAGATTTCTCAGAGTCCAGAAGGTGTGTTATGACACATAGGTATATTATATAATCTCATATGTGATTTGTCTAAAGCTGCACCAAGGATATCTTTGTCATGCCTACACTGGCTGCCAATTAGCTTCCAAGCACAATTCAAAGTGCTGGTGTTAACCTATAAAGCCCTAAACGACTCCGGCCCTGTTTACCTCTCCGAACGTATTCTCCCCTATGAACCATCAAGATTATTAAGATCGTCTGGAGAGGCCCTGCGCTCGGTCCCACTGGCCTCGCAAGCGGATCTGGTGGGGACGAGGGACAGGGCCTTCTCGGTGGTGGCCCCTCAACTCTGGAACTCTCTCCCACTGGAGATCTGAACCGCCCCTTCTATCCTGACATTTAGGAAACAGGTAAAGACGTGGTTATGGAGACAGGCATTCGACGAGTGAGCCAATACCCTGAGATATGGATGGAGGATGGTGAACAACGATTTTAGTGTGACGACTGACCATTGTAGTTATTGAATGTAATTGCTGTTTTAAGGTTTTACTGTAATATGAATTATGATGTTTTATTGACTGTATGTGACATTATGGTTGGAAACTGGTCTGAGTCCCTCAAGAGAGGTGAGAAGGTCGGTATACAAAACTTTTAAATAAATAAATAAATAAAGTGTTAGTAGTGAGGGTATAGCTTGTGTCTCTATTCTAGAGATGTCAGGAGCACGACAAAGTGGACTTAAAAACTCAGTCCTGTCTCTGGCCCCTTTTACACTCCCATATAATCCAGATTATCTGCTTTGAACTAGATGATATGAGTCTGCACTGTCATATAATCCAGTTCAAACCAGATAATCTGGATTATATATGGCAGTGTAGAAGGGGCTCCAGTATGTTGCATTGGAATTCCCCATCCATTTGCAGCTGTTTACAATGCAAGATAAGCAGGACTAAACAGACAGTTTTGTCCTTTTGATGCTTAGTTGATAAACTGAAAAAGCAGTTGTGTTTTGTTTGCTTGCTTATTTTTTTTCTTTATCCTGCATGGATGCTGCGAAGAGACGTCTCTCCACTTTATTAATTTGCAATAATATCCCACCTTGCTGTCTTCTAATTTCTAAAGAGCAAAGATGAGAGGGAGAGAGATGGCTGTTTAGCTGGCCAATTTGCAAACGATGCAGGAGGAGGGAGGGAGAGATGGCTGTTTTAATGTCACCGAATGTTACCACTTTGCGATCAGATCTCACTCGTTAGAGACCAAAATTATAAAGATCTATTCAGATCATTAATCAATGCTGCCACCATAACTTTCTTCTCAGCTATCCAAAGCTGCTTTAAAAATCTTCCATGATAGAGTCACACTTGAGTCAGGATTTGTCGAATAATAATCAATAAAGTTTATTAATTGAAACAGGAACAAATATAGTTAAAATTCTTGACTGTTTCAGCAAGCTGTGTCTTAAAGCGTGATGGTTACATAAATTGTTCTGTCTTTGTTACATAAGAGACTTTCTTTTCTCCCTTTACACCAGAATATTGACCAGATAGTTTGTCTGTCAGTAAATCTTACAGCAGCATAGATAGTCTTAACTTAGATCTATCTTTCTACTTCTCACTATTCTCTCTACTGTTCACTTTGAACACTAAAACCTAACTCTTCACTCCTCTATACCTGACTTTTAACTCCAATCGACTCTATCTCTGACCCTGACACTAACTGACTGACTTCTAACTCTCCCTGACACTAACTGACTGACTCTTTTCAAACGCAGCTAGATTTTTCCTTTCTAGGCTCCGCCCACTTCTCACTCTCTTTTGCTTGGCTTCCCCGGCAACGCCACAGTGGATAACTAGTTAACTCCAACTTTTAGCCATTGCCACCCAGCAAACAGACAAACAGCTCAAATACATATAAAGCATTGATAACTTCCTTACAGATGCCCTTTAAGTAAAGAGGACAGAATGTAAAATTCAAAGTTGGTGATCACTCAAGACGTACTGCAGGAGGGTTTTGGGGTCACAAGACTGATGGGACAGAATGGGGTGATCATCTTTGGGACTCACCTATGTTCTACCTTCTTCTTTAAAGCACAAATGGTGACATAGAAGTTTTAGTTATCCAATACAATAGAGAGATACCAAGGCAGAATGTTTTTACCCGGAAGAATATTCTTAAGCAGAGACATTTGCTTCTGCATTATATTATTGAAGACCCTTCTGCATTTGAGGCTAAGAAAATTAAATACAATCATGGCCCCAGTAGAACTCTATCACTTGTCTTGATTTTTATTTATTTCTGAAAAAGATGGGCAGTAATTTACAAATACATGAGAGGAAGATTATAGTCTAATTTTTGCTCTAAAACTATTTAATTGACATCTGATTTCATGAGAACTATTCCAACCTTCTTTATTTATTTATTTTAGTCAGCTTTTATAAGCTCTGTTCCCAGAGATCAGAATATAAATATTATAACATTTCAGACACAGTGGTATGCTCTTCTAATTTAAGGACACATTATGCCTGACATTCACACAGGAAGACAGAAAGGTGGCATATAATCAGAGTGGGAAAATGTTTCCTCTTTTTTCCTTTCTTGGTGCATAGCATGATTTGTGGGAGGACTATAGTATTTATCACAATTCATTTTTTGTGAGCATCCAATACCAGAAGAACAAACAATATGTCAAGTGAAACAATGATGTGGCATTTGTTTGATGTCATCCCTATTTTCTTTCTTCTAGTAATATTTAATAAATGTCTTGTTATTGAAAATTTGAAAAGGAGGGATATAATCAAAGAATTTCCACTAAGGAAATTAGTCATTTAAGATCTAGGTGATATGATGGACCATTCAATAAAGGCTCTTAAATATGATATCTTGAATGGAATAACCTGTGGTTAAGAACCGATGCACTGCATTTTATTTTTGTCTTCAGCATATTGTAAGAACCATAATTTCCCCATATTTGAAAACTAACATATCATTGCTCTATCTGCAAAGCTTTTAAAACAAATCTTTATATTTATGAATGCATGTCTGAAAAACTTACAATTATTTATCTTATCAATATTAAATAATAAATATCCATGAGATATGATACAAGGCTTTAATGCCTGGGTCCCTTCCACACAGCTGAATAAAATCCCACATTATTTGCTCTGAAATGGAATATATGGCAGAACGCAGTTCAAAGCAGATATTGTGGGATTTACTACCTTGATGTTTTGGGTTATATGACTGTGTGGAAGGGGTCATAGTTTCTCTTTATTGTTTTCAATTAGTCTGCCCTTAATGCATTTTCTATATGGAGAATAGACACTGTAATTTAGAAACTGATCCCTTCTACACTGCCACATAAAATCCAGGTTATCGGCTTTGAACTGCATAATATGGTGATGTACACTCATATAATCCAGTTCAAAGCAGATAATGTGGATTATCTGATTTCATAATCTGGATTATATGGCAGTGTAGAAGGGGCCAAAGTGGAGTCTTTTTTTACTTTTTTTTTTCCCGAGAATTCTCAGTACATGGAAACTTACTTTTCTGGACTCCATTTCCTAGAATCTCCCAGCAAGCAGGAAGTTTACTACTCATTGGAGGGCATTTGGAGTTGTAGTCAAAACAAGAAATTTTTGCAATCTCTGAATATAAGAATTCCCTTTTCTTGGTTGATATTTTTAGGACTGGTAAAAACAAACATTGAGTAGGATCCTTGTCTAACAATCTTTGGTTGTAGGGATTTGTTATACTTCTATCCAGAACATCAAAAGGGAGAATGTGTCAGTTTCCTTTATAATCAAATTAATCTATCAACCTGTTATGGTGTTACAAACCAGCTATTGCAATATATATACAGCCGAGATTCAGCCCATTGGCTACAATGGGAAACTTTAAAGGCTCAATCCTCAGCCATTTTATGGCCTATCTGCATGAAACCTCCTTCAATACTAGACCCCATTTACAAGAATTATTTGGGAATTGTACTCTCTGGTTGTGTCCATTCTCAGCCAATCAGAGCCTGCGCACCACCAGGCTTTTCATTGGCTGAGAGACACACAGAGAAAAAAACCTTCAACTCCCATCATGCTTCAATAGGAAATTTCAATGGCCAACCTAGGCTAGTTTCACTGGGAAAGTGAGTTCCCAAGGCACTCTCTTGAGGAGGAGGTAACTGTCCAAGAAAAATTGAGGAGGCTTCTTCTGCCAGGAAGAAAAAAATATGCCACAGATTTCCCTGCCTCAGGTATTTTGTGGACTTAACTTGACCAGTGTAGACTCATATAATACAGGTCAATGCAGTTTAATTGCATTGGTTCCATCATATGGGATGGGTCAAACTCAGGCATGTAGCCGGGGGGGGGGGGCTCAGGGGGCTTCAGCCCCCCCCCCCTTGAAATTTTCATGGTGGTTCGCGAAAAGGCCTTATTGGTGCATTATTTAAACTGTTATGTTTATTCATATCATGAACTGATCACCATACTCAATATATCCCATATGCATGGGGGTATTGGGGTAATGATACAAAAGGTTTGCTAGGCTAGACCCTCTTTCATTCAGACTCAGCCCCCCCCCGAAACTCAGCCCCCCCCGAAAAAAAATTCAGCCCCCCCCCCCCCCCCGAAACGAAATCCTGGCTACGGGCCTGGTCAAACTGTGGAGTTTCTGGCTGCTCAACAGTTATTATTTATTTATTTATTTATTTATTTATTTATTTACTTTGCTTATATACCGCTGTATCTCAAGCCCGAAGGCGACTCACGGCGGTTCACAAACAGTAAAAACAGTAGAAACAGCAGTGGTTCCATACAACATATAACAATTGACTTAACACATTATCCATAAATTACCAATAAGCAATTACAATGCACAATTATTACAAAAAACAACCGTACCCAATCTTCTCATCATCCAAGCGTAGTCCAGGTTCGTCGTCCATTGTTCCATTCCTATGTTCCATTACCAGATTGCACTAAATTACTCAAACGCCTGCACAAACATCCAGGTCTTCACCTTTTTGCGGAATACCATTAGAGATGGTGCTAGTCTAATGTCCGTAGGAAGGGCGTTCCACAGCGGAGGAGCCACCACCGAGAAGGCCCTATCTCTCGTCCCCGCCAGCCGAGCTTGAGAAGCAGGCGGGATCGAGAGCAGGGTCTCCCCGGAAGATCTCAAACTCCTGGTGGGTTCATAGGCAGAGATGCGGTCAGATAGGTAGTTATTACATCTGATATTGAATTTTTAGGAACTCTGCTGGTATTCACCTCCAAGCATGTTAGTTGAATGCAATGGGAATTACATAACTGCACAAGTTTTAATGGCCAGATTGCTCTCTTATATTTCTACAGAAATATCAGTGTGATAGAGAATCTCAGGCATCATTTATAATTATGTCACCATGAAAACTTCCTATTCTTAACCATCCCTCTGAACAATACCCTGCTTCAATAGTCTCTCTTCAAGTGATCTTATTTTATACTCTTTGAAATTTTACCAGCAGGGTCTCCATTCTACTGCAACATCTTGAAGCTCATTATGAGTTGAAACAGCATATGAATACAACAAAACTAAAAAAGTCAGTTCCTTTCCTCCTGTTTTATATGCTTATTTTTGAATTATTGCAGTTTCTGGTTGTGAAGAGAAACTAGGAGGAGTGGGAGAGAAAGAAAAATGTCTTTTCTTATTATTAATGTCTGAACATTTAATTGGGTTGTTCATAGAGAAAGCTGGAGAAATGAAAATAAATGAGATGGTGGCAATGCAGGGCACTGTGTTCAGAAAACAGATACCATGATAGAAAATGCATGTTCTAAATCTTTCCCTTTAGGTTGGATTAATCAGTAGTTTCTTGTGTGTTTTGACTTTTAGTAGCCCCTTAGATTTACATACATTTGTCACTTTCAGATACTTTGTCTTTTGTAATGAAATCTTTGTGTAGTGAGCTTAAGGGGATTTTTTTTTTGTCATGAGACAAAAAAAAAGTTGCTTAAGCTCACTACACAAGTAGCTTCTGGTATGAGAGAATTGGCCGTCTGCAAGGACGTTGCCCAGGGGATGCCAGGAGGCTTGTGGGAGGCTTCTCTCATGTCCCCGCATGAGGAGCTGGAGCTGATAGAGGGAGCTCATTCGCACCCTCCCCAGATTTGAACCTGCGACCTGTCGGTCTTCAGTCCTGCCAGCACAGGGGTTTAACCACTGCGCCACTGGGGGCTCCAGCTTAAGGGGATAGAGACAACAGGACACACACACACACACACATATGTACTTACACACACACACACATTATGGTAATATTTCTCAAGGTTCATCTATAGTTTTCCAACTTGCTTATAGCAATGTATTCCCCTTCTACTAGTTGTGGAACTGCACTTTTATGTATATTTTCCCCATTCTGCCAATCTAAACCGCTACAGTGTCAACATACAGTTGGCTACTATCACAGATTCATTTCTTTTTTGAATTGAAAATGATAAAGTCAACTTTGTTAGAAATCAAACAACAAGCCGATAACCACAAATTATGAATTAAGCTGTTAGAAAAAGAAATGAAGAATTTGAGAACTAGATTAGTTGACACTGAGAACAGACTATGCCGGTGTAATATCAGGCTGAAGAGGGTGCCAGAGCACATTAAGGACCTAAGCCAGTTTGCGATAGTACTGTGTAGTAATTATGGCATAAGCCTCTTATAAAATGAGATTGAGAGAGCTCATAAGCCCCACCCCTTCAAGGATCCTCAGAATGCATTCCCTTGCGGGGTGGGTGCCATCTCACTCCCCCAGGCTTTTCAAACCCCAAAGAAGCAAGATGGCTGTGGGAAAGCAGTCCTGGGAGTCAGTCCTCATAGACTCAAAACCTCATTAGACCCTGGCCTTTCAGTAAGGCCCAGATATAATGAGGTATTTAATTAATATGGAATAAACCAGGGAAACCTTAGTTTACTCCATATTAATTCACTTTTACCTCTGGTAAAAGTGAGGCATGTTTCACATTTTGGGCCTGTCTGGATGGGCCCTCAGTTTTGTCCTTGGGGAAGAAGCCATCATAGTGGGAGGGTAAGGCCTCCATGATATTCACCTGGCTACTCCAGTGTCACAGGTGGAGTAGACAAAGAGAAGGTGGATAAATGTTGTCAAATACTACCATCTCTCTGATCCTTGTTTTGTTCCCCTGTCTGCCAACTTTATTTTCTGTCGTTATCCTCGTCTGTTTCCCAAAACTGTCAGGAGGGCTGTTGTAGTGGTGTCTAGGATGGGATGGGATGGTAATGTTTTAATCTGAATTTTAGATACTCCAAGTTTTCCAAGGTGTAAAACCCAGTTTCCAAATAGCTTCATCATTTTGAATTATTAAAATTCAAAGCAGAATTGTTACACCAGTAGTATAGAACACAGTCATATTGTGCTTTCCTCACATAAACCTTGTATCTATTTACTGCTAGACATCAATGCTTTTGAGGCTTGTAATTTATATATCTGTCATACAGATTTGATTGCTGTTGTAGCAGGGGAGAGTGGGGAGAGACCTTGGGAACTGAGTCTGATTTGAATTCAGCAAAGGTGCTTAGAAATCATTATCAAGATCTTTAGGCTCTAGAAAACCATCAATATAATTCAGACTGTGGCTTAGAAAAAAAAACCCAGGAGTTTGGGTTATTAACATACATGACATTTATGCTCTGTTTAATTAGGCCATACACGTCTTCTAACATTTTGATTACTGATTACAGGCAAGGGATTATATCTTCTTCTTTTTATAAAAACATCCCACAATTTATTTGCAACACATACACAAGAACAGCTGCTGCACATTTTGGCATTCTTGTTGTGCTGATGATCTTTTCAGAGATAAGCAGTGCATGAGCCTGATATTGTTCCTGCTCTGCATTTCCATTTTCTGCACTGTTAGTCACTGATCCCACAGCAGCTTTTGTAATCATTCGATTTAGAGCCCAAGCAATGGAATAAAAAAAAAACCAAGAAGCTCACAATTTTCTTCCAAATTTTCAAGGGTGGTTACTATAGTGAAAGCTTACATACTAAAAATCAGCTTGATTTCCCCTGCATGTTGCTTAACATGGTGGAGTCTGAAAGCTTCCTTGGTGGTTGAGGGGTGAATCTGCTTTGGGTTTCAAAATAATTATTCAAGGTGGTGAACATATCTTAAGTCCAGATGGAAACTCAGAGCAATATCAAAATTCAGATTAATGTCAAGCCACCACATAGAAGTCACCAGTTCCACTGACTTGATTGCTATACTTGTGTCCATGAATATCATTGTACAAAGTGTGGGTTTATGTACTAGTCACATTTTACAGCCAAAAATAACATAATCATACCCATTATCCCCCACTCATTGAGAATAGAAAATCAGCTCACTGTGCATATGTTTTCTCTATGTAATAACCAATAGAGAAGAGAGGCTGAGAAAACATAATTTTATTGATGCAATAAATGACATTTTAGTGATGAGACTTCCTTCCTCAGGCGTCTCTGCAAATGTAATTAGTTGTAGATGTCTTTACTTTTGGAAAGCATGTTGGTTCTCTCAAATTAATGAGTAAATGTACCAGTATGCTTAATTTGTCACACCAGAAATAAAAAAAATACTTATCATCACATTGTTTTGCAAAAGTAATGTTCTTGTTATTTAATCTGCTGGCCATTATAGACAATGTGATTCCTGTTAACACAAGGATGGGGAAAGTGTGACTCACAGAGACCTATTTTGTTATCTGTGTCCCACAAATATAATACAACCATCCCTTTCCCATCCCTTTGCAAAAGATACAACAAAATACGACAGTTTTAGTTTAATCATCTTGACTTCTAGATTTGATCTAGGATCCATTTATGCACAGTACTCATAGAATGTTTCTCCAGCACTACATTTCAGATATATTGATTTTATTCACTGTCCCACTTTAATAACCATACAAAGAAATGGGAAATATGATCTCATGGACAATCCCAATGTTGATATTCAATGATATATCTTTATACTTCATGATCTCTAGTTCCTTTACAACTAATTTCCCAATGCCTAGTTCTTTTCTGAATTGTCCTGATTTTGAACTAATTCAATGTCTTCATCTGCTACATCATCTACTTTAAATCAAACAATGCTAACATTTCTTAAAACAGAATATTTGGATTCCCCCCTCCCCCAGCATGACACAAATCTGAAATCTCAGAAAACAGTAGTCTCAAAGGGACCTTCACTATGCTTCTTGCAAATACCTTTACAATCTGCTTTGACTTAAAACTTTGTCTTTGCAAAAGAAGATTTAAAATAATTTTAAAATTGTTTTCAATTGTTGAATAACAACTATAAATCATTGTTTACATGTACTGTATAGACATAGTTTATTTTAAGGCTATCTAAATCTGCTTTGACTTAAAACTTTGTCTTTGCAAAAGAAGATTTAAAATAATTTTAAAATTGTTTTCAATTGTTGAATAACAACTATAAATCATTGTTTACATGTACTGTATAGACATAGTTTATTTTAAGGCTATCTATCATTGCAAATCAAACAACCTTAAAGTTGTTACTGCTGCTGCTGCTGTTTTAAGTAGAAACAAAATGAATATCAACAGATATTTTGCACCCTTTTCAGACTCAGTTATAGTTTCCCAAGAGTTTTTTTAAAATGACATCATCTCTAACAAAATTTCCCCAAAGATCTGGCTAATTTATAGCTTTCAACACACCAATGACCTCTACGATTGGATGGTTGCTTCATTAATTCCTGCACACCTGTTCCATCTATCTTGAAAAAACATATCAACGGAACAATTCTGTTACCTTGCATTCCCTTCTTAAACCATTGTGCAGAAAACTGCATTACAAGGCTTTCTAGTGATATGGTAAACTATTCTCAAAGCTAAATAAAAGAGAAAGAAATTACAATAGAATGTCAGACTGAAAATGCACTTCTAAAATTATGAGAAAGCAAAATAAACCTTGACTCTATCCCTTATTTGAATGCAAATGCAGAAAAACGGTGTTCTGACAGTAACTAGTTGAACTCGATTGTAGCAATCATACCTGATGATTTTGCTCATATTTTCAAATCCTTCCACGTAAAGATTGACCTCCTTAATAAGAGAAATGTATGCATATACTGGATGGCTAGATCTGTCCAGTTCTGAGTTAGGTATATCAATTTTACACGTTCCCGTTCATTAATCTTTCCCTCACAAGTTCCTTCTTCATTTTTTAAAGAAGTGAATTAAATATATTTAGAAACATATTTTAATATAGTTTTTTCACAAAATAGTATTATTTTTTCCTAAGGAAAACATTTTTTTTACTAAACAAAACATTTCTAAAGACATTTTCTCTAAGAGTATTTGTTTTAAATTAATTTTCCCTATTCCTTCCGCTACTCCTCCCACTTACTATTTTATCCATTCATATCCTGCCTTTCTCCCAATTATGGGATTCAGGGAAGCTAACTTTTTTGGCTTTAAAAGTATGCTAATCTTAAAAAGTGTATAAAATCATCTACATAAGTATAAATACAAAATTTAAAACCACTTAATTTATACAGTTAAAACACTGAACATTAAAAACATTAAAATTCATTCAAATATTATAGAAAATATAAAATTGCAAATCAAGTTATTGAAAGCCCACCCCAGTTATTTTTTAAAAAATCCTGGTGGTACAAGGGTATTTTAAATTGCCAACAAGAGAGCAAGAAGGAAGCCATCCTAGTCTTCATAAAATAAGGAGTTTGAAGGACTCAGAGAAGTCACTGAGAGCCTCTTTCTTGTTCCTTGAGAAGCTGAAGGGACACAGAGAAGAACTTCTCCAGAAGGTCTTAGAGCTCTAATGGGCTCATACAGAGAGAAGGTTGTTTAAATCCCTTGGACTCAAGCCTTATAGGACTTTATATATAATCACCAGTGTTTTCAATTGTTCCCAGAAACAGACTGCCAGCCAGTGGAGATGATATAGCAAACTATAGGAAATGTACCACCACCACCACTATTAAAGAAACTTCACTGGCTGACTATTTGCTGTGTGGCCAATTCAAGGTGCAGGTCACTACCTACAAAGCCCTATTTAGTTCATGTCCAGGCTATTTAATTACCGCATCTTCCCCTATGAACCTGTCCCAGCTTTAAAATTTGCCGAGGTGGCCCTCCACACAGTCCCACCACTATTGCAAGTACAGTTGGCAGGGACAAGGGAGAGTGCCTTCTCGGTATTGGCCCCTGGCTTTGGAATACCCTCCCCAGGAAGTTTAGGCAAGCACCCGCTCTCATGATTTTAGGAAGGAATCGAAAACTTGGCTTTTAAAACAGGCTTTTGACAATGGCGAAATATAAGAATACCCAAAAATTATCAATCAGATTTTATGGCTTATTTTACCATAGCAATGGCTGGGGTTTTTAAAATGTTGTTCAAAGTGTTTTTATATAATAATTGCTTATTAATGGTTTGCGTTTTCTGTTTTGTTTTTTTGTCTTAATTTGATATGTTACGTGTTTTGTTTATATTATCTAATATGTTTTAGATCATGTGAAGTGAAGTGAAGATCATGTGGACATGATCGGATACCCAAACAAATTTGTGAACATCCTGTGGCTCTTCCATGATGACATGATGGCAACAGTCTTAGACAGCAATGGCTCCCAAAGTGACCCATTTAAGGTGGAATCGGGCGTCAACCAGGGATGTATTATTGCCCTAAATCTATTCCCCATCTTTATTGCCATGATACTTCACCTTGCTGACGGGAAGCTTCCCACCGGAGTGGAAGTCATCTATCGGACAGATGGCAAGCTGTTTAACCTCAGCAGACTGAAAGCCAAAACCAAGGTTACAACAACATCTGTTATAGAACTCCAGTATGCTGATGACAATGTTGTCTGTGCGTATTCAGAAGAAGATCTACAAGCCACTCTAAACACCTTCACAGAAGCATACACGAAGCTTGGCCTGTCACTGAACATCAAGAAAACCAAAGTGCTGTTCCAGCAGTCACCAGCCATCCCCTCCCCAATGCCAGAGATACAGCTTAATAGTGTAACATTAGAAAATGTTGACCAATTCCGCTACCTTAGCAGCCACCTCTCCACCAAAGTCAACATCGACACCGAAATACAACACCGCCTGAGCTCTGCAAGTGCAGCATTTTCCTGAATAAAGCAGAGAGTGTTTGAGGACCGGGACATCCGTAGGGATACCAAGGTGCTTGTCTATAAAGCTACTGTCCTCCCAACCCTGCTATATGCCTGCAAAACGTGGACTGTCTACAGACGTCACATACAACTCTTGGAATGATTCCATCAGCGCTGCCTCCAGAAAATCCTGCAAATCTCTTGGGAAGACAAGCGGACAAATGTCAGCATGCTGGAAGAAGCAAAGACCACCAGCATTGAAGCGATGGACCTCTGCGATCAACTCCGCTGGGCCGGCCACATTTTCCGGATGCCTGACCACCGTCTCCCAAAGCAGTTGCTCTACTCTGAACTTAAGAACGGAAAACGGAACGTTGGTGGACAGGAAAAGAGATTTAAAGATGGGCTCAAAGCCAACCTCAAAAGCTCTGGCATAGACACTGAGAACTGGGAAGCCCTGGCCCTTGAGCGCTCCAGCTGTAAGTCAGCTGTGACCAGCAGTGCTGCAGAATTTGAGGAGGCATGAGTGGAGGGTGAAAGAGAGAAACGTGCCAGGAGGAAGGCGCATCAAGCCAGCCCCGACCGGGACCTCCTTCCACCTGGAAACCAATGCCTTCACTGTGGGAGAAGATGCGGGTCAAGAATAGGGCTCCACAGCCACCTACGAATCCACAAGAAAACCCATCATGGAAGACCATCTTACTCATCCAACGAGGAATCGCCTAAGTAACTAATGTTTTATTTCATGTGTAAACTGCTCTGAGTCCTTTTTTGGGAGATGGGGCAGGGTGGAAATAAAGTAAGATGATGATGATGATGATGATGATGATGATGACGACGACGACGACAATTATAATAATAATTATTATTACTACTACTTCTACAAGGGAATCCTATGCTCCCTGTAGCCAGCACAAGTTAGAAATTTGGTTATAGCTCTTTAGACCAATTGAGGTTTCTGATTACCTCTACATGTGGGGCTGTCACAAAGGCAGCCCCACATGTAATTCAAACAAGATGTAACTAAGGAATGCATTACTATGGTGAGATCTGACTTCTCCAGGAACTGGTGCAGTTAGCATGCTAGCTTTAATTCTGCAAGTTCATTTGTGGTTCTTATGACATTAATTGATTTTAATGTTTTTATTATTTGTTGTTATTGATTATATTTTACTGTGTTTGTTTTGACTTGTAATCCTTGGGCTTGTCCTTTTGTAAGCTGCCCTGAGTCCCTTCGGGGAGTTGGAGGTGGTGTTTAAAAATACTGTAAAATTATTATTATTATTATTATTATTATTATTATTATTATTACCACTGAAACATAGAATCATAGAATAGGATCATTGAATAACAAAACTGAAAGAGATCTCAAGAGCTATCAAGTTCAAGTTCAACTCTTTGTCATGCAGAAATACATAATTGTAATATTCCTGCATTAAAAACTCCAAAGAAGGAAACTCCACTATGCTTGAAAGTAGTGCATTCTACTGTAAAACAACGTTTACAGCCAGGACAGAGCCCATTGGGGCCCATCACATAATGCAGGGATACTACTGGTGGGACTCCATCCCAGCTGTATTTCAGCAGCATGCTAAGAAGCAGCTCTGACAACATGGGTTATCATAAAGCAGGGGACAGTGCAGGACCAAGCCAGAGACAGACAGGAAACACCATATGATAGTAAGGGCGTGATGCAGGGTCCCCACCACCACCCCACAGATTTGCCCCACTGCCCCACAGATTCCCTCATTGTCCCTCAGCTTAAGGACCTTTATGTGATGAGGTCCCTACTCTCCAGAACAGCTTTAACTATTGTATCCTCTTGGCTGACCTCACTAGGATGGGGAACAGAGGCTGTGTTCTACAGTAACTGTGTTCTATCCTGGAGAGACATTCTTAGAGGACTGTCACAAGGGATTTCTTTTGAACTCCTTGGCCACTGAAGTTCTGTCTTGTGCCAATGCTATTTTCATATCTACCTAAATCCTCTAGGAGAGGTTTTTTGGAACAGACTTGGTACCATCTACATCCCACTAATACCTGACACCAGTTACTCCTTTCTACATAATTACAAGAAACCTGCTCTTGTGATAAATGGGTACCTGACAGTGATGAAGGATGGAACATGGGAGAATAAGTTAGAGCTTAATCCAGACAAGACAGAGGTGCTTCTGGTCAGTCAAAACAAAGATCTGGGAATAGGGATTTGATTGGGTATTAGATGAACCTTCACTCTTTCTGAAAACACAGGTTCACGGTTGAGAAGTTTTTCCGAATTCAGACTCAAGCCTTGCCAACCACAAGTACTGCAATTTAATCTAGTAAATACAATTGTGTGTGTGTGTGTGTGTGGGGGGGGGTGCAACTCCTATTTTTAGTGTGTGTGTCTTTGGGTTTTGGGGGTTACAAAAATGAGGGAAATAAAATAAATACAACACTCTAATCTTTGTGATTGTGATTGAGCTCTTACATTGTTAGACATAGTTACAATGACTGCACTCCATCATCATAACTACTTTCAATGATACCACCACTCAGAAAATTATGTCTTAAGCCAGGTAACCCAATCAATTTTTTCTGAGGTGTTATCTACCACCTTAGTCTTGTTGTATGCCTCAACATTACCTTTTGGCCTTGTCACTAGATTTAATATTTTAGATTTGGAAGGAAGATAACACTAAAACACCTAGGTGATATGGTGGAGTTGGTGAGAAGGCAATGATCTACTTCTTCCAGCTTCTCAGACTATGCTATTGTTAAAGTCCTCTGAAGGAAGTTACAGATTTTCCCTATTGCCCCAGGAAGATGTTTTTAAGACAGACTTTTAATAGGCTTCAAATATACAGGAAGTTTTTTGAATAGGTTTTCTCAAGTGAGAAAGGATCCTGAAAAAGAAAAATGACAATCTGAGAGAACAACTATTAGTTTAGGCATGCTTTAATGGGGCTATTTTTCAACAAGATAATTAATAGTAATATCAGTTTAGAAAACTGAATTATGGGCCTTTGAGCCTATTTCAATTAATTTGTATTACTATGATTACACCTGGGCATCAGCCCACAGAAATGACCTTTCATTCCAATAAACGCTTTCAATGATATAGGACAAGTTACCCTGTAGCTGTTAATAATTGCTTTTTCACAAATTAGTGATAAATTATTGATTTGTTTGGGGACTTGATTGGTGAACTATTCTCTTCTCTTACTGAAGTGTCATCTACCATTGGGGTTCAAGAGGATTCCCTATGGGCCTCTCATTAATTTACTTATTGAGATAATTAATGTGGACCATTTAACCTTACCATAATTTATTGTTAATTCGTTCTGTTGGTTTTATGGAAGATATATTTTCTCCAGAGTGATTACTATTAATTTAATTTTGAGGGTTTCATAATGAGACTGGACAAGGTGGTGAACTTTTTATAAAGCACTGGCAAAGCTTCCTAAAGAGGTCCACTTCTCATCTTATTACGTTTCCCTCCTCTCCTTTGGGAAAGAGAAATATGTAGGTCACCTTTAGGACTGAAACGAATCCCTCAAGACAGATAGAGATGTGTGGACAATGTGGAAAATGTGAGCTCTCGTCAACATCCAGAGCATGCAGTATTTTCAGCAAAGTATAGTTCAATTAGCTGAATTGAAATCTGACAGAATCTCTTGTTAGTTCTGTCCTGCCATAATGCCAGATGCATGCCCCTCGCTATGTTTCTAGTTGCATTCCAAGTGAAATGGGGCTTTGAGATGCAAACTATGCTCTCCAAGAGGTTTGTGTGTGTGTGTGTACTATGATGGGGGGGGGGGGGTACAACATACATTGGCTACAACATACATAACAAATAGACTATGTTTTTATTTATTAACAGTTTACAGTTTACATATCCAGTTTATCTCATCCGCTAATGAATGTTAAAAACCAGAAAAAACAGAAAAAATATGCATATTCAATTGTCAACAGCTCTGAAGGTGAGGAAGTTCTTCCTAATTTATAGATGGAATCGCTTCTCCTGCAATTTGAATCCATTGCTTCATGTCCTTGTCTCTAGAGCAGCAGAAAACAAGCCTACTCCCAACCTTAATATGGCATCCTTTCAAATACTTAAAGATGACTATCATGTCACATCTTAACCTTTTCTTCTCCAGGCTAAATATAAACCAGTATTCATAGGGCATGGTTTATGAATGTCTAAGTTACATTGCACTATTTGATTTGAAGAATTGTGTACTTTCTCATGAACCTGGACATGGCTTTTTGCCAACTGAAATTCTGATCCATGTTTGTGTCTTTAGATATGTGCTTTTTGGGGATGTTCTTAAACCACATTTTTTTCTGTTTATGAATTGAAATAGTTGAGGATCAGCACCCAAAAAATTCTAGTATCTTTTTCCAATCAGACACTGGAAACGAGGATATTAAAATACAATAGTTTAATCTGCAGAATTACACTAAGGGAAGGGTGTGAGAAACTGCCATGTTTAACTGTTCTGCATCGTGGGTTTTATAATTGATCAGTGTAGATTGAAGTAAACACACACAACCAAACCTCTTCCCTTTTCCTTCTGTCCTTCAATTTGGCATCTCTCTGTTCCAAAACAATCCTGTTTTACAAAATTTATCATGTGCTTCTGCCTCCCATCTCTTCTGGTCATTCTGATCTTTCATCATCTTTTACACATTTTACCTAGTAACACTATCTTTTCCACTTCTTCACTCTTTTCACTACCTCCTCCCCTTTCTTTAACCCATTCTCAAATTCACACTTGAAAAATCTCAGTCTCTTCAAAAGCCATGTTGGGGGTCTGTTGGAGGTTGAAATGAAGTATATTTTCTCATATCACAAATTTCACATTACAGAAATTTGAATAATTAACAGATTATATATCCCTACAGAGTTTAACTCACAAACTAGACATCTGTTTCAACTCTCAGTTTCCCAGAAGGACATAGGTTTTACAAAACTGTTCCTATAATGAAACTCATCTCATATTTCCACAGCAGTTCTAGCATTCTAGAGTCTGGAACAGTTCTGAACATGACTTTATTTCAGACACAAGCTTTTTCAGTACATATGTTAGAAATAACAAGAGATTCCTTTTTTAAAAGAATTTTATTAGATTTTCCATAATACAACAAAAGAGTGGGAACAATAACAATATAGAAAGAGAGAAAAAGATCGAAGTATATAAAGAGAAGAAAAAGTGAAAAAAAGAAAAATTAAAAAAAGAAAAAAGAAAAATAATAAAAAATTCAAAAAATACAAAAAGAAAAAGTACAAAAAGAAAAAAAGAAAAAAGAAAATTGACTTCCATTCTATCTTCTTGGTTAATGTCTTTTTATTATTAAAAAAATTCCCTAAAAAAATAAATGTCTGTCATGTCTTCTATTTTCACAATTTCTCCAGGTAGCTGTGGAGAGGGTCCCAATTTGTTCTTTTTAACGCATTGTCAATTTTTTTCAACAAAAAAGTCAATTCATCCATGTCCATAATTTCCCTAATTTTTTCTATCCACTCTTCTATAGGTGGATTTAATTCGTTCTTCCATTCTCTTGCAAAGACAATTCTGTAAAAAGCTTATCTTCTTGTTCATTTAGTTGTAAATCTAAATCTGTAAACCCAAGTAAATAGTACTCCGTTTTTTTTGTGAACTTTATTTTTAAAATCTTCTGTACTTCTTCGTGTATTTCTGTCCAAAACTTGGATTCTACTTTACATGTCCACCACATATGGAAAAAGGATCCAAGTTGCTCTTGGCATTTCCAACACTTACCTGAAGCTGTTTTATACATTTTGGCTAATTGTTTAGGTGTGGTATAACATCTGTGGAATATTTTTATCCAATTTTCTTTTAAATCCATTGCATATGTATATTTCAGTTTTTTATTCCACATTTGCTCCCATTCTCTCATTTGAATTGGTCTTCTTAAGTTTTGAGCCCATTTTATCATGCAATCTTTAACCTATTCTTTTTCAGTTAGCCAAGTGAGTAATATACTGTAAATATTGGATATCACTCGGACTTCCTGCCAAGATGGCGCCGCGGACGGCTGTGTAGTTAAACTCCTCAGTCTGTTTTTACGTTTTATCTAATGTTTTAAGTATATGTATTGCATACTAGCATTTTATCAGCTATTATTACAAACTATTTTAAACTATATCTGTGGAAGCCGGGGAGGAAAGAGAAACTAATTAAGCTGCTGGTAATCCGTCAGACAAAACAGGGAGAGACACGAGGCACAGCTAAAATGCCTAAAAGGAAGAAAAGACTTGCCTCATCAACTGCCCAGGGCTCGCAAAACGACAAGAAGGATTGTAAAAGAAGGAAAAGATCTCCAAAGCCAGTGAGTGAATCAATTTTACTAAAACAAAGTTACTTAGAGGACTTTGCAATTGCGCAACAAGCACGGCCCTCAAGGACACCTGAAGAGATAGCTATCCCTTTAACCAACAGATTCAAGCCCTTGAGGGATGAGGAGCTGACACCACTCCCTGATCAAGTAAGTCAGAATGTGGGGGTTGAGGAAGAGGCAATATTGAAAGCTCCAAAACACATAGAGGACAGAATTGATTTAACATTGCTTTCTGAGCAATGTCTTCTAATGGCAAAGACACTTGAACTCCTGAGCTCCAAAGCAATAGAGATCCTGGATTTACTTACAAAGCAATCACAGATACTAGAGGCCCTATGCAGTACAGGGAAGCAGCAACTCCCTGCAGCAGAGACTGCAGGAGCAGGCATGTAGCCGGGGGGGGGGGGGGGGGGCGCTCGGGGGGCTTCAGCCCCCCCCCCGAAATTTTCATGGTGGTTTGCGAAAAGGCCTTAATGGTGCATTATTAAACTGTTATGTTTATTCATATCATGATCTGATCACCATACTCAATATATCCCATATGCATGGGGGTATTGGGGTAATGATACAAAAGGTTTGCTAGGCTAGACCCTCTTTCACTCAGACTCAGCCCCCCCCCCGAAACTCAGCCCCCCCCCCGAAACCCCCCTGAAAAAAATTCAGCCCCCCCCTCCCCCCCGAAACGAAATCCTGGCTACGGGCCTGTGCAGGAGGGAAAGCCAAAAATGGGGAAAGCCCTTATCAGCCTATGGACACAAACGAACGGGCCCAGAAGGAACAAGGCAACAGTTTAATGATACAAAACTTTGTACTTGTATTGGATATCACTCTCTTTTCCAATTTTAAAATCTTGTCCCAGGCCCCTTCTTCCCAATTGAAGCCCAACTTTTTATCTTGGTTATAATAGTTTTTAATCTGCATATAATGCAACCATGTGATATTAGAGAATGTCTGTTTTAGCTCCTCGTAAGGTTTTATATAATTTGTATTTAACAAATCTCTATAAGTTGGCCACCTTAGCCATCCTAAAAGTCTTCTCTGGTGTGCTTCCATTGGGGAGACCCATAGAGGTGTTTTGCTATATAAATTTCTTTTATATTTTTTGCCAAACTCTTAACAGAGACACTCTAACGAAGTGATCTCCAAAATTCTTTTCCTTCATTTCTCTTTCATACCACAGGTAGGCATGCCAGCCTACTCTTAAATCATTCCCTTCTATATTTTAAAAATCTTCTTTATTCAGTAAAATCCAGTCCTTAATCCATAGCATATCACATGCATCACGGTAAGCTTTGAAATCAGGAAGCCCCAGGCCACCTCTAGTTTTCTTATCAATTAAATTATCGTATTTTATTCTTGGTCTTTTCCCAGCCCAGATAAATTTTAATATCTCTTTCTTCCATTTTATAAAAATTATTTGACTTCTAATCACTGGTAGATTTTGAAAGAGAAACATCAATTTTGGTAATATATTCATCTTAACTAGAGAAATACGACCCAACAAAGATATCTTCAGATATTTCCATTTTTGTAAATCCTTTTGTATTTTTTCCACACCTCTTCGTAGTTATTCTTTAATAATTGCCCATTCTTAGTTGTGATCCATACTCCTAGGTACTTAATTTTCTTTACAATTTCCAGTTCTGTTAATTCCTTAATCATGTCCTGTTTCTTCACATTCTTAGTTAATGTTTTGGTTTTCGACATATTAACTTTAAATCCTGCAACCGATCCATATTCTCTTATCTTGTGCATCCACCTTAGTATGTTTTTACTTGGATCCTCCATTATCCCTAGCACATCATTGGAAAATGCTCTTATTTTGTATTAATATTTTCCAATTTTTGCACCCTGGATCATTTGATCCTCTCTTGTATCTTTCATTAATGGTTTTAATGACATTATAAATAACAATGGTGATAAGGGACAACCTTGTCTTGTCCCCTTAAATATATTGAACTCCTCCATCATTTGACCATTAATTCTTAATTTGGCTTTTTCAGTTAGTCAGTAGCCTTTATTTCAGTCAACAAACCATCGGCAAAGTCAAGTGAAAGTAGAATGATGAAATACAACAATAAACAATTAATAACATCACATTTGGCTTATAATTAATAAAAACAAGTATCACCATTCACTATCGGATGAATGGCTGTCTATACAATCTAAAACAGGAACTGATTGCAAGTTAATAATAAGTCTCCCGAGTACTCTTTGTTACACTCAGCCTTTACAGGTTATTCATGAAGCACTTACGGCTTTTTGCAGCTGCAAACAGAAATTTGGCCACCTGTTCCGTTACCCTTTTATCAAGATCAGACAGTAAATAAGTGCAGTACCAACTTAGGGATCTTCCTGGCCACTTGGTGAGTAGAGGGGATATTAACCTTCGTCTATCATCCTTGTAAATTGTGCAAATAAAAAGTACATGTGTTACAGTTTCAATTTTACCCTCCCCGCATGGGCAAACTCTGTGTTCATAATCCGTTCCTTTGTATCTACCCTCTAGTATGGCTGATTTGAGGACATTGAATCTGGCCCAACTAAAAGCAAGGCGAAATTTTGGGATGTTTAAATTTTCTAAGTATTTGGCACCTCCCAAAGAATTAAATGTTAGGCCTAAACTCAGCGGAGAGCATGTGGAGCGTGCCAGAGTCATTGAGTCCTGTTTGTCTATGTCACTGATCCGTTCCGCTAAGATCTGCATTAACTTTTTATGCTCAAAACCGCTCAATATATTCTCTGAGAGGCCCATCTGCCTGAGTTTCTGATTTAGCGCTTTGATTCGGTGGGATTTAAAGAGGTCTTTTTGAATCAGATATGTATATCCCGCTTCAGGCCCTTTGTGCACCCTCTCCATCCAGTATCCTAGGGCCCTTCTCCAAGCCAGTGATTCGAGTGAGGCTGTTCCTGATTCCAGTCTTAAAACAGCAGATGGAACACAACTGGGGTCAGCAAATAGTTTTCTAAGAAACCCTGATTGAACTTGTTCTACTTTAGATGTGAAGCCTGTGATCCATACCGGAATTGCGTATAATAATTGGGCTGTTACCTTTGCTTGGAAGACCTTTGTTGCTGCTGGTATATACTGGCCACCTTTGGTGTAAAAAAAGCGAATTATTGCTTTGCTACTGGATAGGGCATTTTGAACTGCCATTTTTAGGTGGCATCCCCAGGAACCTGAGGCTTGAAAGGTAACCCCTAAATATTTAAAACTGGAAACTTGTTTAATTAAGTTCTTTCCTATGTACCAATTATGCCTGGCTCGCTTCTTTGAGAAGACCATGATTTTGGTTTTACTATAGTTTATCTTTAGCTGGTTTTTCTCACAGTATTGGTAGAATGCACTCAGCACTCGCTTGAGTCCTACCTTGGTGTAAGATATGAGGGCAGCATCATCTGCATATAACAATAGCGGTATATTGGTGGATGAGATTTTAGGGGGATGTCCATTTGGTAGTGAGACATGGGTGACTAGGTCGTTCAGATATAGGTTAAACAGAATAGGGGCCAGGATGCACCCCTGGCGAATTTGGCTTTTTGTGAATCATATATTGCATTTATTGCATTATTGAAATTAGCACCCATGTCTAATTCTTGTATTAATATTTTTTAAAAATCCCAGTTCAATTATCGAATGCTTTTTCTGCATCCAAGGCTAGTATGACAAATTCCTTCTGATGGTTTAGCTCGTAATATTCTACTAAATCCAATACTAGCCTAATATTATCCTTCATATATCTATTTGGTAAAAAGCCAGTTTGGTCATCCTCAATCCATCTTCTTAAAAAAAAATCTCTCAGCCAGGATATTTGCAAAAAATTTATAATCAGTGTTGAAGAGTGAGATCGGCCGATATTTTTTAATCTCAGTCTCACTTGTTCCGTCCTTGTGGTTCAATACTATTTCTGACTTTATCCAGGTTTCTGGAATTCTTTGTATGGTCATTGCTTCATTTTGTACCTTTTTCAGTAATGGTATCAATTCTTGCTTGTACGTTTTATAAAAATCAGCTGTATACCCGTCCTATCCCGGAGCCTTCTCTGAGTCCATTTTTTAAATAGCTTTCTCTATTTCTTCTTCTGTTATTTCCTTATTCAACTTTTCCCTTGTCTCATCATCGATTTTCCAGAATCTGAATTTATCTATATAGGTCGTTATTTCTTCTTTGCTTATCTGGTCTTTAAAATATAATTGTTTATAGTACTTCCTGAATTCATCCATTATATCTCTGTCTCCTGTCATAAGTAAATCTCCCACTTTAATTTTAGTTATTTGTCTCGCTTGCTGTTTCTTGTCTGGCTAGCCATTTCCCAGGTTTATTTGCATTCTCAAAAGATTGTTGTTTCAAAAATTTAATTTGCTTAGCTTAGAATTCCAATTCTAAATGATTTTTCTCTTGTTTCAAAATCTTCCATTTCTTTTCTAGCTGTAAATTTTTTGGATTACTCTTGAGCTCCTTCTCCATACTCGTTATTTGTGTTAATAGGTCCTTGCTTTTTTTGTTTCTTTCTCTATTTTTATTTGAGTTATGCTCTATAAAATATCCCCTCAGGACTGCTTTTAATGCATCCCATGTTACTTGTGGGTTAGTAGCCATAGTATCATTTGTCTTCAAATAATCTTGAATTATACTTTTAAATTTTGCTCTGTCTTCCTCAGTTTTTATCAAATTCTCATTTAATCTCCATCTTCTAACAACATCTTTTTGAAATATGATTAATTCCAGTGGACAATGATCCGACAGGTCTCTCGGGAGGATAGTGATATCTTGAACTTTTGTCATTAATTTTTCATTGACCATACCATATCAATTCTTGACCAAGAACGATGTCTGTGAGAGAAGAAGGTGTAATCTTTCTTTTTTTTCATTCCTTAATCTCCAAATATCTTCCAGGTCCAAATCTCTTTGTAAGTCACAAAATTTCTGAGGGATAGTACCTGTTTCTGCTCCTCTCCTTTTTTCTTTTTGTTTTATCCAATTGTGGTTGTAATGCCCCATTAAAATCGCCAATCAAAAGAAGCTCATCGTATTCCGCCTCTTCCAGATTTTTCTTTAAATAATCAACAAAGGATGTCTTGGGACCATTTGGTGCATATATATTGCATATTAATATTTTAGTATTTACAATAACAATTTTTACTGCTAGGCATCTGCCTTCTTGATCGTTAAATACAAATTCTGATGGAATATTTTCATTTACATATTTTACAACATCTCATTTCTTCTTCTCATATGAGGAGTGGTACATTTTACCTATTTTTTTCTCAGAGAGATGGGATATATGTTTATGACATATGTGAGTTTCCTGGAGAGCAACTATATCATATTTTTCCCATTTCAATTTATTGAAAAGTGTTTTCCATTTCTGGGGTGAGTTCAAGCCATTAATGGTGTTCGAAAGGCACTTTATTTGTCGTTCCATCATATTACACATTTTCATCTAAGTCCAATCCACCTGCACCAAGATCCAAATCCAAGGCCGCAGACGTCATTTCCTCCATTCCAGTTGATCCCAATTCCGAAGTTCCAGTTAAGAAAAACGATATCGGTTGACTACGATATTGGTTGACTACTGCAAATCTTCTTCCTTGTGACGTTAATGCTTTATATTCTTCTGGTGATACATATCTTGCTTTTTTTGCTTAGTTTTCCATTTCTAGGAGATAGTTATTTCTTCTCCCCTTTCTCACCCTTCTCTCATTTCTCTCCTTTCTCCCCTTTCTCCCCTTTCTCTGCACCTTGCATCAATTTTTTGTAGAAAACCTTTGCTTTTTCTTCCGTAGTCAACCAATATCATTCTTCTTTATAGGTCACCATTATACCTTCATGCCTTTCCCACCTATATCTAATTTCTCTCTTCTTCAATTCGTCTGTGAGAAAGTAATACTTTTTTCTCCTGTTCAATGTCATTTGTGGGTATTCTTTAAGAACTGGAATCTTTGTTCCTTTATACTGAAGTGGGCCCTTATTGGTCTTCCATAATATCTCATCTCTAATCCTTTTCTTTGTGAATAGGACTATCACATCTCTTAGTGCCTTATGTTTTCTGGAATAAAGTGAAGAAATCTGATATATTTGATCAGTATCTTGCTCTAACTCATCCTCCTCAACTTCCATATTTGTGGCTAAGAGCTTTATAACTAATGATCTTATATCCTCCTTTGTGTCTTCTTGTATATTTCTTAACCTCAATTGGTAATCCATTTGTTTTTGCAATATTTTTTCTTGTTCAATCTCCAATTTTTCCTTTTGTTTCTCCAGAGTTTTGATTTTCTTCAAGATTACAGTCTGTGTTTCATCTAATTTCTTGTGGGTTTTTTCGGGCTATATGGCCATGTTCTAGAGGCATTTCTCCTGACGTTTCGCCTGCATCTATGGCAAGCATCCTCAGAGGTGAGGTCTGTTGGAACTGGGAAAAAGGGGTTTATATATCTGTGGAATGACCAGGGTGAGACAAAGGACTTTTGTCAGTTGGGCTAGGTGTGAATATTTCAACTGACCACCTTGATTATTTTACTTGCTTTCAAAGCTTCCACCTCTCCTGCCAAATAATTCATTTCTTTTTTCAATTCACCAAATTCCTCTTTCATTTCACTTTTCATCTCTTTGACATCATCACTTATTTTTTTATAATATTCTTCTTGTTTATCTGTCATTTCTTTCTTCATGGTATCTTGTTTCTTAGAGAGCTTCTTTATTTCTTTCATTAAATTCTCCATACTTGCTCCAGTGTCTAGGGAGCCTCTTCTCACCTGAATAAGCAATTCTCTTTCTTTGTCTACTTTCCCCTTTGTTGACATTTAAAGCTGTGTGATTTATAGCTATTAAAATTGGGGTTTAATTATTAATTCATCCAATAAAAGTGTAAATTTAATATTTAAAATAAAATTTAGAATATCTATGATTTTCTCCTTTAAACTTATATATTTATTATTTTATATATGATAATTAATTAATTTTTAACTAATTATATCTAATTAAAACCTTAAAATTGATTATAATTAATTATAAAATTCTCAAATTGCTATATCTAATTGGTCATCTACTTCTCGTCCTGGTCTTCTGCCCATCTTCTTCTCGTCCTGGTCTGCTGCCCATCTTCTTCTCATCCTCGTCCATTGCCCATCTGCTTCTCATCCTTGTTGTCCTAATCATCTGCTTCCAGTCCTCACTCCTCCCAAAGTCTGCCGGCTCTTGTCCCCTAATTAAATCAGTTTTCTAAATTAATTTCCTTGAATGCCTTCTGTAGTGATGTTTCTCTATGGTATCTCGGTAGTTTCTCTATGGTATCTCTATGGTCTTCTTCCTGCTTCTTACCTCTGCCCTTTGTTTGCTCTGTTTCTTCACACTTCCACCCATTTCTACTCTCCTCCCCTTTCTCAAACTACAATACCCACACTGCACTTGTTGTTCTTCCCGTTAAGTCTGTCGCAGCCCCTCTATTTTGTCACTTCCTTTTAATGTCGCTTTGCCACAATTGCTTATGAAGAAGGCTGCATAGACTAAACAACCATGGTGCCAAGGTCGTTCCCAATCACCAATGTAAGCTAACTTAAAAGTTCTTTAAAATTCCTTAAAAGCACCAGAAAGTGCATGGAGGCTAAGTAAGATAAGCGGAAGGCCAAATCAGCAGCTTTGGGAGGGGAAAAAGGGCTTCAATATTAATTTAATTTACTTTTACCAGATTTTAATAATTATCTCTATTAAATTTCAATGTTCTATCAAATCTTAAATTCATATATATAAATCTCAAATCTAGTCCTGGGTTTCTCTCTCCTCAGCTGTCTTCTTAATAAGAGTTGTATATATTTGGTAAAGTCTTTCTTAATAGCTCGGGGAAATTCCCCCTTATTTTTACCTCAGAGATGGAATTTCTTCTTTCCTGATCTCCAAAGAGAATTATTTCAGGTCTTGAGTAAAAAAAATGGGGTGATGTCAGTTAAACGAGCTCAGCCAAGCCAGATCCTTGAAGAGCAGCCCACTCCCCCTTTGGCAGACTCCCCTGGATTCCCTTCTTGAGGGAGGGAAACTCCTGGGGTCTTCGAAGTGCCTGAGTGATTTGCAATCACCTTCTCCTTCAATCCAGTTGAAGATGGGGAGCCAAAGCTCAGCCTAGTCGCTACAACGCTGGTCCCCCTCTGAGAGCTCTCTCTCAGTGAGGCATCCCCATCGCCATTCCCACCAGAAGTCCAAATGTTAATAAATAAAAACATAGTCTTTTTGTTATGTATGTTGTAGTCAACGTATGTTGTACCCCCCCCCCCACACACATCATAGTACACACACACACACAAACCTCTTGGAGAGCACAGTTTGCATCTCAAAGCCCCATTTCACTTGGAATGCAACTAGAAACATACCGAGGGACATGCATCTGGCATTATGGCAGGACAGAAGAATTATACTCCCTCTACCCACTTTCTGGACTTTCAGGTTCTTCTGGACCTGCAATTTATATAACAAAGTATAAGCACATCTTTCTTATCGATAGTTCATATCATCTTTTCTTTGCTCTAGTTCTCTAATTACAAATATAAATAATTTCAAAGTATTTGATGAAAAATTGGAGCTGGTCATTTCAACCACCCCTTCATGTTACATACTAAATCTAACCTTATTTTCAGAGATAAAAAAATCTACTTGTATTCTTTTTTTCTTAGAGTATTCTTGGAATTTGCTTCTGAGTATATCATAGAATTAGGCATGAACTTTGTTGTGACTTTTACCCCTTCATCTTTCAAATCTAAAGAGTCAAGTCTGTACATTTACAGATAATGAAAATAAATACTGCAGGTTTGTGAGCTGGTTATGTTGACTATTCTGTTGTGTAAGATTATTTTTGTTTTGTTCAGGTAGCTTTAGTGAAGTTTCAGAAGATAGAGCCAATTTGATGAAAACAGAAATATTGAGTACAAGGATCAATGAGGATAGTAAAAGCTGAACTTCACAACTATGTGTTACCTTGGAAACAAATTTCAATGTATTATGGAGGAGTATATCAGATCACTGGAAGCAGGTTGTGAATATAAATAAGCATAGTCCAACAAGATATGAAGTTCCACATTCCTAGTCCACTTTAAGTGGTAATGAATAAACAGATTATGTAATAATAAAAATGAGCAGTCTTTCTTCAATTTTACCTTTTACCAGAATCGGCTCCATGCATAATTTGGCCACCACGGAGCTGATTTGCCTCTTACTTGGAGTAACAGGTCAGTATTGATGTTCCCATTTGTTTATTATGAGAAATTTGTGTCCAACACTTAGGGTTAGAGGAAATCAATTACTAGGGATGTTTTAAAAATCATTACAAAATTAGGGGATGTCAGTGATTTGTTTCTAACATGTTTCTAAAGAATTCTTACTAACATTTTAATAATGATGATGATGATGATGATGATGATGATGATGATGATGATGGAGACAGAGGGCCTGATTCTGGCAACCCAAGAACAAGCCATTAGAACAAATGTCATCAAAGTCAGAATTGAAAAGTTGGTGACAGATCCCAAATGTAGACTCTGCAAAGAAGCAGATGAAACAATAGATCACATCCTCAGCTGCTGCAAGAAGATTGGGCAGACAAACTACAAGCAGAGGCATAACACCGTTGTCAGATTATTCATTGGAACTTGTGCCACAGATACCATCTGCCTGCGACAAAGAACTGGTGGGATCACAAGCCAGAAAAAGTTACAGAGAATGAACATGTCAAGCAAATTCAGACAGACAGAGTTTTGAAGCACAATACTTCTGACCTCACAATCGTGTTAAAAAACAAAGTATGGATCATCAATATGGCAATCCCAGGTGACAGCAGGTTTGAAGAGAAACAACTGGAAAAGCTGACACAATATGAGGATTTAAAAATCGAACTGCAAAGACTCTGGCACAAGCCAGTCAAGGTGGTCCCAGTGGTGATCAGCACACTGGGTGCAGTGCCTAAAGACCTTGGCCTGCACTTAAACACAATTGGCGCTGACAAAATTACTATCTGCCAGCTGCAGAAGGCCACCTTACTGGGATCTGCACGCATTATTCGCCGATACATCACATAGTCCTAGACACTTGGGAAGTGTCTGACGTGTGATCCACTACAACAGCCAGCAGAGCGTCTGCTGTGGACTCATCTTGTGTTTCAAATAATAATAATAATAATTTTGTTACTATTTTGTTAAAGCAATTACATGCATGGGGAGACTTCTGGGGCTCCTTTCTCCCTTATTTTAGAGCTATTGAGGTGAAACATGTTTAACAATGTCGTCGTCGTCCCCGTCCCCCCCCCCCCCCCCAAGTTTTAGAATGTTTCACTCATCTATTCATTTTGGGGCATTTCTTTTTTGCTTTTACCAAAAACCTTTTTTAAAAAAACAAACTACAAGAGCTATGTCCTGGAATTTCTCTACAATAACCAGGGCATCAACACCCCCCCCCCCCACACACACACACACATACACCAAAGGTTCAGAAATATTAGTACCCCTCCTGCTTTTTGGGGGATTTTTAATTTTTTTGTCAAGAAATTATTTTTTTTTAGCTGCTATGGCTGGCTGGAGTGCAGTTGGGTGGGGTCCACACTTGGAGGACAAGACACATTTTCCATTGCAAGAAAGCCCATCAAGTGTCAAAATGTTTGGCTCACCCACAAATTTTTAGTAAATTCTTAATGTTTCTAGAAATAAATTCTCCTTTAAAACAAAAAGCAAATATACCCCACAGAACCCCTGTGAAAGTGGGAAAATAAATACATTTTTATCTAAGAACAACAAATCTTGCCCACATAGTTATGCTGAAAGCGATTCCTAGAGTGGCTGTGTGTGGCTGATCCGACTCCAGCATTTCATCTGGTGCTGCTACTGCTCCTGGCTCCAGCGTTGTGTTGCTGCTCCAAGTTGTGTTGCTGCTCCTGTTGTGTGGCTGCTTCAGCATTTCATCTTGTGACTTGAAGTTGCTCTCGTTTATCTATCTGTGAAGCTGCTCTTTGGATACCTAATTTGTGAAGCGGCCCTTTAGTTGTGAAGCTGCTCTTTGATATCCGTTAATATCCTGTTAATACCTGTGAATATCTGTATCCAATCGTCAGTCACCAGCTGACATCATATATCTAAATTTGCCGATTTCTTGCCAATAAAGAAACAGTGGGCTCTTTTCGAGAGTAACGTGCCTTTTTAGGCTCTACTCGTGAGATACGTGGCTACTACCTGCCCTGTGTTCAGACCCTCAAGGGCCCAGCATGAGGACGGCGTGGTGGAGCACCCCTACCCTAATTAGACTCTGGATTATACTGCGAAGCTGCTCATGAGAACTCAGGGAGAGGGAGCTGCACCTCCAGATTGTAAAGCTGTTCTTTGAATATCTTTCTGTGAAGTCGCCCTTTGGCCTATGTTGTTGCTCCCTGGTGAACTATTGTGTAGCTGCTTTTTGTGAACACACTGTGTAGAGCTACTCCTTTAGGCTCGGAGCAGCCTGCTTGATTTCTATCTGTGAAGCTGCTTTTCTGGTCTGTGAAGCTGTGTATTGATACCTATTTGTGAAGTGACCCCTAACTGTGAAGCTGCGCCTTAATCTTTGTTAATATCTGTTAATACAGGCATGGGGAACCTTCGGCCCTCCAGGTGTGGTGGACTTCAACTCCCACAATTCCTTGAGGCTTGGCATTCGCCCCAAAGGCTTACCTTGGCCCAAGGAATTGTGGGAGTTGAAGTCCACCACACCTGGAGGGCCGAAGGTTCCTGACCCCTGTGTTAATAGCTGTATCCAACCGTCAGCCATCAGCTGACACCATACATCCTCGGCTTGCCAAGGGTCAGTCGTCCTTCCTCCATCCAATAGGAAACCTCAGCGGCTAGGGAATTAGATCTATCTGACTCACTTATTGTTTTTCAGCATTATCTCTGCGTTTTTAAATTGGTAGTGGATTTAATAGGGTGTATTGTAATTGTAGACTGGGGCGGTTCTGATTCATCTAACTACTGGAAGATTACCAACAGGTGCAGGCTGTCTGAAGGCCATTAGTAGTGGCCAGTACCTCCCAAACTACTTTGTTTTTACAATTTGCACCTCCACTGCCCTTACCCTTTTGGTTGCGGATTCAATACTGTTAATTGCCGAACTCTTGCCATGTTATTGCACTGTAAGTGAAGGCCTTTGTAATCCTACTCCTCCTCATGTTTCGGCGACGGACAATGGGCTAGCACTTTAATTAACAGAGGAACTCCTGTGGACTGCTAATTGCAATGTTATATGTGGACCGTCGTGTTAAGCTTGCATTTACACTTTACATCACGCACTTTATAATTTTCTCCAGTAACGGTCAAATGGCCGGGGAAAATTGGAGATGGTTCTATGAATCAGAGGAGTGGAACTATAAGAACAATGAAATTGATAGTTTGCCATCGGGCCGGGTTAATGATATGCTATATAACAGTGCAATTCTAGAGTGTCATGATGTAGAGAAAGGGGGAGGTGGGGAGGGGGAGAGTTCCAGTTCTCGGGGGGCCCCCATAGAAGTTATGATGGGGAGGGGGAGATACGGGAAAGGGAGAGATAAAAAACTAATTCGGCCAATTCGTGAACAAATGCTGAGGAAAATTCCAAAATGTGCTCCTGACTTGGTAAACGTGGGTTCCAAGGTAGACGGTTCTCCGGGATTGAAGGTGGTGCTGTTGAATGCCAGATCTGTCAATGGGAAAACATCAATCATCCAGGATTTGATACTGGAGGAAAAGGCAGATCTGGCGTGCATCACGGAGACCTGGTTGGACGAGGCTGGAGGGGTGAATCTCACCCAGCTTTGCCCACCAGATTATGCTGTGCAGCACCAACCAAGATCCCGGGGGCGGGGAGACGGAGCTGCAATAGTCTATAAAGATTCCATCTCCTTGATCAGAGGCCCAGGCTTACAGTCAACCTTGTTTGAATGTGTCCACCTGAGGCTAGGGGACCGGGACAGAATAGGGCTGTTGTTGGTGTACCGACCACCCCGCTGCACCTCAACCGCCCTACCTGAGCTTGCAGAGTTGGTCTCAGGCCTGGCATTGGAGTCCCAGTGGCTTATTGTGCTGGGGGACTTCAATGTACATGCGGAGTCCACTCTTTCAGGAGCGGCTCAGGACTTCATGGCCACCATGGCAACTATGGGGCTGTCCCAACTAGTATCTGGCCCTACCCACTGTGCTGGACACATACTTGACCTGGTCTTCTGTCAGGGCTGGGAAGAAGGTGGCGGTGTGGAGGAGTTGTCAATCTCTCCTTTGCCATGGACTGACCACCATCTGATCAGGTTTAGACTCGTTGCAACACCTAACCTCTGCAGGGGTGGTGGACCCATTAAGATGGTCCGCCCCAGGAGGCTTATAGATCCAGAAGGATTCCTGATGGCTCTTGGGGATGTTTCCGCTGCCTTGGATGGTGATTCTGTCGATGCCCTGGTTACTCACTGGAATAGGGAGCTGACTAGGGCAATAGACACGATTGCTCCGGAGCGCCCTCTCTTAAGTCGGCCAGCGAAACCTGCCCCTTGGTTTAACGAGGAGCTGGTGGAGCTAAAGCGAACAAAGAGATGGCTAGAGAGCGTGTGGAGGAAAGAGCCCAGCGAGCCAAACCGAACACGTCTACGCCTTTATCTAAGGGCGTATGGCACGGCAATAGAGGCCGTGCAAAATGCTTTCTATTCGGCCAATATTGCGTCTGCAAGGAACCGTCCGGCAGAACTGTTTCGAAGACATGGCTGTGGAGTCAGGCCTTCGAGGAATGAGATAACACCATAGGACTCTGGATGGAAGTGGATATAGATCCATCTTATTAGGACGACTGACCACTGTAGTTTTATATTTAGTGTTTTTAAAGTTGTTTTGTAATTTGTGATATATGATATTTTAATGAATGTATATGTTTTAATGGCTGTAAACCGGGCTGAGTCCCTCAACAAAGTTGAGAAGCTCGGTATACAAAACTGTGAAATAAATAAATAAATAGAGAGGTATTTCCTAGGAATCTCCAGGTCCACTAATAGAATTAAGGTCATTACTCCTTTTCTCTGTCTACAACTTGAAGCAGCACAACAGTACTATAATGTCATGTGATTCCTAAGAATCCACAACTACTTCAGGACAGACCCTATAAAACTAGGACTCCCAGAAATATGTAACATTGAGTCATGGCTGTTAACGTGGTGTCACCATCAAACTAAATGGCGGCAGCCTTGCAAGCCTTTGAGCAGCATCAAGGCACTTGGCAGGTTCCAATTCTTGCCCTTGCACCCACCTCCTCCTCTGCCTACTCTGCCTCCTCTTCTGGCATGGCCTCCTTCTGCCCATCCCAAGGCCAGGAGCAGGAAAAGAAGGATGTCAGGATTGCTGGATTATGCACACAGATCACACTAGTGCTTAAAAAAAACTAAGGCAACTTTTGTCAGAGTTAAATAAGTTGTTGTGTTCTTTTTTGCTAGATTATGCTCCCAGAGACCACACCAGCTCTAGAAAAAAAAAGCTAAGGCAACTTGTGCCAGAGTTAAACAAATGGTTGTGTTCTTTTTTTTCTATATTATGCACAGAGAGATCACACTAGCACTAGAAAATGCTGCTAAGGCAAGTTGTGGCTGGGTGGGAAAAGATTGTTGCGTGTTTTTTGGCTTTATGCACACAAAGCATACAGATAGCAATGTAGCCTAGGCAGTAACCATCAAAAATTCCCTAAAATGCAGCAAAAATATAAGTTGTAAGGCAAAAGGCCAAAAAAGAATAAGCAAGCCCCTGCCTGCCAGTGCCTATCTCAGTGTACAAAGCTTCTTGCTTCTTCTCTTTCCCCAGTGTGAAGAGTCAGCTTCAGCTACAGTAAGCTAATAGCTATAAGCTAAACAGCAGCTAATGAAGTTTCCTTCTCTCTCTTCTCCGGTGCAACCCAACGCCTGCCGGTCTGCCTGCCTGGAAAGCTAACCCAGTGTGGAGCTCCTTTCTCTTTCCCTTCCTGAGCATGAGTGGCAAAGCACTGGGGACAACAAAGCAATGGCCGTGGCTTCGCCCCCTCTTCCCCTCCCTCAGCCCTCATTGGCTGAGAGGCATGGAAACAGTTTGGCTTCACTTCCCGGGAGTGCTTGGTTGCTCTGTGAATTAAAACTATGTCACAAAGAGTTACGACAATTTACAAAAAATAATAGGTTAAAATTTTGATTCTAAATGTTTTTGGCATAGACAACGCTCACATGTTGGATGTCGTGTCATAAGTATGAATCCAATTTACGATGAGTTACGAACATTTTGCACAGCCCTATCAATTACCTGTTCCAAATAGCCCCTTGTTAACCAGCCATGCCCTTGGGGCATTTTGCCCCTTTGCTGTGAATTATGCAAAGTGTTTGAGCATGGGCAGGTGTCTCAAATGCACTCGTATTCTGCGGAGCCAATTTTGCCATAGGACCTGGGATATATTGGGATCTGCTGTAGTACATTAAAGGGCTTAACTCGGATTTCCCTGAAGATTTTTTTAACACACTGTGTATTTCCCTTCACACTCCAGTACACATTGGGTTTGTGTGTTTTGTGGACACTGTAGTTTCGAGTCAGCTTGGAGCCACATTAAATGGTCATTGTGTAGATGAGCTCTCTGTCATTTACCTTATAGCTCTGTTTGATGGACAGCAACTGCATTGACCATTTGGGATAGGGCTTATGACAGTTGCTGGCTGAACAACCAGAGGGCAGGATATTAGCTAGCCTTATACAGGGTGACACAAAGGCATTCACCTTCAGATGAAACAAAATGCTCGTACAGATGGTACTGCCCTCTTCAGCATCTGCTAGTTTTTCATTATGCATTAAGTCTCAGCTTGAAATCTTAGGGCAAGTCCTATTCATTTTACTTATGTCTAAGTTCCCCTGAAGTCATCACTATTATTTGCATGGGTAAGCTACAGAAGGCATGGCCTTGTATCTGCCCGTCATCCTCTGATATGCAAACAATGAGCCATAGCGGCTCATTGCTTTCAAAGCAGAAATTTCTATAGAACTCAATAAACAGTTCTGCCTGCTGACAGAGGGATACGGCTCGCTGTACTTAAATGTGTTTGCATCCTGAAAGGTTTACTTGGAATTTTAAACTATGCTTGGTTGGTATATTTTGGACCATATGGTGTTTGAGAGCCATTTTCCTTTTCTATCCATTTTCACAGATTGATTTAAATGCAGCGTTTATATGGAGCCTTAATACAAGAAATGTATCTGAGTTACAACCCAATTTAAGATCATAATTGACAAGTTCTGTATTTCTATTGAGTTTGATGGCTGGCTTCTTTAGGAAATTTACTTCTTATTCATAGTCGAGCAATTTAATATAGTAATTGGCAGAATAAAGATCCCCCTTTACTGTCATTTGCCTTAATTATGCAAGATTGTGATATTATTCAAGTGAATCAGAATTGGGCAGATTATGAATGAAGCAAAAGACCACTGAAAATCTTCACTTCACTGACTTCTTAAGAACTGAGGTACTCAGTGAACAAAATATAGATATAGAGACAGATGACAAGATTAGGATTTCTATATAATCACAGTTTCTCAAATACTGGTATTTAAGATATATACACAGACCCATTATTATTGTGTCTGTGTTTACTGTAATTTTCACATTGTTATGTATTCATACGTTTTATGTAACTATGATGTTATTGTTTATTGTTCGCATTTTCGGTTTGTGTTTTAGTTTTTCTTTATTGTAATTGTTATTTGGGCTTGGCGTCATGTAAGCCACTCTGAGTCCCCATTGGGGAGATGGTGGCGGGGTATAAATAAAGTTTATTATTATTATTATGACAGGATTTGATCATAAGGCATTTTTTTCCACACTGAAGACTTTCAAGTGGAAGACATGTTCATAACTGTCATCTTCTCAGGAAGTCAAAAATTATGGACTGAATCAAAATGGTAACCCCAAGTTGAGTATAGGGAGTAAATTAAAAAGAATTTGCTAAGTCATAACTTCAATGGCAGGAAAAGACATCTCTGTCATGAGTGGAAGTAGTCCTCCCATCTCCCAAGCTGCTCAGTGTTAGGACATCCCAGTTCACCCAACTGATTCGGATGATGCAGAGAAACAGAAATGGACTTGAGTTTTGTTGATATTGTCTCTAATGACTTGATTCTTAGAAACCCCTGACAGATCTTATTAGTTTTATTGTA
The DNA here is from genome assembly GCF_037176765.1 of Anolis sagrei. Lineage (NCBI taxonomy): Eukaryota > Metazoa > Chordata > Lepidosauria > Squamata > Anolidae > Anolis > Anolis sagrei. The sequence continues at coordinate 63,347,694 of NC_090023.1, read as the reverse complement.
AAAAAAAAAACCCACCTAATACAAACACCTGAGAACTGTAATGAAACACTTCAGAGGTGTGAAGGTTGATGTATAGATACATTTCTATCTCCATATTAAACGACAGGTGTGGATGAGACAAGTTTTATTAGAAACTGCAATTTCCAAATCTAGTCTAGAAGACAAAGGATTCAGGCTTGCTCCTGACCTTCCCCATGCCATGTCTATATGAAAGGTTAATAATGTTAAATGAGAACTTTATTTTAAGTTTTCCAGTGTCTTGGATAAAAATTATTGTAAACTAATCCTTCTTGGTAACTTGCTGATTTAAAATTTGCATTTATAAATTTATTATTACAAAGACATTGCAACTTTTCCATGCTTACGTTTACACCCGAACCCCCAATAGACTTTACAGAGACTGTCGTGAAGGCAGATCATGCAATAAGGAATGCAGGAAAGACAGAAGATGAAACAACAGTCAATCTTGCAAAGACACACATCTAAGAACCCTTTACTTGCTCTTTAGTTTTGAGTAATTCTTTCCCTTTAGAGAGAATATACCTCTGTGGGCTTCGGAAAACATTTTGTTCTCATTCTCCAAAGTAAACAACATTTGTACTCATCTCTAGTTCTCCAGGTAGAATCTTAGGGAATACAGAGTAAAACCTTATAAGCCTCGCTGATATTTTTGTAAATAGATTATCTTCTTTAATTCTCCAAAGGATTTATCCTATTTCAAACTTGGATAATTTTCAAGTCGAGTGAGTGCCCCTGAAAAAACAGTATATTCACTAATTGTCTCTTGACAGCCCTTTTTCTCTAGCTGGGGTCTTGTTTCTTACAGTAAGAACTGGGTCAGTTAGTCATGTTCTTCTTTCCTCTCTACAATTAGATTTCATTTTATGTTTCTGCATTTTCTGTTATTATTGCTTCAATCCTCCCAGCTTCTAATCTCAGTGGTTCTGAACTCATGCTGTTTTTAATTAATAATCTGTCAGTGATGGATCGGTTTTTGCAGGCATATCTGCAGTCAGATAAAATATGGCCTAGAGCTAGTAGCAAATTGTAATGGCATTCTTTTCTTTAGGAGTACTAGTAAAAGTGGTTGTATGCACTTCTCTGTGTAAGAAAATCAGGAATATCAGAATAGAGGGAGAGATGACTGAACTATCTTGAGTACTGTATGTGCAATGCTTACACTTCATATCAGCTTTCTTCAACCTGCAAAAGTATATACTCCATCTCCTATCATCCTCAGGCAGAATGTTCCCATGCTGTCTAGAAATGTTGGAAACTGCAGTCAACCCCTATAGAAGTCTCAGAAAAGCAAAGTTTCCAAGATCAGATAGGCCTTTAAAATTTAAAAGTTTTCAATAAGATTTGCATGTGAGATTTGGGGGGGGGGGGGTAAAGTCTAGGACCACAGCATGGCCCTCCTAGGATGTACTGCAGAATACATTCAATGGAGTACAAGATTTGAGTAAATATGGTAGCATCAATTGAAATACTCTAAACAAACTCTGGCATTTTGCTTAGTAATTAATCCCTGGCCTATGAGTATATGGGTGCATCTACACTATAAAAATAATATGGTTTGACACCACTTAAACTAACTTGACTCAGTACTATGCCATCATGGGGCTGGTAGTTTTAAAAGTCTTTCGCCTTCCCCGTCAAAGAGTGCTGGGATTTCACCAAACTCCAACTTGCAGGATTCCATAGCATTGAGCCAGTGTTGGAGTCACAGATGCCTTAAAGGGCCAGATTCAAAAGTGGCTTCAAAACAAGAGTTTATTAACACAAAAGAAAAGGGATGCAGAGGCACTTAAATGCAGTGCCACTGGTCAAAACTCAAGCAACAAACCAGAACGTGGTCCAAAAAGGTTAACAGAAATATAATCCAGATTAACTGGATGCAAAGAGCAACAAATCAAACAAAGCTCTCTGATGCAAAACAAAAAAGGCACAGTACACAAATGGTTAACAAAAGGAGCCAGAGGAAGAGAAGAGTCATCAACTGAAGTCAAAGATCGAAGTGGGAAAAATCCAAAACAGCGTAGCTCCAGAGTCCACGGAAGCAGCGGTTTTAGCCAAACTGGTCCAGGAAGAGAGAAGTCCACAGTCATGAGAAGTCAATTCGGGTCAAAAACATGCAAACAATCAGGAGGTCCAACACCAAACACAAAACAGGCAGCAGCAAGTCTACAAGAGTATTTCCCAATACCCAGCACATGAACACACATCAACACCTTACCTTCTGCAAAGACCACTCATCCCTGAACCCACTTTTATCCACAAATCATCATCAGAAGATGAACTGACCACCGCCCCGTCATTATCCCCCGCAGCTGCTCCCAGCTCTTCATGTGAATTCCCTTGACTCTCCCTCCAATTCCTTCATCTCCTGTCAAGACTTAGATCCCCCAAGACTCAGTTGGATCCCCTGATTGCCAGTCTTCACCCCCAGAGAACCCCATAAAGGTATCACTAGTTGTTGGCTCCTCACAGATAGCTTGTACTTCTCTTATCTTAGTCCAATCCATGGTGTCTCCTTCTTCTCCTTCACTCATTGACCCATCGTCCCCAGAGAATCCCTCAAACGACTCCTCATCTGTAGGTGCTGTAAGTATGTCCCGGATCCTCCTTCTCTGCTTCTCATAATCAGATTCCTGCTCCCGAGTAACCCTTTTCCCCCTTCTGGCACTCATACTACTGTTTGTAACGTTACTCACAGGCTCTACTACAACAGCCAGGGCAGTAAAAGTGGTGTCAAACTGAATTAATTCTATACCATAGATGCACTCAATGTCAAATCCTCCCTCATGACATTCAGGAAACTAACAAAGACCTGGTTGTGGAACGCGGCATTTGACAACTGATTTAATTCTTTGCCCACATGAAAGGAGAATGATGAATGGGATTGTGCTGGTGTCGGACGATTTGGCTCTTTTAACTGTGATGATAATGTTTTAATGTGTATAGTGCTGATATTTTAATCGTGTTATGAAGTGGTATTGTGTTGTTATTGTATATTCTTTGTATGTTAACACATGTTGTGAACCGGTCCAAATCCCTCTTTGAAGGTGAGAGGGTCGGTATATAAAACCTCAAAATAAATAAATAAATAAATAAATCCCATTCATACAACACAATGTGCAGGAACAGAGATTATGTTAAAAACTTTTCAGAGATATTCGTGAAATATTGTAAAAGGTTTCCCTGCATTCCACTTCTTGTATTCAATTCAAAGAAACAACATTTCTCATTGTTTCATTAGCTTTCCATCTGAAATTGTGTTTGTGGTTTAAATTGTACATTTCATTTGCTTTTAGTGGGTGTCCAAAAGCCAGGAATATGTATCCATTTGACACACTATTGTTCCCTAAAATGGAGGGCAAAATAGCTTGACTGAGTCAGAATAGACAAGGTATTTCCTTTATACAAAATTTTATGAGTTTTACTGGTACATCATCTGAATACAGTTGCCACTTTAATTCCTTTAAGAAGCAATTAGATCAAGTCATTAGAGCAGAGGCAAGAATGAATTAATAGGCCTATTGTAGCTGAAACTAAACAACAGGATTTGAGCCTTGACTGGATCTACACTGCCATATAATGGTCAATGTAGATCCATATAATGTAATCCACCTCGAGTCATGAGGAGAAGAGGGTGGGAAATGTAATAATAATCATCATCATTATCATCATCATTATCATAATTATATAATAGAGTTCAAAACAATAAACAGCATTCTATGGCAGTGCAGATGGGCCTTAGTCTCATCTCAAAATTCCTAATTATAAATAAATAAATGTATTTTAGCACACATAGTATTATAGGTCCCATCTACACAGCCACATAATGTGGAATAGGATAGGGGATTAGCTGGGGAGTATTCAAATGATGATTCAGCCTAATCTGTTTCAATATGGAATAAACTTGATTATTCAGGCTTATTCCAGGTTTTAAAAATAACCACAGTTGTATGGATCTTACTACGAGGTCTGCCCCTTTGCAGTTATTGAGGCAGGTATGCCTAGATACCAGCAAAGGGACTATCCTGTTTAAGGAGCTCCACTGGCTGCCATTTATTTTCCGGTCCCAATTCAAGGTGCAGGTTATCACCTACGGTTTGGGACCTGCCTACCTTTGTGACCATATCTCCCACCATGAACCATCTTGGGCCCTCCGATCTTCCAGGGAGGCCCTTCTCTCACCCCTGCCAGTCTCTCAAGCTCGCCTAGTGAGTACAAGGGAGAGAGCCTTTTCCGCTGTGGCTCCCCGACTCTGGAACTCACTGCCTGGAGAAATTAGGAAAGCCCCTTCCCTAGAAATCTTCAAAAAGAACCTTAAAACCTGGCTCTTCTGCTGCGCCTCTGATGGGTAGGTATATAATCCCACATGATTGCTCTGCCTCAAAGTTCTGTCATTGGAGTATACGTCCTCCCTCATGGGAAGGCTTGATTCCACAACTCCCGCTAAAATGAGCCCTCCTCCATAAATTACCTGCTTCCCTCTTTTATCTCACCTGAGTTTTTAATTAGTTTTAATCAGTTTGTCTTTTTAATCACTACATGTAGCCCACCCATTATTATTGTGCCTATGCATATTTTTATTTTTGATATTGTTATGTATTCATATGTTTTATGTAACTATGATGTTATTGTTTATTGCTCGCATTTTCGGATTGTGTTTTTGTTTTTGTTTTTAATTTTAATTGTCATTTGGGCTTGGCCTTATGTAAGCCGCTCCGAGTCCCCATTGGGGAGATGGTGGCGGGGTATAAATAAATTTTATTATTATATATTATTATCTCCTGGGATTGCCATTCATGATCCCAGGACAGAGTCCCCATAGCCACCCTGTCTTCGAGGCAGAAGCAGCCCAGGGAGGAGGGATGGCAGAGCTAGCCTTCCCTACTGCCCCCTGTTATGCCTAAAACAGAAACAGCCCACCAATGAAGGTGCGAGGCTTGCTGGGGCTCCTGGGGCTTGAAAATGACACCAGGGAGTTTGGAGAAGAGAAGAAGGCATAATTTCCATACATCTTTACAGAGGCAGTATTACATGTGCCTCTGTAAAGAGGCTGTTTTGAAAGTTTGGAGGCAAAACAGGGGGCAGGGAGACAATGGCCATGCCCATTCATGCTAATTGCTAATTGGCGTACGTGGGTATCTGGGCACACACACCCTCCATCAGAAGGGTGTGTGTGGTTTCAGACCAAACATGTGGGTGGCATTAGTGTTTTAAGTGCTGATACCACTTGCATTTTGGCCAGTGTAGAAGAGGCATCTCTAAATCGTGCTGCTGACTGGCACTAATATTCTATAAAACCACTGTTGTCTTCCTGACTGCCTATATAATCATGGACATGTGCTCTGTCATTTTCTGTTGTAGGAGGGTTTTTTTTTTTTTGGAAGTGCAGTTATTGAGTCCTGCTTCTGGATCATAAAATAATGGTGTCAAAGAACTGTTGTTTTCTGCTTGAGTTTTGAATACTCCTTAAAGTGAATCCAAGAATCATTTTGGACAAAATAAACATATGATTGCTTAATATATAAAGATCTGTGCTGCTGGTACAAAGTCATATGAATCTTAGCAGTGTGATGAGTACACAATTGAGAACACATTTCTTTTTCTCTTTCCAACCTAGTTACCACAAAGCTCTCAACCTGTGATTGTCATCACAGTTTTCAGAAAAGCAGTCATTTTATTGGGCTCTCAACTTTGTAGGGCATTTCTCTGACCCATTCACAGAAAAATCTTGTGTGCATGTGCTCTTCAAACCTGTTTTGATAAGAACCTGAAAAGAACAAGTTTTCCAGAATATTACAACAAACTGCTGGCACAGTGGAAAGCCACCAGAAGTATGCTGGTGGAAATATACATTCAGCCAGCACTCAAATGGTTTCTTGGCTCAGTTCTACTATCTTTAGTTTCTCAATTTGAAGTTTATGGTAGCTTTTTAATATAACAAAGATCCTTATATTAATATTATTTGGGTTTTGCAATCATTGAAGGATGTTAACAAAGTAACAAATATTTTCCTTCAGCAATAGTTTTCCTTATTAGAATGATTCATGGCACACATTAGCTGTTTCTCCTGGTAAGTATGAGTCAATAAAATCAAGATCAATATATCCTATGGTTCATTGAATATTAACATCATGAGTGTTATTTTGGCAGCATAAGAGAAACAGGGAGGTCTGTCCTGTGACATAGATTACAAGCAGAATGAAATATCTTTTGACTGAAATGTTCAGTATAGAGCTCAATCTGGGAAGGTAACATAAAATCTTTGCATAGGCTTTGTTTTGTAAACTGCTCGATCAAAGGGAATGTACACCACTTCCTGAACTATTACAGCCTACATTAGCAACGTGTTATGGAGCGAAGGAGCTCCAGTACAAGTGAGAAATATGGAAAAATCCACATTCCATATCCATGATATAAATCACATATTGATTTCATGATCAAGACTCAAATCCTACATTTGTTCTTTTTAAATCATCACAAGGCTTTTGAAGCATTTGTCATTTTTGTTCCTTGCTATAGGGAAGCCCATCTGGAGCAGGGTTTTAGCTGTGGGTGTAGAAAGCCTTACTTACTTACTTACTTACTTAGGCGATCCCTCATAGTCCGAGGATTATGGTCCTCCAAGTTCAGTGTCCTGGCGGTGGGTCCGTAGGTGACTGTGGAGCCCTATTCTTGATCTGCATCTTCTCCCGCAGTGAGGGCATTGGTTTCCAGGTGGAAGGCGGTCCCGGTCGGGGTTGGCTTGATGCACCTTCCTCTTGGCACATTTCTCTCTTTCACCCTCAATTCGCGCCTCTTCAAATTCTGCAGCACTGCTGGTCACAACTGACCTCCAGATGGAGCGTTCAAGGGCCAGGGCTTCCCAGTTCTCAGTGTCTATGCCAGAGTTTTTGAGGTTGGCTTTGAGCCCATCTTTAAATCTCTTTTCCTGTCCACCAACATTCAGTTTTCTGTTGTTGTGTTTGGAGACGGTAGTTGGGCATCTGGACAACGTGGCCGGTCCAGTGGAGTAGATGGTGGAGGACCATCACTTCAATGCTGGTGTCTTTGCTTCTTCCAGCACGCTGACGTCTTCCCAAGAGATTTGCGGGGACTTTATACCAGCAGCACAGATGGAATCATTCCAGGAGTTGCATGTGACGTCTGTAGACAGTCCACGTTCCGCAAGCATATAGCAGGGTTGGGAGGACAATAGCTTTATAAAAAAGCACCTTGGTGTCCCTACGGATGTCCGGGTCCTCAAACACTCTCTGCTTCATTCGGGAAAATGCTGCACTTGCAGAGCTCAGGTGGTGTTGTATTTCGGTGTCGATGTTGACTTTGGTGGAGAGGTGGCTGCCAAGATAGCGGAAATGGTCAACATTTTCTAATGTTACACCATTAAGCTGTATCTCTGGCATTGGAGAGGGGTTGGCTGGTGACTGCTGGAACAGCACTTTGGTTTCTCGATGTTCAATGACAGGCCGAGCTTCTCATAGGCTTCTGCGAATGGCTTGTAGATCTTCTTCTGAATGCGCACAGACGACATTGTCATCAGCATACTGGAGTTCTATGACAGATCTTGTTGTAACCTTGGAAAGCCAACTCTGTGCATTCTTTGGTCTTCTTCAGGCAAGTCCCTTCCAAAAGAGGGTGTAGCCTCCTTTTTCTTCCTTCAGCTGTCCCTCTCCTGCTCTCCGGGTCTCCTACTATGTCGATTTTAAAAGGTCCCAGCTCCCTTGCAATGATAGCAGTTCTGCGTTCAGGGCATTCACTATCTGTGTTGTTCATCAGTGTCCGTATGTTCCATGTACCGAAGTTCATTTTTCTTTTTTGGCCACAGGGTGATGACCCCACTGGATGCAGCAGTCCAGTCAAGGATAAGAGAGGCAGGCTATGTTGAGGGCACCTTTTCTAGCCCCTTTCCCGTGTTGGGTGAGCAGAATGGGTCCTAAAAAGGGCTGCTCAGTCATGGATACAGCTGCCGAACTACTCAACTGCCTCGGATCTTGAGGTAGAATGACTGAGTCTGTACCCACCGCCCATGTGCCAGTCTGTGACTAGGGGCTTCCAGATTTCACAGTCCTGTCCCTGTCACCACTCGCTGATCGTCATGGGACTTTTGTTGGGTTTTTTCAAATTTTCTTTGGAAGACGCCTGTGCATGAGTTTTTTTTAATGTGTGGAGGTCAGTGCACAGCTGATCAACACACAGTCTTCACAGAGTGAGGTTCCACTGGTGGTGCAGTTTAACACAATGGCTGTGGCTTCTCAGTCTGTTGCAGTCTTCTTCCACCTTCACAGCCGTTGTAACATGTATCATGTTATCCTTTGCCTGCTCCGCCATTGAGGTCTTTGGGCCTTCGGACTGTGCTTGGTCTGGAACCTCCCCTGCGGCCACTCCTGGTGGTGCACGACTCCAGTTGTTGGGAAGCCCCTCTAGTTTTTAGCTGTGGGTGTAGAAAGCCTATGACAGTATGAACATAGTTATGCAAACAATCTCAAGTTATCAACAGAATTATTTTACGCCATTATAAATAATTGGGGTTTTCTGTATATTTTATAAAAATTGGAATTGTTTTACAAAACTAAAATTGAGACTAAAATGCTAAATATGGACAACTACATCCCATCTCTATTTTCATTTCCCATGGGAGTCCCCTATCTCTACCTGCTTGCCCTGCCCTTCCCCCGCCTTCTAGCCATTTATTGACTGCTGGAGAACAGGGATTGGTGGATTTATTATTGCTACACAATATTACACAAAAATGCATCATCTGGAACCTCCAAGAAGTTCAGGAACTTTAGAAAACCAAAGATTGTAGAGATAAATCAGGCAGTATTCCACCAACCTGAGCCCTCCATCAGCCATTAAATGGCTATATCTAGGGACCAAGGAGACAGATTTTGAGGGCATGGAAGCCACTACACAAGGCAGATGTTAAATTTCTTCCTCTATACCAATAACAAAAAAGAGAGAATTATATACTGGTTTGTGCTGACATATGTACCTGATAGTATAAAATTCTAAATTTAACTAGCCAATTCTATTCTTTTTTGATGTGACTTAATTCAAAAGAAACTCTCGGTAACAAAAAAAAAGTCATTTGTTCAAAACACTTGGGACTTGCCTTTCCTAGCATAATCTGGCATGGGTAGGAGAGAAAAATAAACTCTATACGGATCAAAATTTGGATATAGTAAATGTCTACATGGAAGAAGGATATATAGTCATTGGTCCCATTGAGCATATATGAATGGTCTCTTTGTTAAATAATAATTAAACATCATCAACAAAAAAGGAGATATTTCACTTTGATTCAAACTGATATATACAGCACCCACAAACTCAAGACAGTAAACCCAGAAATTTTGAAAGAGTAGTCAATTTTTGTCTGCCATCTCCCAAATAAACATATTCTGTTAACTAAGTTATCTTTGCAGCCTTCAAAACATTGCCCATTCTTTTCTTCTTTGGTCAAAATGGGGAGAATATTGTTCTTTGGTATCTCTTACCAATGCTATCCACTTGAACACTATCATTTATTCATATACAATATATATCATTTCGTCTACTGAGAAGAACTATTGAAAGTCCCAAGGCATAGACACATAAGAAATAAATAAGAAATAAAAGCACAGCCTCAGTGAACAAACTAGAGCAGAATAAACTTACAGCCATGAAAGATATTGCTGTCAAGGCAAACACAAGCCTGAATGTGGACAAGTTGGCCCTTGAGTCCATGAGTGGGGCAAACTGTCAGAAATACTCAGTCATAATGTTCTCCATTGTTTTACTAGCAGCTGCCCTTCTATTACCGTTATAAAAAAACCCTGCAATTTTATGAATAATTTCTGCATACCAATTTTGTGGAGAAGACTATGGATTACAGACCATTTTCTGTAGTAAAAATTATTTCAGATTTACTGATGGTACCAATATTCTCAAATATGAAGACATATGTCATTTCTAAAACACAACAACAAAAACAGTTCCTTTATTACCTGACAGCAGTTTGTTGTACACTGTGATGATACATCATCCATTGAACCTAATAGTAAGCTGACATTTTAATGATGATATACCCTTGTTTAAGTCTAAAGAAATTAGACAAAAATCAGTTAAAAATGTGGCTCAACCTATATATAAGTCAATAAGAATATTGTGTCTTAAGTCTTATCAAAAAGGAACAACCCCCTTCTCTTAGTTCATCCCAGTAGAACTGAAAAGAAGCACTGCCCCCCTTCTCTCGCCCCCATGACACCAGTTCTGGTCTTTTAAAATGCCTGGGTGGTGAAATGGCAGTGGTGTCCTGGGGTAGCTACCTCCCTGAGGTGGTGTTAGTGCTTCATTGGTGTTTAGCATATATATATATATATTAAAATATATACATAATTATGGTTAAGAGTTTTCTGTGTTTTTAAAGTAATAGCTAGTCTAACCATACATTTTGTATATATGTGTGAATAATGATTGTGTCCTTGGCAACCAATGTACTGCACATAGATTTTTGTTTCTGGTTCTTCTATAAGAATACAAATAGCTGTATTGTCATGAATGACTTTTCAATAATTTTAAAGCATAGGTTCTTTTTATTGTAATTTCCAGTGTGAGAAGGTATATCAGATTACAGAAAACATTTAGACATACAGACATTGGACACACAGACATACAGATTCTATGCAACTACATTGGATTTACAATTACACTGGTCAACAAACAAACAAGGGGAATTACATTTTCACATACAGATTCTATGCAACCACATTGGATTTACAATTACACTGGTTAACAAACAAACAAGGGGAATTACATTTTCACTCAACATTCACACACATGCACATGCATTCATCCACATGCATCCAAATATTACCATATCATTTTCTCCCTCCTTGGAGAAGCACCTGTTAGGCCAGACCCTGCTTTCCTGCAGCCTGCCAATGTATAGTTCCATTACTTTCATAATGCCAAAACTTCAAAATGCCAAAATGCTAAAACTTCTTTTCCTAAGAACAATGCCAAGGACCAGATCTCTGTTTTCCATACAGCAGAACCTGGCTCCCTGCACAAAATCTAAAACTCCAAAAGTGCACTTCTTCCTCTTCTCTTGAGAAAGAAGCCCCAAAGTGACCAGACTGCTCCCGTGCAGATCTGCCACTATCTGAATACACCATCTCTCTCCTTCCCATGGAGCAGAGCATGGTGTCTCTGTTTGCAACAATTTGAGCGTTGTTAGACTGAGTCTTTTATAGCAATATTCTGTTGATGCAGTCCAAAAGTTGTAAATTAATGATAGACATCTTCCATCCTAGATCCATCTCAGTGTTGATCTTCTTGATTGGTGTTAGCAAACACAAGGCTTGTGTTGACTTCCTTCTTAACATAAGGAAGGTTGCAAACATTTCCTTTATCACTGTCCCGTTCTTGTCAGAGTTGCTCATTAACAGGTTTTTGATCACAGTTCCAGCAAGCAGGTAGTTAGTCATTGCAGGCCTTAATATTATACTGGTGTTTCCAAAATTATTAACTCCATTCATACATCTACCTTCCATTCTTCCATTCATTCCCACACTGCCACACATAATTAAATTCATATTTGTCAAATCTGCACATTGAATTTCTTATTACAGTATGATAAATCATTCTAAGATATTTGTTCTAAAGTCATTTTGTGCTAAAATGTACAAAATTTCAAAACAACACAACACTCATTGGCTAGGAGGAGAAATGTGAATTCTGTATAGCTTATGAATACATATAGAACTAGACATACAATGTAGGCATTTGACAATATAGGGTTTTGAAGATTCAGTATGGAATCATGCCACATTTTAGCTCCTTGTCATGTGTTTTGAGCTGGATTAGACCCACTTTATGTAACCCAAAGAAAGTTGTATAATATCAATTCTAAAGGATGAATTGCTGCATCAGGAGCTTTATGGCAGGGGAGAGACATCCTCCAGCTGATAAGAGATGGTGTCCCCATGCAGCAGGCATGGACAAACTTTGGCCCTTGGACTTCAATGAAAGGTTTTTGTGTGGGTGCCACCTCAAATACAATATTTTGTATTTGTAAAAAATCCTACAAATACAAATCTTACAAATTTGATAAGACAAACAAATTGCAAATGAAGTTTTGCACAGTCCTAATGCATATATCAAAAAATGGAAACCTAATTTATAGAAATTTGTCGTATTTGCAACCCAGAACTAAAATTGGAAGAATATTAGCATAAAAATGACTGCTACATATCATATGTACTAGGCTTGTGCATAATTTCATTTTAATTCATATTTCAGGAAAAATTAATTAAATTTGTGCATACAAAGTGATATTCAAAACATTCAGGAAAAGTAGGGGTGATTTAGAAATTGAAACAGTCACCAATCATTTTTGTTAATGTTCTGTAACATTTGGATGTCTCCCAAGGTTAGTTTAATTTTCAGTATAAGCACTAAGCAGAATTAAGCAACTTTGACAAAACCAAGAGACCATAAAGTGATTTAAAAATGAATCCTTTTTATTTGGCCCCATCATCGCCATAAGGAAGCCATTGTGTGTGGGACTACAGTTAATAGGCAGGAGACTGAGAACACAGCCATTTAAAATGTAGTTTGGAAAGGTGAGGCTCCTAGTGGCAGATAATGTAAAAGGCCCTGCCCTGAACTACATTTCCCAGAATGCAGTGCTGCTCAGTATGTGAAGGACCCAATGAGAGCTGGCTGCAACAGCTGCCATTTAGTCAGTCTAACAATAATAAATAAAATTATTGAAGCTGCAAAAAGAACTAAGTAGAAGCATTAAGAAACTTTGGCAAAGTCAAGAGAACATAAAGTGCTTTTAAAACCATTCCTTTTACTTTGGCCCCATTGTCACCACAAGGAAGGTGCTGTGAGCGGGACTACATGTACCCATGTCATCCGTATGATATATCCAAAGCTACAATGCTAACATGCAAAGGGATCTTTGAAACAGAAAAAAAAAATAACTTGGTAGTATTAGCTTTCATTTGATGAATTTGATGAGATAGAATTAAATATATGAAAATCTATGCTACTATTTATTTCTGTCAGTTAGGACATTATCATATGAGGCTGGCAAACCAGAACTGCAATTGGTATTGGTAACTATCATATGATGTTATGTACACCCAGCTACTGATTTGTCTTTCCCCCATGACTGTAGTACCCTTTTAAGGTAAAATCCATCATTAGTTCCTGATTCTATCTTTCCACAACTCACCCTAGAGTGATCATTCCTTCCACATGTGAGTCAACCTGCCAGGAGTCATGTTATATCAGTAGGCTCAATCCTATCTTTTCCTCCTCTCGACTCTTTTCCTCACTATTCCCAAGCATGCTGTTTTCTTTTCATTCTTTCTTTTTCTTCTTTTGCTATTTCATTTCATTTCTGTTATTTTTTTCCATGTTCCAAATTATAAAAGCTACAAGACATGCTAGGTCGGACTTGAGTAGGAAGGCAAGATTAGGAAGGTTGTGTGGAAGATTGATCATAGGACCACATAGTTCCAAAGCAATGCAGTTGTGATAATATGGAGAAGTACAATAGGGAGTGTTTTAGAATCGGAATATATCAGTTCCCTAATCTAACATGAGTGAGGCAAGATAGCAGGTTAATGTGATAAAGTCCTCAGTCTCAAATATGCTATAAGATTGCATACTTATCAGACTAATATCTTTGGATTCTACCACTATAATGTAGCAGTTACAGAAAAACTAATGTTCACAATTGATTCCAATATATAGACATCTAATTCATTTAGGAAAAGAACATTGAGGAAAATGATTTTGGATAATTTATGGTGAGTAGCATAGTATGGCAAGCTTCATCCAGAAGAACAGCCTCATGCAGTTTCCAAAATGCAAAATGGGTGCTATTTTAAAGACTGAAGATGTGAAGAAGCATTCAGGGAATAAAATGTATGTTTGATTTGCCTTTCAGTGATGGTTCCCATAATTTTTTTTACAAAAAAAATGACTTGCACAATTGCATGCTGACGTAGTGTCCCTAACTAGCTCATCGCAATGGGGGTCAATATAACAAAGATTCTAATTAATTCTGATTCTAATTAATTCAAAGGGTTATTAAAATAGGACCATATATTACTGTCAAAAATAGTATCTGAAATGAAACCAGATTGAAAAACAGTCACCTCAGTGCAAGGTGTTCTCCTATAGCCCGACATAGCACCAATTACATAGGCACTGACAGTGGCCAGTTTAAATTACTGGTGAAGCATCTGCTCTGTTACATAAAAACATCATTCTTGCTGCTTAATATGTCAAAAATGATGTGACCTATTTAAGATTGCAAAAAACTTGGCACAGCTGGCTTGAGAGGTTACAGCAGGAAACTTTCAATTCATTTTCATGATCTTTGCTAGATCCTTACTATCTCACTTACTCATATAATAATATTCTTTTGAGCCAAGTTGTTCACCAGGAAATAAACAAACTGGACCTAGAATACTACTAATCTCCTTCTCTACAGATAATTTTAATTGATCTAAAGACTGATTGACCAAGGTGAAAAATTAAAACAAGCCCTTTGTCATTTGTCCCACGATATACAGAGGTAAATAATACACAAATACTGAATGGTCAGATAGAATATCTGATCATGGACAATCATTTTTGTGCCTTACACACTCATTTTGAGGTAGTATCATTCAGTACTGTTCTGCAGAACTACCTGTCCTGAAGGTACTAGCTAGCAACTACCATGTAGACCAGTGATGAGAATGATCTGGGAGCTTTATAGTTAAGCATTCCCCTGCCACCAGCGAGGTACTTAAATTGAGACTAATCTCGAGAAGATTCATGCAACCTTGGAAATGTGTCTGCGTACTACCTTTGTAGTGAATTATCAGAAGCAGCAACATCATTATTACTTATAGCTTTCTAACTACATATTCAATGAAAACAATACAAAAATTCAATAAAAGTATATTGGCTTCTCTAAGGATAGAGTTCCAAGGTCAGGGGCAACCACCAAGAAGGTCATCTCCTTGTTCTCACCAAATGAGCCTGGGAAGATGGTAATACAGAAAGAAAATCTTAGTGCTATAGTGATCTCACAGTGGGGCATATGGTCACTAAAGGTTTCCCTGTATCCTGGTTATAAATAATTCATCATGCACTATGGAATTGACCTTATAGACCAAGCCTGCACAACCTGTGGCCCTTCAAGTGTTTTGGACTCAGTTTCCCAGAAGCCTTGGTCAGTTTGTCCAGTGACCAGGAATTCTGGGAGCTGAAGTTCAAAAAACTTGGAGGGCCACAGGTTGTGCAGGCCTGATATAGACATTTTTGAATGAGGGGAAAACCTGATCTTGTCTTAAATTCCTTCTGGTAGATGACTCTTTTAGTCCAGCTGTGTAAGCTTGCAAAATCCTTTTCATTATCTTTAAATGAAATTTACACCTCTTCATGAATGAAGAGGTATAAATACAGATCTTTTGGGAAGTTATATGATGGCCTGGGGCCACCAATAAACCTTTGGAACATCTGATTGTGCCTTGGTAGTGAACTATGGAGATCAAGGGCTATGATGTCCTACTTTCCATCAAAGTCAGAAAGCCTTTCCAGCTTTAATATTTTTTTTTTTGCTTTTGCTTTTATTATTGAAAATGAACATGTTTGTTTAACAAATGTACACGAGAAATCAAGTGTTTCTTCTGTGTAAATCCAATGTCACAAAATTGGCTGGGCTTCCCATAGTGAAACTAGAACAGTCCTCTTCTGTGGCTCTATTCTCGAAGAATTGCTTTGTTGTTGATTATTTATTCAGTCACTTCCGACTCTTCATGATCTCATGGGCCAGTCCACGCCAGAGCTCCCTGTTGGCTGTGGCCACCCCCATTTCCTTCAAAGTCAAGGCGGTCACTTCAGGGATACCATCTTGCCCTTGGTCAGTCCCTCTTCATTTTTCCTTCCTCTTCTCCCAACATCATTGTCTTCCCCAAGCTTTCCTGTCTTCTCATCAGGTGGCCAAAGTATTTCATATTTGCCTCTAATATTCTTCCCTCCAGTGAGCAGTTGGGCTTTATCTCCTGGAGTACGGACTGTTTGATCTTCTTGTGGACCAAGGCACTCTCAGAATTTTCCTCCAGTACCACAGTTCAAAAGCATCTATCTTCCTTCACTCACAGCATGACTTCCCAGAATCTAGACACTATACTCCTATTGATGCAGGCCAAAATCAGCTTCCTTATGGAAGTGCTTTGTATTTAAAGCTTAAAACAAAGTATTCTGTTTATATGACTGAACTGAAAGCTTATGAAAGCACATTATAAACTTTAAAGTGAGGAAGACAGAATGAGAGAAAAGAAAGTAAGGAAAATGTTGTTTAAAATTAGATCAGGTCACAGTGATCTTTTCTGGAATGTCTTTAGCTGCACCAGAGCAATTTCACTTTGCTAGGGACTAGGCAGCAATTTTGAGCATTTTATGGCTCCCAGGCCTAATGGAATCATTTAGGGAGCAAAGAAGGCCTTGATCTCCTGGCACACTGAATGTCTACAGTGCCCTGTAAAATAATTGAGAACTGACAATGTGCAGGTGTGTCTTGTGGGAGGTCTCCCGCACTTATGGAAACTTTAGCCTGGGAAAGACAGAATACTGTATGTCCTGTAATACTTAGCTATTTCAATGTAACGTTCTTGGCATACGTTTGCAAGATGCTTATGCACACTCCGGGACAGAGAGTTCCACTGCTGAATGGCTCTCACAGTCAGGAAGTTCTTCCTAATGTTCAGGTGGAATCTCCTTTCTTGTAGTTTGAATCCATTGTTTCACGTCCTAGTCTCCAGGGCAGCAGAAAACAAGCTTGCTCCCTCCTCCCTATGACTTCCTCTCACATATTTATACATGGCTATCATGTCTCCTCTCAGCCTTCTCTTCTTCAGGCTAAACACGCCCAACTCTTTAAGCTGCTCTTCATAGGGCTTGTTCCCCAGACCCTTGATCATTTTAGTCACTCTCCTCTGGACACATTCCAGCTTGTCAACATCTCTCTTCAATTGTGGTGCCCAGAATTGGACACAATATTCCAGGTGTGGTCTAACTAAGGCTGAATAGAGGGTGAGCATGACTTCCCAGAATCTAGACACTATACTCCTATTGATGCAGGCCAAAATCAGCTTCCTTATGGAAGTGCTTTGTATTTAAAGCTTAAAACAAAGTATTCTGTTTATATGACTGAACTGAAAGCTTATGAAAGCACATTATAAACTTTAAAGTGAGGAAGACAGAATGAGAGAAAAGAAAGTAAGGAAAATGTTGTTTAAAATTAGATCAGGTCACAGTGATCTTTTCTGGAATGTCTTTAGCTGCACCAGAGCAATTTCACTTTGCTAGGGACTAGGCAGCAATTTTGAGCATTTTATGGCTCCCAGGCCTAATGGAATCATTTAGGGAGCAAAGAAGGCCTTGATCTCCTGGCACACTGAATGTCTACAGTGCCCTGTAAAATAATTGAGAACTGACAATGTGCAGGTGTGTCTTGTGGGAGGTCTCCCGCACTTATGGAAACTTTAGCCTGGGAAAGACAGAATACTGTATGTCCTGTAATACTTAGCTATTTCAATGTAACGTTCTTGGCATACGTTTGCAAGATGCTTATGCAAGCATTCATTTCAGCATTCATTTCAGCATTCTTTGGATCAGGATTCTGTATATGGACTAGAATCCAGCATTGGAGGGCATGGAATTATTTCTTGACAACTACATTATTGGAAGAAGTTCTTACTGAGTATTAAACTCTGCCAAAGAGAGATCTGTCAAATTTAAGATTTCCAGACCTTTGATGCCAGTCTGCAGCAGGCTATACAAAGCCATTTGCTGTCAAAGCTGTCAGTGAAAAACAATGAAAGATAAAACACAGACCAAGGCTTGTTGTTATGGAAATCAAAGAAAGCTGTCCTATTGTTGTGAGTTGGGGGCAGTTTGGATTTGAGGTTAAAGACAGCATGTCATTCAAACTGTAAGGCACTTCAAGGTCTTTCCTTGATTTTTTCTTCATTTTAGTTTGCTAGCAGATAGTATTCACCACATGGAAATCTCCCTGCTCTATATGCAAAGCCACTGGGGAAAAACCACATGAACACACCCACATCTCAGACCTAAAGTTAGGCAAAGTAACAGCTACTGAAAGAAAAAGTTTAATTGGACTTCATTTTGTGTTGAAATATGAACACAGCACAATCTCATCCAGACTGAATTGAAGCTAAGAAACTGCCCTACTTATTTATTATGTATATTGATATTCCATATTTTCTTCCTTCATAAAACGTAAGGCATGTACTGAAACCTGATATAGATCTTGTCCAGACTTAGTCTTGCCTGGGTTTCAGCTAGATAGCTATATCCTGTGACTCCTGCAAAACATTGTTTCTTACATAGAGTCAAGCAATGAAAAACAGGCCATATCTACATAGAATCATAGAATCATAGAGTTGGAAGAGACCTCATGGGCCCTCCAGTCCTGCCAAGGAGCAGGAAAATTGCATTCAAAGCACCCTGACAGATGGCCATCTAGCCTCTCTTTAAAAGCTTCCAAAGAAGGAGTCTCCACCACACTCCGGGACAGAGAGTTCCACTGCTGAATGGCTCTCACAGTCAGGAAGTTCTTCCTAATGTTCAGGTGGAATCTCCTTTCTTGTAGTTTGAATCCATTGTTTCACGTCCTAGTCTCCAGGGCAGCAGAAAACAAGCTTGCTCCCTCCTCCCTATGACTTCCTCTCACATATTTATACATGGCTATCATGTCTCCTCTCAGCCTTCTCTTCTTCAGGCTAAACACGCCCAACTCTTTAAGCTGCTCTTCATAGGGCTTGTTCCCCAGACCCTTGATCATTTTAGTCACTCTCCTCTGGACACATTCCAGCTTGTCAACATCTCTCTTCAATTGTGGTGCCCAGAATTGGACACAATATTCCAGGTGTGGTCTAACTAAGGCTGAATAGAGGGTGAGCATGACTTCCCAGAATCTAGACACTATACTCCTATTGATGCAGGCCAAAATCCCATTGGCTTTTTTTGCCGCCACATCACATTGTTGGCTCATGTTTAAGCTGTTGTCCACAAGGACCCCAAGATCTTTTTCACACGTATTGCTCTTGAGCCACGTATCCCCCATTCTGTATCTATGCATTTCATTTTTTTCTGCCAAAGTGGAGTATCTTGCATTTGTCATTGTTGAAGTTTTGGTCCATCTCTCTAATCTGTCAAGATCATTTTGAATCCTGCTCTTGTCCTCTGGAGTATTTGCTATCCCTCCCAATTTGGTGTTGTCTGCAAACTTTATGATCATGCCTTCTAACCCTTCGTCGAAGTCATTAATAAAGATGTTGAACAGGACCTGGCCCAGGATGGAACCCTGTGGCACTCCACTTGTCACTTCTTTCCAGGATGAAGAGGAAGCATTGCTGAGCACCCTCTGGGTTCGTCCATTTAACCAATTACAGATCCACCTCACCGTAGTTTTGCCTAGCCCACAGTGGACTAGTTTGTTTGCCAGAAGGTCATGGGGGACCTTGTCAAAGGCCTTACTGAAATCCAGGTACACTACGTCCACAGAATTCCTCACATCTATCCAGCTTATAACTCTATCGAAAAAAGAGATCAGATTAGTCTGGCATGACTTGTTTTTGATAAATCTGTGTTGACTATTCGCAATGACCGCATTTGATTCTAAGTGTTTGCAGACCACTTCTTTAACAATCTTTTCCAAAATCTTGTCTGGTACCAACATGAGGCTGATTGTTTGGGTCATCCTTTTTTTCCCCTTCTTGAAGATTGGGACCACATTGGTCCTCCTCCCATCTGCTGGAACTTCTCCCATTCTCCAAGAACTCACAAAGATGATTGCCAATGGTTCCGAGATGACTTCTGCTAGTTCCTTTAATACTCTTGGGTGTAGTTTATCTGGCCCCGGGGACGTGAACTCATTTATATTGGTTAGATATTCCTGAATGACTTATTTTCCAATTTGGGGTTGGATGTCCTGGCAAGACACTAGTCAATAGAAAACACAATAATGCTTGGCAAAGTGGATAGTAATAGGAAAGAGGAAGACCATGATCCATGGACAGATTCCACGAGGGATGTAATGTCTGCTTTTAGTCTGCAATAATTTGGCCCCATCTATACTGACCATTTAATACTGTTTCAGTCAGTTATTGAAGAAAGTGGTTTCAATGTGCAGATAATTACATAGGAAAGTCTGGAACCATTTTGTGGCCTCAATGCAATGTGTGATGCACAATAAGGGCTCTCTTTTGTATCTTTTTGGGGAGTTTGTTGTATGGATGCCACAGTTTGAAGACAGTTGGCATGGGCAATCCATGGTTCTAAATGGTTCTAAAGTACTTACAATACTAAAGTTCTGGTGGTGAAAACTAGGGGGCGCTGGTGCTTTGCTTCTACAGTGTTGCTAAAGTTCTGGTGGTGAAAATTTCATAACTCTAACAAAATTTCATTATTGGTGATTTTTATGACAGAACCAATTAGGAACTGCCATTTGTAATGAAACTTTGAAAGTTTTGTTAAAGTTCTGAAATGTTCACCACCAGAACTTTAGCGACACTGTAGAAGCAAAGCACCAGCGCCCCCTAGTTTTCAACACCAGAATTTTAGTTTTGTAAGTACTTTAGAACCATTTAGAACCATGGATCGCCCATGCCTACAAGATAGCTCTGAAATGCATTAAATTATCAGTATTAGATGGGGTCATTATCATTGCTGGTTTGGAGTAGCTGTCCAAGGTTGTAAAATGGTGGCTTACTATTGAATTCCCTCAAATATTTATGTATGTGTGTATGTTTAACGTGCAGCCCTATTCTCCCAGCTCCTGTGAGTTGTCAAGAATTCAAACTCAGTTTAATTCACATGTGAAGTACAACTCATGCTGTTAATTTCGTATCAGTCAAAAATTGCCTCATAGTAAAACAAGTGTACTATCACTTTTCCCAAAGGAATGGGAAATGTTAACAAATATTCAGTTAGGTTTTATAAAGTTAAATAAAGTCTAGAGTTCTATTGATAGTATGAAAAGCATTAATTTTGTATCTCCCCCATGTTTCCTGTAATATACTGACATGAATCTGGAAGTGCCATTGAAAAATGCTCAGAACAAGGAAGAACTGATCTGTTAGTTTTCTTCATCAGATATTCAGTCTGTCTAAATTCAATTCTTTCGATTCCATTTATAAAGAAACATGCTAATTTTAAGTCTTTAAAATAAGCCAAAGAAATTTTCCCTTGCTTTCAATAGCCAAATTTAATGGGTACAACCATTTCCAGCATAATCAGGAGCATATTGTATCAGCCTGCTGTATTGCTGTTAAAGGTGCAATATAAGACTTTTTAAAATAAGCTCTCAAAGCCCTCTTCCTGAAAGGATGAACTCACCACTTTCTATTTCTTATTTGAAGTTAAAGTTTTTTCCATCCTGTTTATAAAGACATTTTGCTAGCCTTTTACAAAACAAACAAACAAACAAAACAAACCTAACAAGGATCTCATCCAACACTATTTTAGTGATGTCAACTCGGGAAAGAAAAGAGTGAGATAAGTTTCATACTTTCCAGTTATTAAATATTTCCATTTTAATCCTACCCAATGCAAAACACATGTTTATATATCTTGCCTTCCCTTGTTTTGATTTATTCTACTGCAATTGTATGGATTTTCAATTTGTTTTAATTAGTTGTGATTTATTCAGAGAAAGTTTACCACCCAGAATTGAGTGAAGATTCAAACCTTGGTCCGCTGACATCCTAGCACTACACTCAAGCCACTACAGCAGGCTCTGTTTTAAGATTTATTTGGAAGAGGTTTACATTGTCTCCTGGGCAAGGATTCAAGTGATAGGCACACAGACAGATAGACCATAGACACCATAGTAATGAAATATAAGAATGTTGGAATGAAACAAGAATCTGAAAGACCAATAAACAATTCACATAAGAGATATTTGGAATAACTGAAAGAAATCCTTACATACAACTTTGAAAACTCTCCTAGTTTTATGATAACCTTTCTCACAAAAAAGAGTTCTTTTAAAACTGTAGCCACCATGGATTTTTGGTAAGCTGGCTACAGTTTCAAAACAACACTTTTTTGTGGGAGTTGATTGACAAAGAAAGTATATCATAAAACTAGGAGGCTTTTCAAAGTTGTATGCGACATTTGCCAAAATACTTGTTGAGAGAAAAGATTTTTATGATGTGTATACATTTCCAAAATTAATAGGGGGGAAGTACATCTGTAAGAAAAACTAATGAAAACCATGTTGTTTCATTTATGATAGGTGAGATCCTTGGAATTGTTCAGAGTTATTGGCTTGCATAGCTTAGCAACCTAATACATATACCACACTCAGGAGATATTCTGCATAGCTCTTCAACATATACATTATTAGCAAATTATTACAAATTAGCAAATTCAGTAGCAGTAAATATATGAAAATTTAGTTTCACATGTAATCATTATTTCCAAAAACGTAAAAAATCAGGCAGAAAGATGAACTTAAATATTTGCCCATCTCCATTTAGAATGTTTGGAATGATGGGTAAATCATATAGAATCTAAGTGCTCTTAAAGCCATATTAGTGAAAGCCATAAATATTAGTTGAACGTACCCAGCTAGACCATCCAAAGCAAACTTCATAATTTCCCTCCAAATCTTCCAGGTTCAGAAGAGGGAAGAAGGGGGGTGGCAAGGGGAGAGGGAAGAAGGGAATCAAAGCATACTTTTGTTGAGACTGTTGAATCAACCCAAGTTCTTTACTACTCCAGTCCAAATGTTCTAAGCAGTGAGGAAGTGTGGGTTATGGGCAAAACTGGCCTCACTATTTATATATCTCCCATTTCCATGCTTAAAGTAATACATAATGATGAGCTGCATGCCTCAGTCCAGGAGAAAGAACTAGAAAGGCTTCCAATCACTGTTTAAAATGTATAGAAGGAAGGAAGGACATGGGCACCAGGCAGAATTTCTTCCAGAGTGGGTAAAGTGCAATGATGATATGTTAATGTTACATATCAGTGAAGATATATGTCAGCTTAATTTGCTTATGTGGTACACCACTGGTAGAACACACATGTGCA
This sequence comes from Anolis sagrei, assembly GCF_037176765.1. Taxonomy (NCBI): domain Eukaryota; kingdom Metazoa; phylum Chordata; class Lepidosauria; order Squamata; family Anolidae; genus Anolis; species Anolis sagrei. Next base: position 63,324,564 of record NC_090023.1, on the reverse strand, counting down.
TTTTCCTTTTGTGCATGCACACAATTTCTTTCTTTTAGCATTCAATTCATGACATTTAAAAGTTTACAAACTGGGGGAGGAAATTCCTTAAAACTTATGCATAGTACAAAAAACATCAATACTCAATATTTAAAGTAATTTAAAAAACAAGAAATGAAAATTGCACAGATACAAAAGCATACTTTTTAAGAATTATTAATTTTCTTGTATCATTGTCCTTATAACATTGACAAGTTCACAAGACTTGTGAGGAAAGAGCTCCCCGTGTTTAGAATGATTTGTCTCATATTGAAGACATTTAAAATAATGTTTTATTTTAAGATATTCTTATATGAAGAGTTGTGGTATTGTCTGTAGAGAGTATCTTTGGAATGGGTATGAAGTTGAATGGCTATGCTTGATCATCATTGATATGGGTTTTCTCCCACAGCTGGGATTTTCCACAGCCACAAAGATAATCAAAGAATCCTGGGATGCAGTTTTTCAGAAAGATTTTGAATTACCCAGCAACTTGGAATTATAGTAAAAATATTTCCCAAACTAATTATCTTTATGCCCTAAAGATCCCCAAATACTACACAGCCTTTGCTTTTATGTACTACCATCAGACATCTTGGAGACTAAACCTCACTTATCCCTTTCTCCCAACTCATCTGCGCTTGTCAATGAGACATAGTTGAAAAATATGATTCTCTATCTATACTACAAAGATATCCACATTTTCTTAAAATAGTAGAGCAAATTTATTCGTTTTTCCAGGTAGAGTCGAACATTTGTATTGTATATTTCTTCTTTCAGATTCTATTAATGAAATTATTCTTAAGGTGACAACATTTTAACCTTCTTATTTTGTCAGTAGTTGTAGCAGGCTCTATTTATTTTAGGAAAGACACTTAGTATTGTCGAAGGCTTTCATGGCTTGAATCACTCGGTTGTTGTAGGTTTTTTTGGGCTATATGGCCATGTTCTAGAAGCCTCTAGAACATGGCCATAGAGCCCGAAAAAACCTACAACAACCCAAAGACACTTAGGTTTCTGATATTGTAGGCACATATATTGGAAATTTGCTGTACTTTTGACATTGTGCTTGTTCATACATGCATATTTTCTTACTATAAGAGCTAGTTCATAACAAAATTATAGATTTTTGTTTGGAACAGGGAATTTTAGAGCAGCTTGGATTGTTCATATGACTTTTCACACTATCAGCTGACATTTTAAAAGATTTTGCGTTATTCAGATTTTCACCTGTGAGGATATAATTAAACCATAAGGGTCATAAGTGTAATAAGGTTTACTTATGTTTTTTTTTTGAGACATCAGCCCTTTGGTTTCTGCAGCATAGTTACAGCACTGGAGCTCAAATCAAATATCTCTCTAGATGCCTCATTACTCCATGGGCCTTGACAGATATGTCTCTTTCCCTCTTGTACGACCCCTTTAAATGACTCCTGGATCAACATCCAATTCTCCTCTCTTACTGATTCACATCTCTCTTTCTTGGGCTGAGTAAACAAGCAAGCAACCCTGGTTTCTATGCCACACTAAAATAAGTGCCACGATTGTAGCTTTATGCTTTGCAAACATGATGTTAGATCTCAGCCAATGGGTACTTGGAATTTTACATTTGTGTATGGAAAAAATGCCACATCTCATCTCCGCAAAGACTAGAGACACGCTTCCCAAAAAACAAAAGAAAAATAAAATAGAAAAAAAGGGGGAAACAAGCAGTGAATCTAGGAAATATTGCCTGCTGTAGCTGGAACAACTGCTTCCTGGCTCTTATTACTTCAGGCATCCCAGGCTGATGTGACAGAATGTTCAATAATGATAGTGGTTAGCATATTCAAAGCTGTCTTCTACTGTTTCCAGATTGTGAAAAGAGGAAAGCTATTGCAAACAGACCATTCTCTATATAAAAGCCTTACTAAAGCAAGGATTTGGCTTGTACAAACTTATATTCTACTGGATTTACATCATCAGTATATTGGTAGTGGTGTATATCATGTAAAATTTGAAGGAGCAATTTACAGGATATTGGATCATAGCATGTACCATTCATTTCTACTGCCTTTTACTACAGAGAGTTTGTTCTCTATTTCTTTGCACAAAGAGTCAACTGTAGCAGTCAGACTCTTATTAGAAATGAGCTCAATATTAAGGCTATGCACATTTCCATTTTTTAAGGGCTCCAGATTATTCAGAGGATTCAGCTGCTGAATCCATGGAAACAAGCCAGGCAGGGAGCCACTGGAGCCTTAGATGAAACAGATCATAGCAGTTGGATCTCTTCAGCTAATGGGGGCTAATAGGGACCAATGGGGCTGAGTGAGTGGCACTGAGTCTACCTGAGGTTGATGTGGTGGTGTGTGGACAGAGCAGCCTTGCTAATCAGGAAAGCTGCTCCTCCTTCTTTGTTTATTCCCTGGTAGCCTCCTCCATCCCTTCCCAAAGGCCCTCTCCCCATGCCCACTTGAGGCAAATGGGAACTCACTTTCCCAATTAGTAGATTGGTCTTGGAGTTGATGGGGTCTACGTGTGAGGTGAATTTCATGCTGATAAGCCTAATAATAATAATAATAATAATAATAATAATAATAATAATAAATCACACAGTCCAAGATGCTTGGGAAGTGTTCGACTTGTGATTTTGTGATATGAAATCCAGCATATACATTTTGTTTGCTGTGACATACTGTGTTTTGTGTCAGTAAAATAATAATAATAATAATAATAATAATAATAGGTTGAGAAATGTTAAGGTGTAATTAACTGATTGTTTATATGTTTAACGTGCATTGAATGTACACCCTTTTGTAACTCTTTGCATCTTTTCTTTTTCTTTTTCTTTATTTTATTTGCTCTGCTTCCTATATACACTACCAACAATGAAATTATTAAATCATCATCATCATCATCATCATCTTTATTGATAGATCACCCTATCACCCTGAAGGGACTCAGGGCAGTTTCCAACATATAAGGAAAATGTTCAATGGCAAAAAGTGAAAACATTCAGACAAATTACATCAGGACAAATCATAGCCAATACTCCAGAGGACAGGAGCAGAATTCAAAATGATCTCAACAGATTAGAGAGATGGGCCAAAACTAACAAAATGAAGCTACTCCACTTAGGCAGAAAAAAATGAAATGCAAAGATACAGAATGGAGGACGCGTGGCTCGAGAGCAGTACATGTGAAAAAGATCTTGGAGTCCTTGTGGACAACAAGTTAAACATAAGCCAACAATGTGATGTGCAGGAAAAAAAGCCAATGCAATTTTGGCCAGCATCAATAGGAGTATAGTGTCTAGATCCAGGGAAGTCATGCTACCCCTCTATTCCCCCTTGGTTAGATCACACCCGGAATATTGTGTCTAATTCTGGGCACCACAATTGATGGGAGATGTTGAACAGCTGGAATGTGTCCAGAGGAGGGTGACTGAAATGATCAAGGGTCTGGAGAACAAGCCCTATGAGGAGCAGCTTAAAGAACTGGGCATGTTTAGCCTGCAGAAGAGAAGGCTGAGAGGAGACATGATAGCCATATATAAATATGTGAGATGAAGTCATAGGGAGGAGGGAGCAAGCTTCTTTTCTGCTGCCCTGGATACTAGGATGCGAAATAATCACTTAAACTACAAGAAAAGAGATTCCATCTGAACATTAGGAAGAACTTCCTGACTGTGAGAGCTGTTCAGCAGTGGAACTCTCTGCTCCAGAGTGTGGTGGAGACGCCTTCTTTGGGTGCTTTTAAACAGAGGCTGGATAGCCATCTATGGGGAGTGCTTTGTATGTGATTTTCCTGCTTCTTGGCAGGGGGTTGGACTAGATGGCCCATGAGGTTTCTTCCAACTCTATGATTCTATATGAAACAATATAATAACAAAATAACTCTAAACTTAGTAACAGACAAAATAACAGACAATAAGAATGTAAATGACCTGTATAAATGAAAACAGAAACCCCATTCTAAACTTCTCACTGACTGGATATGCATTTACCATGCACATGGTGTCCATGGAAAGATGGGGTACTCTCAAAGTTCCCAGTAAGTAGGACTTCTTGGTTGCTTCAAGTATCAATCTAATACTTCTTATCTCTGTGTAAGTAAGGTAAGTAACTAAAATTACAGCAAATTACTTACAAAATAACATCAATGTAAGCAGGTGAATTAAAAAGCCCACACAGTTTTTGGGTATTTGCACACAAACTATAGAGGGTAGGCAGGCCAGTAGCCAGGATTTTGATTGGGGGGGGGGGGTGGACGGACTGAGTTTGATTCAGGGGGTGCTGAGTCTTAGCGAAAGAGGGTCTACTCTAGCAAACCTTTTGTATCGTTACCCCAATACCCCCATGCTTATGGGATATATTGAGTATGGTGATCAGATCATGATATGAATAAACATAACAGTTTAAATAATGCACCAATAAGGCCTTCTCGCGGACCACCATGAGAATTTCAGGGGGGGGGCTGAAGTCCCCAAGCCGCGCCCCCCCCCCCCCCCCGGCTACATGCCTGAGGGTAGGATGTGGATAGGTGAAACAATGGGTATTGGTCCTATGAGTATGGGGTCATACTATATTGAACATTTTCTTGATGTCTTCAAGGGGATGTCTATGCTGTATATTGTTCTTTTTAGATCTCCACCTTCAAAGAATACATTGTAATGTCCCCTGAACTGTAAATGCTGCTTTTGCAGAAATGATAGTGTATCAGTATGGTTAATATCTAGCAGGAATCATGCCCTTCAGAGAGGAAGAAAACATGCCTGAATATTTAATTAAAGTCTGGCAACATCTTTTTTTCTTCATTACAGGGCATTATCATTTTAAAAACCTAAAAATGAACAAAATCACATATTTGATAATAGGCCTGGAGATTTCATCCAATGTTTTTAAAAGCAAAATAGTTATAGCCATAATCATATTCAGTGAAAGGTTGAAAGCTCTAGACAGATGAATAGAAAATTGGATTCAGCCCCAAGTTGAATTGGGTAGCCTCCAAACTAGTCAAAACTGAATTGAGCAGGGTTTTTTAAAAAGAAAAAAATGAGCAAAGTGTGCATTTGATCTTGTAGTTGGTTCATGGTTCTTATGAAAAATGTCCAGGCTAAAGTGTAAAACAATGGGAAGCTGAGATGATGACATTTGTCACCTGGCTTTGATTGCTTATAACAAGGTCTTTCATCCAATCTGTCGGAGTTTGTGGAAGCCTGAAGACCTAAGTGGATAAGAAAAAAAATCTGGAATAGTTCATACGATTCAGGAGAAAAGTTTTGAAGCTGTAATCGATGCAAAAATGAAAGAAATGAGATAGGACGAATGAATAAAAGAGTAATGAAATAGAAATGAAATTAATGAAACTGTACTGAATGGAAAATGAAACAAATGGGACTGCCAAATATTAAATGGAAACCAAAACAAAGCAATAATTTTTAAAGTGTATGTCCTTATTCTGAATATATTTGTGTCTTTTCCCAACTATCTGGCACCATCTATCTCCATACGCTAATATGATGAAGTCTTTGGCAGTGATTGCCTGGAACAATTGTGATGTCATGGAATTTTAGTAAAACATTGAAACTGCTTAAGAAATGACACTGTCAGCCATAAAATCTTCACAGATGAATTAATAAAAGGAAAGGAAATTTTGTATGGCATAAAACATTATGCAAGTTTCTTTCTGCAGAACTGAATTTTAATTAAGAAAAATGTGTGGGAAACACAAAGCTTCAGGTATAAAACATCTAGAACAGCAGAAGAAAAGAGTAAGATGATGATGACAATGACGATGCTCCAGTATAAAAATAGGCAAACATAAAACAAAACTAAATTCCATTTCAACAGCCATATAATCGCAGTGAAAAGAAAAAAAAACAATTGAATAGTCAGAAATCTATGGTATTTTTCAAATACCTGCTGAAAATAAAATAATGTTTTAGCTGCCATCTAAGGGTAAGCAGGTCAGGGAACATCATTTTCCAGAATATTATATTGTCACACAAAATATACACTGTTCTTCATTTCCACCTGCCATAGTGACCCAAGGACACAAAGAACAAACATTTGGCAGATGATGTTCAGGGTACAGTAATTTCATGTGCATGGAGATGGTTCTCTGCTTTCATACCGCTTAAAGATTTAAAGCACCAACACTTTAATAATAATAATAATAATAATAATAATAATAATAATAATAATTTTATTTCTTACCCGCCTCTCCTCATGGCTCGAGGCAGGTTACAACATCGCTAAAACACACAATTATCTAAAAACATTTTGTAAAAGTACACATATCAAAACATATTTCTACAAAATACATATTTAAATACACAAAAGCTTATCAATAATCTTCAACCCTCAATACAAAATGTTTTAATGCAATTCAATTTAACCTTTTATGGTGACAAAGGACAACCATAATAGAATGAAGTCCAAACAGGGAATTGTAAATGACTGGGACAGAGGTGGGAGAACAGGTAGGGCAGATAAAAAGAAATGGAAGAAAGGAGCACTACATGAAAAGGTGATTTGAAAAGAAATAATGCATATTCTGTAAGAAGGAGAATGACAGGGGAAATAGTAAATAAAGCAGAGCAATTATGTCACAGATGAAAAGCATGAATCTCAAAAAATTATATGCAGTGCATGGTCAGGGAAAAATAATAAAGTTGTAGATGATAGTGCCATTTTTATGGGTAGTGATTGCATTTTAAAAACATCCTCTCTCCACATAGTTTTGTACAACATTTCTATAAGTCAAAACATATAATCTCAGAACCCAAAAGTATTATATAGGGCTATCATACAAGGCAGGAAAACCAGTATTGAATTTATACAACACAATGCAAATTTCCCTGCTGGGTAGAATAAAGCAATGAATAAAGCATACCCTTTTTTCACTGAACACTGAATTTTACAATTTTCAAGCAACTGAAAGTTCATTGTCATATTTTGCTTGGTTTTTTTTTATTAAAAAAAATAAACTGGGTTGTGTTCATTGTGAGGGATATTTGAAGATAACTGCAACAAAGATTTTGATTTTTGGTAATCTGAAACAATACTTCTGACTGGAAGTATAGAAAATATTTGGAGGAGGTAGAGAATGCAAGATAAACTTGGTAATTAAATTTTGGACTATATTTTGATCATTTCACCAAGACAGAAAAGAAGAACACTTTCTAGCTGGTGGGTACAAAACTAGCCAATCTGCCCATAAAATATACACAGTGATTGTTCCAAGACTACTTTTTGATCTACATACAGCATTCATAATAAGTATGAAGGGATACAGATGTGTAAAAGCTAGTAGATCCAGAGTATTCCAGATTCTAGAGTTACTCCACTTATATTTTCAAATGTCTACTCTTTTAAGTTTAAAGACGTATTTGTGTCAGGGATCCCCTCCCCCCAATCTTTATGAGGATGTAATACTTTTACTGGAACAGATATTTCATTGCAGAGACTGTTATAAATTCATATAGAACCTGTTAGTAGAAAGTTCAACATGGAAATACTCCAGATGCAACATTATATACAGCCAATGGAGAAAGCCAGGTATTTCTTCCCTCGGGAGTATATGGCCTGTTCCATGTACTAAAACAGCAAATCCAAGTCTTATTCAGTAAGTAAGTCTGCTGTGGATGGAGAAAAATGTATATATGTTGGCAGTTGTTATTTTCAGGTATTGCTTCTGTTCAGGGAAAATCTTAATTCAATCAATACTTATATATCTTTAGTGGACCACATACATCTTTTAATTGCCACTTTTGCACTTTTGCTTCCTATGTCTGTCTTCTGTGCTAAATAGATGTTTCTCAAGTAAGCTTTAGCATCTTTTCTTTACATTCAGAGCTGTTCATTATCCCTCAAGAAAGAGCAACAACAGGATTCGTAAGCACTCATGGAACCAATTTAATTCAGAAGAGTCATGCACATGTCCCATTTGTGTGCATTTTGTGGTTTATTCTTTTCTCCAAATTTAATCAACAGTGCCACCAGGTGGTTAGCTCAAGTCCAACTGCATAAAATGTTATAATTACTTTCCTTTTTGACGGGGTAGTGTTCTTCTGGAGCAAGATGTAAATCTAATTTTCACTCATTGAGATAAGAGCTGAATTTCTTATAATGCACATCTGTATGCCTTAGGGGTAGGGATGAAGCAAATCAGTCATTAAAGTTTAGGTTTTCTTTTGTTATTGTCAAACAATTTTATTCTCACACTGCTGTATACTGCATTTGTTTGTTTGTTTTTTGTTTTTTCTTGGGATCTTGAAGAAAGCTTATTGCGTTGCCTATAGATTCTGTGATTACTTCATTTCAGGTACATTAGTAAGTGAGATTCTTAGACTTAAATTCAATTTTTAATTCAAAACAGGCAAACTGAAGTGATGGGAACTTGATTAACATTTATATTAGTTTTATTTATTTATTTTGAAAATATGTTTATTATAATTTTGCTTACAAATATTTTAAAAGCAGAAAGAAGGTCTTTGGGGGAGGGTGGTTGGGGATAGTTGGGTATGGGGGTGTGCAGGGATGGGTTAGGAGTGGATTGGGGAGTGGGGGAGGAAGCGACTGAAAATCGAAGATAGAGGAGAGAAGAGGAAGAAGAAGGAAAAAAGGAAAGAAGAAAAGAAAAGAGAAAAGAAAGGAAATAAGAAAAGAGAAAGGGAGAGAGAGAGACAGATACAGAGCAGTTAAAAATCAGATTAGAGACAGTTTCTTTTTGTTGACTTCCACCTTTATCTTCCCTGGGTATTTTTGGTTTTCACACTGGTGCCGTAGTTTTGTTTGGTGTTGGACACTTCTTTTTTTGGATTTTTCAAATCTCTAATTTCTTGTTTTCAGTTCTATAACTTGTAGTCACTTAGGAGTGTCAAGTCTTTGTGGGCTTCATTGTGATTCCTTGTAATTTCTGTATAGAGTCCAGTCTGTTGGGTTTATTGGTTTGCCCTCCGGGTCTTTTAGATAGCATGTTAGCAAGTCCATATCCATTATTTCATATACTTTAGTTTTATTGATACAGTGGTCTCACTGAAACATAATACAACGAAACAATACAACAAATATGACAGGATCCTTTGGATTCAGTTCCTTGGATTTATATGCACAGTGTTTTGAATGTAGATTGATCAGTAAACGCAAGGCAACTAGAGAAATAACTACATTTGAAAAACAATATGGTAAAAAGAGAGAGCAAGCACATTGATTTTTGTCTTTATGGATCATTAACAACACTTATATGTTGAATAACAAAAAATGAATTAAAACAGCACATACATCAGTCCATGGTTCAAAATATTTCTCCCTCACTTGTATTTTGATATTTAATAAACATCATTTTACACCAACATTGTAGGTAATGAGGTTTCAACATCCACAGATTTTAGTATCATATTCACTGGAATCCTGGAACCAAAGCCCCATCTGTATTGCCATATTATTCAATCTGAAATAGCATTATATGATCAGTGTAGATTCACATAGTGCAATTCAACTTCATTGAACTATATTATATGAATCTACATTGGCCATATAATGAAGCTTCAAACTCTATTATATACCAGTGTAAATGGAGCACAAACCTTGAAAGATACCAAGCCCCACTATATAGGAGATAGGAATCAGATCCAGTATAGAAAGAGCATAATGAAAAGTCATGTGGGCCAGTCATTCAAAAACTACTTCTGCAACCCTGAGTAAATAAAACTGAATCACTTTAAAAGATACCAGTTAAATGGAATTGCATAAACAAATAAAATTCTTGTGTGTTTCATGAGCTGTAGTGCCAATGATCCACCTTTTAAGAAAGCCATATTGGAAACTCTTTTTTTATCATTACTCTCCATTCAATTCAATTAAACTCCTTGATAGCATTTCTGGTTTTATTAATAATAATCGTAATCATAGAAATCTTTACAAAACCTTCATACAATTACAGCAGCTAGACAAGAAATTGACAGATACTGGAAAATAACCACAGGATGTGTCATAGATAAGTGCTGAGTGAGTACACAGACATAACATTGTCATAAAGACTGACACATCAGAGGAGATTGAATAAAGAAGAAAAAAAGAGTTCATCTGTTTATGGAATCTTGGCTTCTGATAGTTCATTTTCTTCTTCTATATGTGAATAAGGGGATATGTCTATCAATGGGCATGCTTCTTTTTGGAAGAATGTTATGAGTTGCAACGAGAAAGGGAGAGAAAAAGCACATGAACAAAAAGCTAAATGCCTTCTGGAAGTTTACTACATTGTTATATGGGGGTTTTTTTGTTATATTTTGTCTGTGTACTAAACCCAATAATCCTTACCACTGCTCTTTACTATATGACGCAATTATTATTTCAAAAAGGGTATTTACACTCTAAAACTATATTCAGAGCACTGAAATGAGGTATTTTATCAAAGTATAGATGGGAAATAAAAAGACAAGTATGATTTTTCTGTTTGTTGCATTGTGTTTGGATTATTTTTCAAAGAACTTACCAAATTTTGTGGATTCATTATCAGCCCCACAGAAACAATTATTTTAAAATATCTATGGGATATCCAAGAGCAATAAATAAATAAATAAATAAATAAAATAAAAAATAGTCTATTTCTTTTATTTGTAAAATAACTCTGCCTAAAATTTATTGGAAGCACATAGGGATCTTTTCCTATGGTTCATTACAGAGCTCCATCAGTTAGATTAGGGCCCATTTACAACCTCATCACATTGCCAAATTTCTCAGTCATGGAACACTTTGCTAATGAAACCAGCATGGAGCCTACTGGATCTCATCACATGATGCACAGCTACATCTGCAAAGTGTTCCACAGTGGGAAACTCTGGCCCTGGGAGACTACCCAGAGCAAACCACAAAGATATGCTTTCTGGCGTGTGATGGGCAAGTGGGTGGTGTGTGTGATGCAGGGTGCTGGGCGATGAATTCACCCCATTGCCCCACAATCCGCTCCACTGGCCAATCAGTTCCCCACATCAAGGACCTCCATATAATGAAGTCCTTATACTGGTTTCTTTCCTGTGCCAAGCCAAAACAAGGCTTTTTATTAAAGTTTTTTGGTGGATAATTTATTTCAAAGTATAGTGTTTTAAACTGCTTATGGGTGTAATACATGTTTATCTTGTTCAAATTATTTATAGTTTTAACCTGGAAGTGTTTAAAATGGTTTAAAATGTATTGTCTCTGAAATTCTATGATAAAGTGTTGGATAGATGCATTTTGAGGCTACACACACTCTTCATATGGAGAGATTGTTCTGAACTGACAGACTTCAATTTCCTAGGATGGATGTACACTGTCATATAATGCAATTTGAATTGCATTCTATGTTCAGTGTAGACCCATATAATGTAGTTTGAACTGCACTGAACTACAATATATGCTTCTGCCAACCTAGGAGTTCAAAAACATGCAAATGTGAATAGATCAATAGACTCCAGCGGGAAAGTAACGGCTCTCCATGCAGTCATGCCGGTCACATGACCTTGGAGGTGTCTATGGATCATGCTGATTCTTCAGCTTAATGGAGATAAGCACCAACCCTCAGAGTTGGACATGACTGGACCTAATGTTAGGGGAAAACCTTTACCTTTACTACAATATATCTATCTACAATGACCATATAATGCACTTCACACTGTATTATATGGCAGTGTAGATACAACCCAAGATACTTTGTGGATTGCTGTACATTTCCCCCTTTCCAGCTATGTAGACATTCAGGGAATGAGGAAGAATTTTAAAGAAAGCATTGTGAAATATGTTCTAGGAAAGCTAGCATCTTATTTGCATATCAAAACAAGTTGAGATGCAAGCCACTTCCCTAGCCTGATGCTATTTTCTATGAACTAGTTACTTCTGCTCTCCTTTATTCCTCAGCTCTCTCTCCACTGTAAAATGTTCACCAACACTATCTCATTTCCACTACATGCTGTATCATTCTACCATTCAGAGACGATCAGGATCTGTGGCCAAGGAACTTACAACTATATTATCTCCTAAGTAACAACCTCTAACAGCTTGGTCCAGGAAGTCATCATAGTCGGCTTTGGATTGGAAATTGGTAGCTACATGTGGAGAACTAACTACTGGGGCAGGATAGAGACAATTGTGACCCAGCCGATGCCGGCTCGCTTCTACGGGTCTACTGGGCTTGCGGTTGTTAGGCCTGGTCCAGTGGGATTGTTCCCCTTTTTAACCAACTTGCTGCTAATTCATTATCTAAAATCATTATTTAAAGTTTTAACATTAACTTGGAGCCGGCTAACCCTGGAAGATATTGTTATTCTTGATTTTAAATGTTCAGTGCTGCTATTAATAACTTCTGCTATTATAATCTTGCTGTTAATTCTGATTCCCATGGCCAATCCCTGACTCCTACCTCTTAAACTTCTCTCGACTGGTCCCATTAGTACTTTACCAATCTAGTAGCCTGCCTTGCATTTGCACTTTAGATCGCTAACCTCTCAATTATTTGGATGCTGCTCCCACATCTCATATATTTTACCTCTGCACTTTATATTTGTATTGTATTTTGCACATGTCCAGGAGAAAGGGGCAATTTGGAGGAAAGCATAGACTGCAGGGGGAGGTGCAAGAGAGAGTCCAGTATTTGAAGATGTATTTCCAGATCATGGAATTTTGCTCAGACCACTTACAGAAGAGAGGAGAGGAGGACTGGCTGGGGAGGGGTGATGGCACGGGTGAGGGGGCCCTATCGAGGTAGTAACGGGGAGGGGGAGATACAGAAAAGGGACACCCAAATTACCAATCCAGCATAAAACATATAGAAGATCCAAATCACCAATTCAGCCTGAAATATTCGAAGATCCTAAATTACCAATTCGGCTAAGAATTCGTGACAGATCCAATTTACCAATTCAGCCTAGAGTAAATGAAAGAACTCTTATAAATTTAAATCGGGCTCCTGATAAAGTTAAGCTGAGAACCCAGGATGGCGGTCCCTCCAGGTTAAGAGTGGTGCTGTTCAACGCCAGTTCAGTCAACGGAAAAACATCTATCATTCAAGATTTGATCCTTGAGGAACACGCTGACTTGGCGTGCATAATGGAAACCTGGTTGGACGAGGCTGAAGGGGGGGGGGGTAATCTCTCCCAGCTTTGTCCACCAGGCTATTCCGTGCAGCACCAATCAAGACCTGGGGGGCGGGGAGGAGGGGTTGCAATAGTCTATAAGGATACCATCCCCCTGACCAGGTGCCCCATCCCTCAGTCTACCACTTTTGAAGGTGTCTACCTGAGTGTTGGCGACCGAGATAGGATAGGGATTCTGTTAGTGTACCGTCCACACCGCTGCACTACAGTCTCCCTACCTGAGCTAGCCGGAGTGGTCTCGGACCTGGTGTTGGAGTCTCAATGGCTCATAGTGCTTGGGAGACTTCAATGTTCGTGCCGAGGCCACTCTGTCAGGAGCGGCTCAGGATTTCATGGTCACCATGGCAACCATGGGCCTGTCTCAATTAGTATCTGGTCCTACCCACAGTGCTGGGCACACATTAGATCTGATTTTCTGTCAGGGATGGGAAGAAGGTGGTGGTGTAGAAGAACTGACCATCACTCCATTGGCATACACCAACCACCACCTGATCAGGTTTAGACTAATTGGACCCCCGAACCTCTTCAGGGGTGGTGGACCAAACTGTACCTTCCATAATTCCATAGTAATAGGACATTGCAGTTAAAGTGGTGTTAAACTATAGCAATTCTATACTGTAAATATAGAATATGGAAGTTTTAGGAAGGTGATGAGAAAATGCCTAAAAGCCTTTCAGACTCCCAGACAAATACTGCACAATTTAAATAATATATAACTTGACAGATAAAATGAGTACACAGCAGGTCAACAGATGTTTGTATTAATATTGCTAGACCTGAATGGCCTTGAGGAAATAAAACTGGCATAATTAATTTGAAATTCTAAACAGGTTAACTGTTATGACAAATATACATGACAAATCAGGCATCCTCAAACTGCAGCCCTCCAGCTGATTGGGCCTTCAACTCCCAGAATTCCAGACAATTGAACAAGCTCATTAGGGCTTCTGGGAGTTGGAGGCCAGGGCTGCAATTTGAGGAGGCCTGACTTAAATTCTAAAACAGTCCAATTATCTCAGGCTGCAACCTTTAAAACATTTACTTTGAATCAAGTGAGATCCAGGAAATTGGTATAAAATACATGTTCATTATTTCTTCCTAAATACCAATAGATCAATGCATATTGTGTCTTTGATTTCAATGTGCGGTAAGAATCGATCCACATTTTAAAGTAAATTAATATAATTTGAATTTCTGGAATAATTAAATGTGTAATCAATTGGAACATGCCAATTGAATACAAAACTAGTTGAAAACCATGTTTAAAGAACCGTCATAAATGTCTACTAGTCTTCAGACTGGAAGATGTTCTCAAATAGAGCATCTCAGGGTTCTATCCTATCCACTTCAACATATTAACAAGACAAGTGGAAGGAATCCATATCACACAAACCTGACACAAAACTGGGAGGGTTGGCTAATACTTTGAGAGAAATGGACAGAATTCAAATGGACCTAGATAAACTAGTAAATTGAACAGACATCAATACATTCTAATTCAATAAAGATAAATGCAAAATTATATTGTGGCACAGCTGGCTGAGTGTCAGCTGCATTAAGATCACTCTGACCAAAAGGTCATGAGTTCGAAGCCAGCTCGGGTTGGAGTGGGTTTCCAACCAATTGTGTAGCCTGTTGTCGAGCTTTGCAACCTGAAAGACAGTTGCATCTGTCAAGTAGGAAAAATTAGGTACCACCTTGTGTGGGGAGGCTAAATTAACTAATTTATGAGGCCATAAAAAAGACCAGCAAAAAGCACTCCAGCAAAGCATGCGGGGAATGCGGAAGTACTTCATCAGTGTCGCAGATGGATGATGAAAGCAACAGCTCCCTTGGTGGCCAGAACAAAAAGTTAAAAAGCCTCTGTGTATGTCTGTATATGTTGTATGTCAATTGGTATTGAATGTTTGCCATATATGTGTACACTGTAATCCGCCCTGAGTCCCCTACGGGGTGAGAAGGGCGGAATATAAATACTGTAAATAAATAAATAAATAAATAAATTTAAGCCAGAAAAAACAAATAGGTAATGGGTTGGGGGATACATGGACCAGCAGTACTGCATATGAAAAGGAACTTGGGATTACTGTTGATCATAACTTGAATATGAGCTAACAATGTGCTGCTGAAGTAAAATGAAATGAAATTTAATGAAATAATAGAAAAATTATGAATGCTATTTTAGCCTGAATTAATAGAAGCATAGATTCCAAGGCAAGAAAGTATATTTTGCAGTGGTCAAGCTTCTTCTGAAGTAATGGAGACTAGGACTAAGAGCACTGGGTTCAAATTACAGAAAAGGAGATTCCACCTAAACATTAGAAAGAACTTACTGACGGTAAGAGGAGCTGTTCAGCAGTGGAACTCTCTGCCTCAGAGTGTAGCGGAAGCTCCTTCACTGGAAGTTTTTAAGTAGAGGCTGGATGGCCATCTGTCAGGGATACTTTGATTGTTTCTTTTCCTGCATGGGGGGTGGACTAGATGGCCCATGTGGTTTCTTTCAACTCTATGATTCTATTATTTTTAATGTGTTCAGTTCTGGAATTTTAAGAGAGATATCCACAAATTCGAACAGGTTTAGTGGTTCAATAATGGAAGCAACTGCCTTGAGAGCTGCTAGACTCTGGATGTCTCCTTCTCTGGAAGCTCTCCTTGCCTTTAAATTGTGTTTTAAAAAAGGTTCATGTTACTGACAGTCACATTTAAACATAACATATTAAAAATATGCTCTTTTTTTTGGTCATGTCAGGAGCGACTTGAGAAACTGCAAGTCGCTTCTGGTGTCAGAGAATTGGCCATCTGCAAGGATGTTGCCCAGGGGACGCCTGGATGATTTTATGTTTTTATCATCCTTGTGGGAGGCTTCTCTCATGTCCCCGCATGAGGAGCTGGAGCTGATAGAGGAAGCTCATCCGCCTCTCCCCAGATTCGAACCTGCGACCTGTCGGTCTTCAGTCCTGCCGGCACAGGGGTTTAACCCACTGCACCACCGGGGGCTAAATATGCTGCAGTTAATGGAAAACTAATTTAAACACCCTCTTAATCACATACAAGGAACAAGATGCATTGCCAGGACTTCTGTCATGCATTTTTCATCTTAAAAAGGCTTTTTATTGTGGTGTATATTTTGGATTGTGTTTTATTTTGTTGCATCTCCATCAGACATACTCTTAAAGATAGCATCAAAATATAGTTGAAACCATTCTTATCTGGAAAGAGCCATTCATAACTGCACTGAAAAGTTATGCTTCTCATGAATGAAATCTCTGTCTTGCAGAGATTTCATGTTGCCCATCACACCAAAAAAAAAAAAAAAAAAGCTGTCCTTCAGGATCAACTGCAGATTCTCAATATTATGCATGCATTCTGGGATCACCCATAACAGATTTCAAGGTCCAATAATGGTGAGTGAGCTCTGAATTAAGCAGTAAAACTGACTCCTTTGCCTTAGCTTTGATAGCTAACTGTCAAGATAAGTATAGCTGGAGAATAGAATGTTGACCTGTAGGCAGAATCTATTTCATACATATGTACAGAATGTAACTAAGAAAGGTGCTAGCTGGGGCTATGCAATCACTTTCCTTAGCAGTAAAGCGCCATGTAAATGCATTAATATCACACTTCAGATTTATCCAGAAATGAACATAAAGAACGGGAAAACTGGCTTGGGACAGATTCCTCATAGACCCAGATTCATTAAACTTTGGATACTGGCCTCGTTTCATAAACTGATTGCTGAGATCCATGCTACTAGGACGCTCATTTAAGAAATTACCTCTAAATCCTTCCATAATAAGCAGTTAGTTATCAGCTATTTCATCAAGTGTAAGGCTTTGCTTTAATGAAGTTGCTCAACTTTAATGAAGTAGTTGGATAAAATTGTCAGAAAAGTCACTGTACAATAAGCATCAAGGACAAATTTGCTCTTAGGCAGTATAATGCAGCCTGTGGTTTCTAGTTCAGTGCAGCACAAACTTTGGCACGCAAGTCTCATTGAGTTTAATGTCCAGCAATGAAAGGGAGGATATATATGTAGCAGATATCGGGCTTTCTATACACATGAATGCAGTGCCATTGATTTTAGTTATTGCAATCCCAATAAGTGTGTTTATTTTGGCTAGACTGCATCCTTGTAAGCTTTATATGAATCAAATCTGTGTTGAAATATCTGAAAAAAATGTGCAGAGGTGAAAATATTGCATATTATTCATACATCTTACTTCTCAGCTTTCATTTATATGCCCTCAATCTCATTTCATTCAGAAGGAACAACAACTGATATGGTATCTTATGCTTCTACACAATTTCTCAGTGTATAAAACACTGGGAAGTTGATGTTGGAAGAAGGGAAACCAAAAGTATTTCTTACTGTCTGTTTCAGACATACCTGAACCATAGGATCACTGGTATTTTTTATTACTGATAACCTTGTTGTTTATGCTAGGCGATACTATATATCATGTCCCCATTTTATAGTAGCCACATTACTCCTGTGGATTTTGCCTAGGAATGGAAAATATTTTACTTCGAATTTAGATTCTCCAATGAAGTTTACATATGGCTTCCCAGAAACCATTGCAGGACAATGCACACATCTATCCAATTCCAAGGATTATAATACATTGACAGCAATCATGTATCATTTACTGTAATATAAAAGTTTTTGCATAGAGAATTATACTGCAACTGGCGAGTCACTGACCCCAGGTCACAGAAACTCTCTCTTTGATTGTGCCTGGTGGGGGACTGATGAAGACTCTGGTTATGTCACTGTAACCAAGTACTAAATGATTACACTATCTGATGGGTCTCTGGAAGTTTCAATGGATGATATAAACTTGTGTGTGTGTGTGTGTGTGTGTTTGTGCATGACTAAAGGGATATGGACAGATGCTTCTCCAGATCCCCATCAATTTTTCAAGGCACAAAATAGCAGTGGGTGTGTGGACTATGGCAGGTATTTATTTATCGCATCAGGAGTGAACCAAAGGTACAGTGAAGAAAACACAAAGTTTAAGAAAACACAAAGTTTAAATGTCCTTTGACCAATAGCTGGCCACTTGGAGTGCCTCTGGTGTTGCTATAAGAAGGTCCTCCACTGTGAATGTGACAGGGCTTAGATTGCATTGCAATAGATGGTTCTGGTTTGCTCTTCTCCACACTCTCATGTTCTGGACTCCACTTTGTGACTCCATTACATAAGGTTGGCTCTGCATCTCATGGTGCCAGAACAGTCTGTTCAGTGCCTTCCAAGTTGACCAGTCTTCTATGTGCCCAGGAGGGAGTCTCTCATTTGGTATCAGCCATGGGTTGAGGTTCCAGGTTTTAGCCTGCCACTTTTGGACTCTCAGTTGCTGAGGTGTTCCTGCAAGTGTCTTAGAAAACTATTTCTTGATTTAAAGCATTGGCATTCTGGCTGATATCCAAATACGGGATGTCACTGCTTTGGTCCTTTCACTATTGGCTGCTACTTCCTAGCAAATGTCAGGTGGTACAATACTGCCTAAACAGCATAATGTCTTCAGTGGTGTAGGGCACAGACATCCTGTGATAATATGGCTTGTCTCGTTAAGAGCCACATCCACTGTTTTAGCATGGTGAGATGGACCGTACACTGAGCATGCGTACTCAGCAGCAGAGAAGAAAAGCACAAGGGCAGGTGTCTTCACACCCAAATACCTGGGAGTTACACTGGACCGTTCTCTCACCTACAAGAAGCACTGCTTGAATATCAAGCAAAAAGTGGGTGCTAGAAACAATATCATGAAAGTTGACTGGCACAAACTGGGGATCAGAACTAGATACAGTGAAGCCTATAGCAGGTGTACAGTAGGTAGTGAGGGCTTTAGTTGATGCGGAGGCAAGGAAACTCTGCATTTACCAAGATACATACACGAGCATAGAACTGACTTATGCCTCCATCAAGATACCAGCCATTGTGAGTGTGTGTAACAAAAAGGAAAATGCTGCTTGCATGATATGCAACACTTGCTGATATTCTTGCAAAGCCGCCATTAAAGGGACAGAGGCACTTACATTTGAATAAGAAACAATTTTACAAGATGTGGAAGACTGAATGTAGGAAAACACTGTAAAATTTTCATTTTCTATCCTAAAACAAATAGTAATAATATTAATAGACATTGGCAACCAGAATAGTGTTGTTCCACATGACATGCTTGAAAGTGCTGTTTAACTTTTAAAAAACTGGATTCTAGGATTGATTTTTAACTGCTTTTAGGAATCTCAAAAAGAGTATTGTAATGTACTTTAATCTTTACATTATTTTAATTGGTTTTCATATCCTTATTCCCATAAAAACCATTGTGGATTGGGAGATGATATAGAAATAATTTAACTAAATAATTAACAAATACTCCAGCAAAGGATCACCGCCTTGTCGGGGCGCTGGAGCTTGAGCACCTCAATGATGTCATGAGCGAAACTGTGAAGGGCCACCCAAGACGGGACGGTTGTGGCAGAGAGGTCAGACCAAGCGTGATCCCTGGGGAAGGCAATGGCAAACCACCCCAGTATCCTTGCCAAGAAAACTAAATGGACCAGTACAACCAGAGATATGTCGGTATGCCATTGGAAGATGGGACTCCCAGGTCGGAAGATGGCCAAAATGCTACTGGGGAGGAGCAGAGGATAAGTTCAACTAGCCCCAGATGTGATGACGCAGCTAGCTCAAAGCCGAAAGGAAGGCTAGCGGCCGACGGTACTGGAGGCGAACGACGAATCCGATGCTCTAAAGATCAACACACCATAGGAACCTGGAATGTAAGATCTATGAGCCAGGGCAAATTGGATGTTGTTATTGGTGAGATGTCAAGACTAAAGATAGACATTCTGGGGGTCAGCGAACTGAAATGGACTGGAATGGGCCACTTCACATCAGATGACCACCAGATCTACTACTGTGGACAAGAGGAACATCGAAGAAATGGAGTAGCCTTCATAATTAATAAGAAATTCGCTAAAGCGGTGCTTGGATACAACCCAAAAAATGACAGAATGATCTCAATTCGAGTGCAAGGAAAGCCTTTCAACATCACAGTGATCCAAATATACGCCCCAACCACAGCTGCTGAAGAAGCAGAAGTAGATCAGTTCTATGAGGATCTGCAGGACCTACTGGATAATACACCAAAAAGAGACATTATTTTCATTACAGGAGACTGGAATGCCAAGGTGGGAAGTCAAATGACAACTGGGATCACAGGCAAGCATGGTCTGGGAGAACAAAATGAAGCGGGACGCAGGCTGATAGAATTCTGCCAGGAAAACTCGCTGTGTATAACGAATACTCTCTTCCAACAACCTAAAAGACGGCTTTATACATGGACCTCACCAGATGGTCAACACCGAAATCAGATTGACTACATCCTTTGCAGCCAAAGGTGGCGGACATCCATCCAGTCGGTGAAAACAAGACCTGGGGCTGACTGTAGCTCAGATCACGAACTTCTTATTGCTCAATTTAGAATAAAACTAAAGAGATCAGGGAAAATACACAGACCAGTTAGATATGATCTCACTAACATTCCTAGCGAATATACAGTGGAAGTGAAGAACAGATTTGAAGGACTAGATTTAGTAAACAGAGTCCCAGAAGAACTATGGACAGAAGTCCGCGACATTGTTCAGGAGGCGGCAACAAAGTAGTCCCAAAGAAAAAGAAAACGAAGAAGGCAAAATGGTTGTCTGCTGAGACACTGGAAGTAGCCCAAGAAAGGAGGAAAGCAAAAGGAAACAGTGAAAAGGGGAGATATGCCCATTAAATGCGCAATTCCAGAGGTTAGCCAGAAGAGATAAGGAACTATTTTTAAATAAGCAATGCATGGAAGTGGAAGAAGACAACAGAATAGGAAGGACAAGAGACCTCTTCCAGAAAATTAGAAACATTGGAGGTAAATTTCAGGCAAAAATTGGTATGATAAGAAACAAAGATGGCAGGGACCTAACAGAAGCTGAAGAGATCAAGAGAAGGTGGCGAGACTATACAGAAGATCTGTATAGGAAGGATAACAATATTGAGGATAGCTTTGACGGTGTGGTGAATGAATTAGAACCAGACATCCTGAGGAGTGAGGTTGAATGGGCCTTAAGAAGCATTGCTAACAACAAGGCAGCAGGAGATGATGGGATCCCAGCTGAACTGTTTAAAATCTTAAAAGATGATGCTGTCAAGGTGATGCATGCCATTTGCCAGCAAATATGGAAAACACAAGAATGGCCATCAGACTGGAAAAAATCAACTTATATCCCCATACCAAAAAAGGGAAATGCGAAAGACTGCTCAAACTTCCGTACAGTGGCCCTTATTTCTCATGCCAGTAAGGTAATGCTCAAGATCCTGCAAGGAAGACTCCAGCAATACATGGAGCGAGAGTTGCCAGATGTTCAAGCTGGGTTTAGAAAAGGCAGAGGAACGAGAGACCAGATTGCCAATATCCGCTGGATAATGGAGAAAGGCAGGGAGTTTCAGAAAAACATCTACTTCTGCTTCATTGACTATTCTAAAGCCTTTGACTGCGTGGATCATAATAAATTGTGGCAAGTTCTTGGTGGGATGGGCATACCAAGCCACCTTGTCTCTCTCCTGAGGAATCTGTACAAGGACCAAGTAGCAACAGTCAGAACTGACCACAGAACAACAGACTGGTTCAAGATTGGGAAAGGCGTACGGCAAGGCTGCATCCTCTCACCCAACCTTTTTAACTTGTATGCAGAACACATCATGCGATGTGCGGGGCTGGATGAATGCAAAGCTGGGGTGAAAATTGCTGGAAGAAACATTAACAACCTCAGATATGCAGATGACACCACTCTGATGGCCGAAAGCGAGGAGGAGCTGAGGAGCCTTCTAATCAAGGTGAAAGAAGAAAGCGCAAAAGCCGGGTTGCAGCTAAACGTCAAAAAAACCAAGATTATGGCAACAAGAATGATTGACAACTGGAAAATAGAGGGAGAAACCGTGGAGGCCGTGACAGACTTTGTATTTCTAGGTGCAAAGATTACTGCAGATGCAGACTGTAGCCAGGAAATCAGAAGACGCTTACTTCTTGGGAGGAGAGCAATGTCCAGTCTCGATAAAATAGTGAAGAGTAGAGACATCAGACTTGCAACAAAGATCTGCCTAGTCAAAGCCATGGTATTCCCTGTAGTCACCTACGGATGTGAGAGCTGAACCTTAGGGAAGGCTGAGCGAAGGAAGATCGATGCTTTTGAGCTGTGGTGTTGGAGGAAAGTTCTGAGAGTGCCTTGGACTGCGAGAAGATCCAACCAGTCCATCCTCCAGGAAATAAAGCCCGACTGCTCACTGGAGGGAAAGATACTAGAGACAAAGTTGAAGTACTTTGGCCACATCATGAGGAGACAGGAAAGCCTAGAGAAGACAATTATGCTGGGGAAAGTGGAAGGCAAAAGGAAGAGGGGCCGACCAAGGGCAAGATGGATGGATGGCATCCTTGAAGTGACTGGACTGACCTTGAGGGAGCTGGGGGTGGTAACGGCCGACAGGGAGCTCTGGCGTGGGCTGGTCCATGAGGTCACGAAGAGTCGGAGACGACTGAACGAATGAACAACAACCATTAACAAATAAGATTGCATTTAAGATTATTCATCATAGCCTTAACATTTCAATTCTTATTTAGCTTTTTAGAATGGCATTATTGTGACGTGGGTTGGAAAGGTAACATGCAAGAATCTAGTGTCCTGAGTCTTTGGAGAAACTCTCCACCTTAAATTTAATGGGAATGTATGGTTCAGAGTATGAGCAAAACTTTGTCTGGCAGCCATACCCCTGGATCATAAAGGAACTTTTGAACTAGAATCTAATCACAGTTAATTACTTTGAATCATTGCAGGAAGATTCATGTATGTTAAAAGGCAGATTCTAGCATCATAAAAACAGACAATAGAACGAGCATTTCAAATTGCCTAAGTAATGGAAAACTATTAACATGTGTAAGAAGAGAAATAAGGTTATTAATTAAATGATTTTTGAGGGCATTGGGGGAGTGTTACTAGCCCCATGGGAGTGCTAAACACTTTTTAGAATCAACAAGGGGATAAATGCTATGAAGCATAGTTCTGATGTTAAAAGCTTTTTCATAATGTTGCATGAACCTCTGTTTAAATATTTGAAAGCTAAAAGGCAGTGATACCATTAGGCTTAGCTCATTTCTTCCTATTAGGCCTTTAATGCAGTTTTTAGGACATAATTTTGTATTCATAAACTCACATTTAGATCTTGGGCCACAAGATTTTATGATATCCTTTATATCTCCTGAAGCTTTTAAAATCTAAATGACAGGGAAAGCCATTAAGAAATCATGGTGGAGAACAACACAAATGTATGTTTATAGGTTTGCAGTGGTTGGAAGAAAACTGATATTCTAGCATTCAGCCAAAGTGGAATTGCTTCCACATTCTTTAGACAGAAGGAGGGATGAATGGGACAATGTTTTCAGCATCACAACTTTGGGATATAGCCATCTGTGGAGGTGAACCAGACCATTTAGAAGGCTGCATTCCAATATGTTATCTCTACTCTAAGCAGCACTGTCCTAAAAGTAACTCACTAATTATGACATGTGTTAATATTTTGATAGACTGTTGTGTGCCTCATTTTCTATTCATATATTATTGCCTTATAGATTATTCACAGTCCAAAGGAGTTAAAAGGCAAACTGAAACCTTGGAGTGAAGTAGTACAAACATTAACCCTGGAAATTAATATACAGATGTTTGGCTTTCTAGAAATGTCAATGGATCCATCTTCATATGCCCTGTGAGTTAGGAATTAGAAAAACTAAACAAATACCAAGATGGATGTATAGAATACTGAGGCAGGGAAAATAGAAGGAAAGAAGAAAAAGGCCCTGAAATGAAATGACAATGGAATTTATTTATTTATTTATTTACTTCATTTATATGCCAGTTTTCTCACCAGACAAGATGAATTAATAATTTTTAAAACCATATAAAATAAGTGCATTTACAGATGACTGAGGGCCCATCCACACAGGACCTTTATTGCGGGAACTCCCGCAGTAAAGTAGGGGTTGTCCAGACAATGTTCTCATCAATCCTAAATAAATTCACTACAAACCAGGAAAACCCTGGTGTGCAGTGAAATAATTTGACAGTGGATTTATTCCACACCTTCTTAGAAGGCATGAGATAAATCCACTTTTTCGGGATCTGGACTGCAGTGTGCTGGGCTAGCCCCTAGATCCCTTAGAAAACTAAGAAAACTTACGTACCCTCCATTTGAAGCCTCGCTGGGCTCTCCCAGAGCAAATGATGTACCAGGAGAGCAATGGGGAAGGAGGGAGGAAAATAGCCCCCCACCCTGTTCTCCTGGTGCATCATTTCTACGTGCCAGGAGAGCCCACCAAGACTTCAAATTGAGGGCACGTAAGTTTTTCTTAGATTTCTAAGGGGTCTGGGGTCCTGGGAAGAGGGGGGTAGGGCTTCCACACATTCCCTCTGTCTAGTGCCGAGAGAATGTATGGACACCCACCCCAGAAAGTGCAGGAGATTGGTCTCTCCACAACAAGAAGCTTCTCAGTGGGACCAAATGCACATGTATTCTGTGCAGCATAGTTTACAGATGAACATTTAGATAAAGTTGTTTGCTCCTAAATATCATTTTGCCATTTGTACCATTTTGCATCAAAAATACATATCTGCTATGGTACCTTCTTGTTGTTAGACTTTGTTTCTTTGTGCTAACAGAACTCTCCTGGCATGTGCTTGTCACAAGAAATATAATGTGCAGATTTGATAAATGTGGATTCGATATGTGTGGGTATGAATGGATGGAGTTAATAATTTTGGAGACAGCATTAAAAAAAATAAAGGCCTGCAACGACTAACTACCTGCTTGCTGGACTGTAATTAAAAGTTGCTAATGAGAATTGAAAAGTAAACTGTGATAAGAACTATGACAATGATAAGAGAAATGTCTGCAATGTTAAGAAGGAAGTCAACACAAGGCTAACCCCAATCAAGAATAATCAACATCTGGCCAGGAAACTGATATGGAGTCAACATATTTCAGGATGGAAGACATTTATCATTAATTAACAACTTTGGGATGACATCAGCAGAAGATTCCTATAAAAGACTCAATCTAATAATTCTCAAGTGTGGCAGATTGGAGGAGTCTGGTCCACCTGCCATGCTCTATGGAAAGAGATGGTGTATTCAGAAAGTGGCAAACTTGCAAGTGATCAGTCTGTTCAATTGACTCTTTTTCTCAAGGGAAGAGAAAATAGTCCATTCTGGAGTCATGTTCTTAGGGAGTTTGGTGTTTAGAAACATTTTAGCATTACGGAAGTTTTGGAACTGTGCTTCCCTGCAGGCTGCAGGGAAGCAGGGCCTGGCCCAACAGGTGTTCTTCCCCAATGAGGGAGAAAAGGAAATGGAAATATTTGGATCCATGAAGATGGACGAATATTCATATGTGTGTTGAGTGAAAATGTAATTCCCCTTTGTTTTTTGTTGGCTAGCCAAGGTAACTGTACGTTGTTGGTTACATAGAATCTGTATGTCTACTATAATTCTTTGTGTAAAAGTTCTGTAATCTGATACCCTTTCTCACAGTGAAAATTGCAATAAAAAGAACCTGGTTTAAAAAGTATTCATGACATGCTTTCTGTTTGTTTTGATTCCACTTACAATCCATGATTTACTGATGTATATTTGAGTTGTAATGAGAGGAAACCAAGGCCATCCATTAAATGCAGGATACAAAGGGTCAAGGAAAAGCACACCTTCAATTTAAGCAAAAAAATTACCCTTTCAATACAGCAACACATATCGAGATTAATGAATTGGCTTACCTGAAAGTGCAGGCTAGTTCTAAAGGTATCAAGATATATAAAAATAGCAAGGTAAGAAGTATTGTAGTGCAGCAAGCTCTTCATCTGACTGAAGCACAGCTGTTGAAACTTCATATTAGGATGTCTGTAATTACTGTAATATAATCATGCTGTCAGAAACATCCAATTAATGTTACCTAGAAATGAAGCCTCTTGTGGGGCTTAGGAGAAAAAGTTTTAGGGGAGGGGCGAAGAAGGATACACTAAAAAAAAATAATTGGATTTCTGTCACATTACTGTTCTGCATAATCAATAAAACAAAAGCCTTCAGAGGGTTGTCTATGGGCATTCATGTTGGATTACTGAAGTGATGTAGTTATTCCCTAAGTTCCCACTGTTCTAAACAAGGTAGCAATAATTTCTAAAGATTAATTTTTTATGGCTGTCAAAATCACCAGAGCCTAGCTATCATTTATTTATCTAACTCTAGGCATCCAAAAGAGAGATCATGCAAATATGTTGCTCTAAATTACTACTCTAGAATGGGCCTTCCCCATTCCAGAGCCCTACCCATCACCAAAAGGTGTGCCAAGATGTACACCAGTTTTAAATTATCTCCCTGCTACCTGCAGACACCACTAAAAATGGTGGAAAATTTACCAGGCCACCATTAGACCTCAGAGCACACTTCCTAAAATATACCATTACATGTGAGAAAGTGAAGGCGGGCAAATCACTCCTGCCCCCCCCCCCTTGTTTTCTCACATGCAATGGTACATTCCAGGAAATGTGTTCTGAGGCCTAATGGGAGCCTGGTATGTTCTTCACCATTTTAGGGCTTTTTTGGGGGGGGGCAGTCCTGGTGTCTGGGTGCCCTGATGGAAAGCCAAGCAAGGCATATGAACCCCCCCCCCCGAAAACACACACTTTCTGGGCAGTGGTGGACTAGAACCAGAAACAAGTGCATTTTTAAAACAAAATTGCTCCCGGGTTAAAGGGATGTGTGGAACCGTCTTCAGTGAGACATATGAGGAGACAGCAAGCCTTAAATACCTTATGATATTTAGAGCAGTATTGAATTTTTCCATAATTGTAAGCCACTCTGAGTCCCCTTTGAGGTGAAAACAGCAGGGTAGAAATATTGTAAATAAATAAAACAAGTAAATAATGTAAAATATGGATTTTGGATTAGATATAGCTTGACTCGGGACAGCAAAGAACATTCAAAATGGAGCATGGACATATATTCAAGCTTGGAAATAAGAGGCCCAATAGCATTTTTTTGGCATGCAGTTTTATTAGGATCAGGAGGTTTATGAACAAGAATGTATATTTTGTCAAATAATTGGATCTTCAAGTTCCTATTTTTCTTCCTATAACCATCAAATTCCATCTATACTTTTAATCACTGGGAGCCAATGTTTCATTTTATGACATACTGACATAATCATAAATTTAATCCACAAGTCCATCCTCTTTTTCAAATGCTGCAGTATTGTTTATTTAATTCTGGGACTGGCCTTTTTCCAAGTAAACCTGCTCATACAGTTTACAATCTGTTCAGTTTGTGCTTTGAGATTTGGAAAACAGAAATGAAATTAAAAATATATTGCTTGCCATGCACTCAATTTTATCTTCTTCCACCACTGTTCTCCAACACATCAAAGCAAACATAAGCTTTCCAAAGTGAACATTTCTTTTCATTTTCCTTTCATGTTTGTTGTTGTTGTTGTTCGTAGGCAACAGGCTGCATCCATTTATATGCCTCCAAGTTTTGCTAAAATCACAGGACATAAACTCTTGTCCAAGATGTTGAATTTACAAGACTATGGCATGAATTCACTGGCTATATCATTGTATTAAAGACATTTGTTAACATGTAGACTCTCCATTCAACTACCAATTCAAAAAATCAATTCTAGGTGAGAATAACCAATAGATTGAGATCTATTTGTGATTGTTGAAAAATCAATAAACCTTATCTTATTATACTTATTGTTTATAATTATTTTTAATCTAAACTGGGAGATATTTCAAGGACACACACATCTGTTACAAATTGATTGATTGAATTATTCAAACATGAAATCTACTAGTAGGTGAGGATCGGTCCACTTGGAGCAATTATTTATGATAAGCTTGAATTTCTATCTGAAAATTATTCTGTTTACTCCATGTTTCTGAGACCCCTTCCAAATTATCAAAACAGATAATCCACATTATCTGCTTTGAACTAGATTGTATGAATCTACACTGACACAACAGATAATATGAATTTTAAATGGCTATGTAGAAGGGGCCTTAGACTTTATTTAAGGGACAGTTAATATAAACATCACGATTCTTAATTTGGCAGTGTAGATGGGACCTGAGGTAGAGAGAGTGTGACTTCTCCAAAGTCATCCAGTGGATTTTTGTGGCCAAGCAGGTATACGAATGCTACTTGCAGCCTGGGCAGGGCCAGTCCTATCACTGGAACCCCTTCTACAGTGTCATATAAAATCCAGATTATCTTCTTTGAACTGGATGGTAGGCAGTGTAGACTCATAGAATCCAGTTCAAAGCAGATAATTTAGATTATCTGCTTTGATATTCTGGATTATATGGCAATGTAGAAGGGGCCAGGGAGAGTGAAGCCTCTCATGCATGCTTTCAATTAGGTACAGGGATTATTATGTTATAGATGTTACAGATTTCCCTGTATTTTTCTTCATTGGCTAAGGCTGTTGGCAGCTGCATGATTCACACTCCTGTGCTAAATTAAGGGGAAGGAGAGTATTTATTCATGCTTTTGGTTTTGGAAAATATTTGTTGCTGATTGTTTGATGGAAGTGGAAAATGCTCCCTACCGAATAATAGGAAGTATCCAAGCAGCTTTGCCTGAAAAACCACTTCAAGCTGTTAATTTTGCTCAGCTGGAATTTTATTTCGAAAAGAATTCCATTTTGCTCTTTGTTATTTAAGCAGTGCTTTATGGAAGCATCACAAACCATGTAGTTTTAGAATACAAATAAGCACAGCTCAATCCTACCTGATTTACACAGATAATCAAATGAGGACTCGGTGTTGTTCTGCATGGTATAAAGCAATGCTTCTCAGGTTGGATCTATATGGCCCTGTATCCCAAGATCTGATTCCAGATGATCTTCTTATATCAGATAATCTGGATTATATGGCAGTGTAGACTCATATAATCCAGTTCAAAGCAGATAATCTGGGATCATCTCTTGAGATTTAGGGCAGTGGAGATCCAGTCTGAGACCCCTTCTATACTGCTCTATACCCCAGAATCCGATCCCAGATCATTTACTATAAGGGTGCTTCCAGACAGTGCCAAAATGGGGAGGACAAAAAAACCCATGACCTGAGTGCAGGTACCCATACAGACCTGTGAGTCCTGGGATTTCTTCTTCCACACCACAGGTCTCCTCTGTCTCAAAACAAGATAAAGGGCAGACAGGGGACATCCGACAGAAGGTTTTTTTAAAAAAAAAATCACTCTATAATGCACTGAACTGTATATGCACACATGCAAATATCTAAAGATAAATATAAGCAGATTCACATGTGCGCATATGAGGTTCAGGACATAATAGAGTGAATTATGATGGATTTCTCCCTTCCCTTAATTGTTTATTCAAGCTCTGCTTAATATTATACAGTTTAAAATACAGAGTTTCTGAGAGTTCTAATTGATCTCAATTCATGCTTCCTTTAAATCAGCTGTGTGTCCATTTGACAGCACAATAAGCCAATCAGCTGTTTCTGGTTTTTTAAAAGTGGACATGTGCTGGGGGTATGTTTTTTGTGAGTGCAGAGATATACAGTGATGCAAACATGTGCATTTTTGGACAGGGATAAAGGGGGAACTTTTGTGTTTTTTAGCGATTGCAGCAAATCAGTGCACATTTAGCGCTAACATCATGTAGCCACCCTATTTTAAACACGGGTAATCCTGTGCCTTAGGTACTGTCTGAATGGGACCTGAGTTTCCACTGCCAGGTAATCTGGGATACACAGATGATCTGGGATCAGATCCTGGGACATAGGGGAAATGTGGAAGGGGCTTCAGACTATCTGAAGTGAGAATTAATCATTTCCACCCACATGCCAGAGTTCAGTAACATGTTTGCATCTATTTCTTTCTTTCCTGGAAACTTGCTATGGACTGGTAGCTGATAGCTTGTGGACAGGCATCGAGACCTGTCCACAAATGTTTTATAGTATCATTAACAAATAAATCAGCCAGTCTTCTCCAGAATTTCTGTTCTCTATCAGTTTGTACATCTGCTATGTATCACAGTGTGCATATAGGCAATTTTCCCATTCCATCTGTCACTGATGTGTTCTTTTACGTTTCTCCCTAATTTACAACTGGAATTGAAAAAGTTACCTTTATTGCATTACTGTTTTCAGAATTCTTCACTCAATACAGCCACTGAAAAGTATGGCAGAAGGGGTTCAGAGATAGTTAGTAGGGCTGGGCGGTTTCGTTTGTTAATTCGTAATTCGTTAAAAATTCGTTATTTTTTGTGTTAACGAAGCGATAACGAACCATTCTGGAGCAACTTAAAAACAAAACAAATTTTTCAATTCGTTTCGTAAATGCTTCATATTTCATTATGTATTCATTTCGTTATTGGTTTGAGGTCGTTTCGTTATTATTTCCGCATGTCTGGGGCAAGTTTTATAGTTGTTTTTTGTTTAATTAGTGAAAAAAAATTATAATATCACACCAACAGTCAACAACAGAGGGAGAGGGAAACTTCAGAAGTTCCCCCTGTCCCATTTGGAGGTTTTTTAGCGTATTGCGCGGTCGCGTCCACCATTAACGAATCGATTCGTTATTGTTTCGTTATTGTTTCGTTATTGTTTTGTAATTTTTTTACCATTTACAAAATTTCGTAAATATCAAACTTTTTTTTTAAAAAAAATTCGGAATTCTTTTAAATATCAAAACACAAAAAACCCCAAAAAACGAATCGATTTTAGAAACAAATTTTTCCGTTGTTACCCAGGCCTAATAGTTAGCCCAGGGTTTATATAACTTAGGAGTTGTAGTCTAACAAGCTAACTTCCAAGATAGCATTGTCGAAGGCCTTCATGGCTGGAATCACTGGGTTGTTGTATGTTTTCCAGGCTGTATGGCCATGTTCTGGAAGCATTCTTTCCTAAAAGGAAACTAGTTTTAAAATCCATCCATTAAATACATATGTGTACCTATCAGCAGAACAAATAGAAAAATTCATCACAGGATTTAGGTAGACAGGCCTTGTACAATCTGCCAATGCAAACAGCCTAGGTTGCATGCCCATCTAATTTCTTTGAGAAGAAAGTTCCAGATCCTGGAAGCAGCCAGTGAACCAGCTGAAGCTTCTGGGCCGTCTTCAAGGGCAGCCCCACGTAGAGAGCGTTGCAGTAGTCAAGGCGGGATGTGACCAGAGCGTGTACCACCGTGGCCAAGTCAGACTTCCCGAGATACGGGCGCAGCTGGCGCACGAGCCTGAGCTGTGCAAATGCTCCCCTGGTCACCGCTGAAACCTGGGGATCCAGGCTCAACGATGAGTCCAGGGTCACACCCAAGCTGCGAACCTGCGCCTTCAAGGGGAGTGCGACCCCATCCAGCACAGGCTGTAACCCTATACCCCGTTCGGCCTTACGACTGACCAGGAGTACCTCTGTCTTGTCTGGATTTAATTTCAGTTTGTTTGCCCTCATCCAGACCGTTACAGCAGCCAGGCACCGGTTCAGGACCTCGACAGCCTCCTTAGTAGCAGGTGGGAAGGAGTGACAGAGTTGGACATCATCTGCGTACAGATGACACCGCACCCCGAAACTCCGGATGATCTCGCCCAGCGGCTTCATGTAGATATTAAACAGCATGGGGAACAGTATGGAACCCTGTGGCACCCCACAAGTCAAAGGTTGTGGTGCGGAACAGGAGTCCCCCAATAACACCTTCTGGGTGCGGCCCTCCAGGAATGACTGGAGCCATTGCAAAGCAATGCCCCCAAGACCCATTTCCGCAAGGCGCCCCAGAAGGATACCGTGGTCGACGGTATTGAAGGCCGCTGAGAGGTCCAGGAGCACCAACAGGGACACACTCCCCCTGTCTAGCTCCCGGCGCAGATCATCCACTAAGGCGACCAAGACCGTCTCGGTACCATGTCCCGGTCTGAAACCAGACTGTGCCGGATCCAGATAATCCGTGTCTCTCAAGAATACCTGGAGTTGTGAGGCCACCACGCTTTCCATGACTTTGCCCAAGAAGGGGAGATTGGAAACAGGCCGAAAGTTGTCCAATTTAGTGGGGTCCAGTGATGGTTTCTTCAACAGCGGCTTTATAATAGCCTGTTTTAGGCTCGCTGGAATCTTGCCTTCCCGAAGGGAGGCATTCACCACCACTGTTACCCACTCAGCCAATCCCCCTCTGGCCTCCCTCAGAAGCCAGGATGGGCAGGGGTCTAGGATGGACGTGGTGGATCTCATTCCTCCAAGTATCTTGTCCACATCCTCGGGTTTCACAAACTGAAAAGAATCCATCAAAATAGGACAAGCAGGTGCTCTTGTTACATCCTCGGAGACTGCATTTAACGCGGCGTCCAGCCCAGAACGGATCAAAGCGACTTTGTCTGCAAAGAACCGAGCAAATGCTTCACAGCGCGCGACCGAATTGTCAGGGCTCCCACCTGCGGTGGTGGGAGTTAAAAGACCTCCGAAACAACTCCGCCGGACGGTTCTTTGCAGACGCAATAGTGGCCGCAAAGAAAGTTTTCTTTGCGGCCTTTATTGCCGCGGCATATGCCCTAAGAAAGGACACAAACCGTGCTCGATTTGACTCGTTCGGATCCGAACGCCACACGCTCTCTAGTTCCCTCTTCCTTCGCTTCATCACTGCCAGCTCCTCAGTAAACCAAGGGGCTGGTTTAGCTCGGCTACTTGAGAGGGGACGTTCCGGAGCAATCATGTCAATAGCCCTGGCCATCTCCCCATTCCAGAGAGCAACCAAGGCTTCGACATGGTCATTAGTATAAGTATATGTTATGTAATAGTAGATTGTTGTGTACTGTCTTGATTTATTGTAAACGGTCTTTTCTATGTTGTTGTTCACCGCCACGAGTCG
This sequence comes from Anolis sagrei, assembly GCF_037176765.1. NCBI lineage: Eukaryota > Metazoa > Chordata > Lepidosauria > Squamata > Anolidae > Anolis > Anolis sagrei. The sequence continues at coordinate 63,291,470 of NC_090023.1, read as the reverse complement.
CCCTAGGGCTGAGAGTGGCGGTCAATAAGTGCAAGAAATAAATAAATAATAAATCAATACCGAGGTGGCGGGAAAATCCCCAAGAGCCGTCAGGAATCCATTCGGATCCATCAGCCTCCTGGGGCGGACCATCTTAATGGGTCCTCCACCTTTGCAGAGGTTAGGGGGCGCAGTGAGCCTAAATCTGATCAGGAAGTGGTCGGTCCATGGCAACGGAGAGATGGACAGCTCCTCCACACCGCCACCCTTTTCCCATCCCTGGCAGAAAACCAAGTCCAATGTGTGTCCAGCACAGTGGGTGGGGCCAGATATTTGTTGGGACAGCCCCATGGTTGCCATGGCAGACATGAAGTCCTGAGCCGCACCTGTGAGGGTCGCCTCGGTATGGATGTTGAAGTCTCCCAGCACAAGGAGCTGTTGAGACTCCAACGCCAGGCTCGAGACCACCCCCGCTAGCTCAGGTAGGGAGACTGTAGTGCAGCGAGGTGGACGGTACACTAACAGAATCCCTATTCTGTCCCGGTCACCCACCCTCAGGTAGACGCATTCAAAATTTGTGGTCTGCGGGATGGGGCACCTGGTCAGATGGATGGAATCTCTATAGACCACTGCGACCCCGCCTCCCCGACCTCCGGATCTCGGTTGGTGCTGTACGGAGAAGCCCGGAGGACAAAGCTGGGTCAGATTTACTCCTCCAGCTTCATCCAGCCAGGTCTCCGTGATGCACACCAGATCTGCCCGCTCGTCCAGGATTAAGTCCTGGATCCAGGTCGTTTTTCCGTTGACAGATCTGGCGTTCAACAGCACCACCTTCAGTCCAGAGGGTCCGCTCACCTGGTTACACCAATTTACCTTAGGAGACCGATTTGGAATTGTTAATGTAGCTAACTGGTCCGAATTTGGCCGAATTTGAGGTCTCCTTTTCCCGCATCTCCTCCTTCCCACCACGACCTCTATGGTGGCCCCTCGGCTGGTGGAACACCTCCCCTCCTCCGTGCCGCAGTTCATGACCCAGGTCTTAATCTCCTTTCCACCAGCTCTTTGGACTATTGGCGTTCTACCTTGCCAGTTGCTTTGGTCTTCTCTATCCCCCCTCCCCTCCTCATTGTTCTTCACAGGCTCCAGCCCACCTCCTCCCCTGCCCCTTCCACCAGTCAAAGATATCAGAGACAGTATACATAGGAGGGTGGGGGACCACATGGATGGAAACAATACACTTCCGTAGATAGTAAATACAAGTTGTAAGCGTACAGCCGCGAGAGTAGGATGGTAGCTAGAGTGCTAGAGTCTTAAAGTGCAACAGTAGTAAATTCCACGGCTACAAGGGCTGTTCTTAAGGTGCAGGCTCTTAAAGTGCAGCAGGATATTAAAGTGCAACAAAACCCAAAACTGGCCCCCAATGCTACTAAAGTGCGGCAGGAGGAATCGGGGAAGGGGTAAAGTGCAAAAACGGTTGGCAGCAGAGGCAGGCGCCTTAAGTGCTATGTATGCTCTTGTTACCACATTAGCAGCAAAGGTAGGAAGGAACTATAACGTGCAATGTTCGCAATATGTAAGCACGGTAATCAAGAGATTGGCAGTTGGCAAAAGTGCTATGATTCAGATGTAAACTATAGACGACTGATGTAAGCTAGCGGATGGACCTCCGGAGGAGGACGACACGGTGGCGGTCAGCCCAGTTGGTCTATATCCGGCTAAGTTGCATAACAGGCAACACACCGTCAGTCTACACAAAAAGCGGCTCGCACAACAAGATCTAAACAAAACGGTCTGCACAATATCAATCAGCACAATGGACTACAGATGGGAGAGGCCCAAATGAAGGAGGGTGGTAAGGCCATTCAGGGTCCGACCAGCGTTGTTGTAGGCACTGCTGAGCGATGGAGATCAGCTGGACACAAGTTTGGTCAACACATACAGTTAGCCAGGTGGTACAACACAACCTCGGTCAACACAAACTTCCTTTTCTCACCCCAATTTTCAATTAGGAGTTCTTTGTAAGTCAGATGTTTGTAACTTGGGGACTGCCTATATTCCCCTTAGATGTATTTGTGAGGATAGTGGAACAAAAAGGAGACCTCCCCAGCAGATCTCAAAACACAAGCAAGTTTGTAAGGGAGAATGGGATCCTTTAGGTCAATGGTTCTCAATCTGTGGGTCCCCAGATGGTTTGGCTTTCAACTCCCAGAAATCCTAACAGCTGGTAAACTGGCTGGGATTTCTAGGAGTTGTAAAATAACTGGCTGGGATTTCTGGGAGTTGTAAAATAACTGGAGACCCACAGGTTGAGAACCACTGCTTTAGGTTGTGTAAACCTCAGTCATATGGGTTGTTATGAAAATGACCAGTTCTAACTCAGCTCCACACATTGTTTAATACGCCCTTATTATTCCTACCAGTTACCCAGATTCTTTCCTCTAATCGGCCCTGGAATGGACAGCCACAGACCTAATATTATTGTTGCCTGCCATAGCATTGCACTTAATTCCCGGGCCTCCTAGAATTTTTGGGCTTGCACAAATCTTGGACCAGCCTTTTAAATGTTTAATTGCCTTGAACAGGTAGGATTACTTTTAATATATGTGTGTTATGGCAACACTTTTTATGCTTATATATATATATATATATATATATATATATATATATATATAGTTAATCTTGTGGTTATGTTGTTTTTACTCTGTATGTTTTGTGATATTACTTGAGAACCGCTCTGAGTCCCCTCGGGGAGATGGAGCGGTATATAAATAAAGTATTATTATTATTATTATTATTATTATTATTATTATTGATTCATTAGAGCTTGATTATATCTCATGTTGATAGACCTCCATTCAGATACTTCCTACATTGTTAAGCCAATTAGTGTGGTTAACCCTGTAAAATATTTCCCAGTGATTGAGATACTTTACAGTTGCTAACATGTATGCTATCCATTCAGCCTTAATACCCCAGGGGAGACAAATTTTGTCTTTTCTAAGCAGAGTCAGGCCTCAGAAAAAGGAAAACCCAATGAAAACCACATTCTGTGATCTAAAAATTCACTTATCTCTGAATATTCCTTGCCTTAAAAATGCTGTAAAATGCACGGGATTGCCATATGCCAATAGGCAATTTGAAGACATGCAGACAAATATATGTATGTACACGCACAAACAAATGATGTGCAACGTGGCCTCTTCTGCCATAAGACATATCTGGGTATCAATATTTCAGAGAGACAGACATGATCCTTGTTTCAAGTTATGAAGCTGCCATCTAGGGAAAGCAGTTTCCAATAGCAACCATACTATCCATACAATCTTGCTACAATCTTGCTACTGAGCACTCAGAAGTTTGTAAACTGCCATAAATAAGAAAAAGAAAAAAAATGAGAAAAAAATGACACATATCAGTTTGAAATGTTCTCCTTTGCTAGTTCCATGTATTAATGAAGAGGAGGGTGAAGGGAATGCTAGAGGATTATTATTATTATTATTATTATTATTATTATTATTATTATTATGCCCCACGAAGATCCTCACTTCAATCAATCAATCAATGATTTATTACGGTCTTTGACTAGCACAGTATCGAATGTGGCACCGGTGCCCAAGGAAGGGAATCGCAGTTCCCAAGTAGGTCAGGTATAAAAGCAGATTAAAAGCAGACCTTCACTTTTTACCCCTAGTTAAGCTCTTTTTAGTTAGAGGGATTAATATTTTATGTGCAGTTTCTGGGGAGTCAGTCTAGACAGACTCTTTGCACTTGAAGCCTCTGTCGCCCTGCCCATTTAAAGGGGTAGAGCATCAACCAAGGTACTTCTGGTTCTTGGAAGACTCCACCTTTTCATGACTGGAAGGTGAAGAGAGAGGAAGGCCAGAAGGTCTACAAATAGCATGTCCAGTTAGAGTTATACTTTGAGGTAATATTAGAGATACTAGAACAGCATACAAGAAAGAGACAATAAAAAGAAATAAAGATTCAGGAGCCTCAGTTTGGCCAGAACTGTCTATCTTTCAAATACTACTTCTCCTTATAACAAAGGAGGGAAAGTCTAAAATTCTTGTCAGTTAAAAAAAAATCTTATTTGATTCAACTATATAGTCTCAGATCTGTTCCCTGCAGAGCCAGTTCTTCTTCCAAGTAGTTAAGAAAGCATCGGGGGAAGAACAATTATTATTATGTTTACTTATTCCCCCGCTTTTTCTCTCCACAAGGAGACTCAAAGTAGCTAGGACACTCAAAGATAACAAATAGAATACTCTGTTTCTCCTCTGCCATTCTCTTATACTTTTATTATGGTCCCTAAATTAATGAATGTCTTCTTCTGTGGCCAGTACTGAATGAAAGCAGACTGGTGGGTATAAATGCCACCAAAGTGAATCTATTCCCCCTTTGCATGATGCTGAGCAGGCTAATTGTCGCTCCTCTATTAGTGTTCATATTCATCTAGAGCAGAGGTTCCCAGACTTGTTTGACCAACCACCCCCTTTTCAGAAAAAAATACTCTGTGCCCCCCAGAAATCTACCTTCTCTAGGTAAACAGAGAGAGAGATGCAATGACAAATTTGCATTGTTTTATGTATCTGTATTTCTATGTATACCCTACAACATGGTAAAGAAAGATGTTGAAGTTTGAAATTATAAAATTGTGTATTAAAATCAACCATAATAACATTCTCATTACACAGAGAAAATTAAGATAATGAAGGGTAACATTAAAATAAAAATTATGTACAATATTAAAAATAATCCTAAATGAGAAGAATGATCCTGGTACACTGGTATCAATTTATTAATGTTCAGCTCTATTTTTTTTTTAGCAGTAGACTTTTAAAATATAAATGCTTATTGCACTTATGCTAGTATTAACAGATTGTCAACCAATTCAAAAATAATCTAAATTAGATTTTATAAATGTCACCTATTTGTAGTATCGTACTTTTAAAAAATCATTGCATGCACATGTTCATACCATTTCATGCATGCTGGACTTTCTGATAATGTCACATTAATGTGCCAACATGTACTTGCTCACTTGCCAACATGTTTTAGGGATAGGAAGGATAGGAAGTTACTATTTTAATCAGTGTAAAGCATTGGACGACGGATTGGATCACGACTCTAGTTATGAGATGCATTGTGTTGTCTATTGTTGTGTCAATATTGTATATTATGCTTTCATGGTTTTAAATTATATATCGTTGATTGATTCTTATCCTTGTTGTAAACCGCGTTGAGTCACCTGTTGGGCTGAGAAACTGCGGTATACAAGTAAAGTAAACAAATAATAAATAAATAAATTTACCTCCTTGACTTCTCTTAAAATAACCCACTCAATCTCACTTTCTTTTATTTTTTTAATTTGGATTTGGTGTCGATATGGATGAGCTTTTTTTTTTCAACTTGAAACTGTCAAGCCAAGTCAACCACCCTGCCATTCTCCATTCTATCTAATTGTCATTGGAGTGGAGGCCAGAGAAATGATGTGGGTTTTTTTTTCATTCAGTGTAAGAGATTATTGCTTGAGTTAATCGAGAACTGTGCCATAAGATGCTACCTCTTGCCTTCTCTTATATCCAGGTGTCCTTGGTGAGAAATCCCAAATATCAAGAAATCTTCATTTCAAATCTTCATTTCAAGATTGGTGAAAAATGAGAATATTGTTACCTTCTTTAATAAATGCCATGTACTTTCCTACATGGAATTCCTGGTCAACAAACAAACAGTTAAACAAAAGACAGCTTTTCCATTACTTTAGATAAAGACGTTGCTACTTTATTTTTTCCAACTTTCTTTCTATTATTATGAACTTACATTAGGTAATCCATCCATCTATTACAATGGGACTGCTTTTCTTTCATGAAAAAAGAAACATGTACAATTCTAGTCTTCCCCTGTCCTCTCAAAGAGCTTACAGGATTTACCACTATAGTCTGCTGCCCAGTTTCAGAATATCCTTCTGTTTTGCTTGGTGCTTTGGTCAAATCTCATCTGGAATACTGTGTCCAGTTCTGGGCATCAAAATTCAAGAAGGTTGAGAGGAAATATGATAGCCAAGAATGCCATGAGGAAGAGGGAACAGGATTGTTTTCTACTGCTTTGGAGACTATGACTCAAAGCAATGAATTCAAATTATAGGTAAGAAAATTTCACCTGAACATTAGGAAGAACTTCCTGGTTGTAACAGCTATTCAACAGAGGAGCTCAATGTCATTGGACCTCTTCACACGTGGCAAATTTTGGTGGCAACTCCAGTTCTGTAGCAGCGTTACCACAAAGCCCGCCTGCTCCTATTTCACACTGGAGAAGTACTTCCAGAGTGGTTCCATGGCAAAACTGCTGCAGAACCAGAGTTGACCTGAAAAAAGCTGATGGTGGCAACACGGGAGGCTTCCTGTGGTTGCATTGCCCTCAATGAGGACAAGCTGGCCTTCAAATGCTTCCCCCTATATGATAATGTGGGAGGGAAGCCAGGACAGTGCAGGGTGTGGGGTGAAGGGTTTCCATGCCCCTGGACATGTACCACCAGAATTGCCATGATCTGTGACGGTTCTTACGGTACATCTGAAGAGGTATTCTGAGTGTAGTAGAGGCTCCTTCTATGGAGGCTTTTAAACAGATGCACAATCTGTCAGGGGTGGTTTGATCATGCTTTTCCTGCATGGCAGGGGGTTGGACTATTGTGTTCTCTTCCAACTCTATATGTCTTTTTGAGAGAAAGGATGCCTCAAATATTTTGTCAGACTTTTCCACTGCTCTTGCATTTCTCTCTTCTGCTGATTCTTTACATAAAAGAAGTTCAAGCATAGTAAACTAGTGGTATAAAACCCACACCTTTGTTTCAGTGTTTTGGGATGCCTAGCAGAAAGATACATGTAGATAATAAATGCTGAAGGAGAGAAACACCTTGGAAGAGGAATTGGAGCTTATCAGATGGTGGAGTAAAGGGGGAAATAACAGCACAGGGGGGAGAACAAAATAGAACTGCTGAATGTCTTGCCTGCTGTTCAGAAACCAGCCAATCTGCCCACCAAGGGGAATGATAAATGATGGTATGCTGAGAAACAGCATGGATAGTGGTAGGTCTACACCTCTAAAAAGGTTTGATTAGTGATCTTAAACAGGGAATAATAAGAAGATTGATGACATGATAAGATAGTTTTAATGTGGAATGAGTTTTTGAATCTTGCTTAACTCTTAGGTTTAAAAAAAATTGGGAGTTCCTAACATATGGGAAATAATGCAGATGTAGGCATGAACATACAAGCTTATTTAAAAAGTGTGATGAAGAATTGAGCCCTACTGAAATTCTAGCAAACAAATTACCATCAAAACTTTCATATTTCTAATGAGGTCATGGCTTTTCTTCAAAGTCTTCATCATCATGCTCTGATGTCAGAATATCATCTTGAAAGTATTAGAGGGAGAGTTTGATGTCCTCCCCTATTGCCTTGCCTGAATCAACCCCCAAAGCATCTTTTCACATGAACACATACCCAACCCAAAAAGCTATATGTCTCAGGGGATCAAATAGTGACCAGTAACTCTTGATAGTTCATTTGATTGGGGTAGAGAAATTATCATTATCATTTCAAGCACTAAATGCTTTGAAAAAATGGT